>NW_021135639.1:233888-657311 GCF_004193835.3 Ostrinia furnacalis | reverse complement strand
AGGCCCAGTTTTACCATACTCTGTTAGTTATTCTCTAAATGAGACATTACTTAACCAGTCATTAAAGTTAACAGGAGTGCTAACAGCACTGTTAAATTTTTGTGTCCCATGGTATTATTTTAACAGACCATTACGAAATCATACATTAAGTGAATGGAGTCTCAAATCATTCACTCACTTTCTAAACCGACCAAAACAAAATGTCATTGTATGTAATAGAATTGCTTCGAAAACCAGCACTATTCTCTTCAGTCGTATAATGTTTTTGTGACATGTAAGGCGACTGATTTAAATACCACGTATTTTGTAGAATTCATCAGAAATCGGGTTGCATTTCATTTTGCTGGTTGAATAAATGTCAAAACATTTGTTTTTTGTGTGACTGTGTCTGTGAGTTTGAGCAAGATTGTCTTCAATGGATTCCAACACATCCAAAACAGATTCTTTCGAAAGTCGAAATCTTCCGCGACATATTCTTCGAATAATGACGCCGTGCTTTTAAATATTTTGAGTCGTCGTACTATACAGTCTGTTTGGGATAGGGCTAGCGATCATTTAAGGCGATGTTGTGATGCCAATTTTATCAAAATGTCCCCATATGTGGGCCCAACCATGTGACTACATAAAATTTGTTTGTATTTCTTATGTGCCCGTCTTACAGATTAAATAATAATTTGCATTTGTAAGCTAATAATATGTGTCATTAAAAATGAAAAATAATGACCAAAAAACTAAAAATAAAAATAATGAATTTTAGTTTTTGTCAAAAAATTCAGTTTTGACGGGCACATAAGAAATAAATAACATATTTGTGTAGAGTCACATAAAAATCTTCCTTAACATAATAACATCGCCTTAAATTATCACTAGCCCTATCCCAAACACACTATACAGTCCAAATTGTCTAAAACTTCCAAAGGATCCTCGTTTTCGAAAATAAAATTGTACGCCATCGCGATCCTGTTCCTGATTCTGATCTGTGACAGTAAACTAACAGCCTGTTACCCATCTAACGGACCTAATGAGCAGCAATTAAGTTTAACAACGGATTACGGATATTAAACATTCGTTAAAACATGGTGGGACATTCAATAACCTTAACAGTCTGTTAAATGATTTAACAGGGGTGTTAATTAGTTAACATTGTATGGTGAAACTGGGTCTTAGTCTTTTTGCGTTTACATGTGTCACAAACCCACTTAGCTTTTCTTTCATTGTCCATTAAATGATACAGTTTTTCTTTGTTGGTACACTTAAGATCATACGTCAAATTACAGTTCGAACATTTGAGATGTTGTCTCCGTTTGATAGCTTTGTGGCACTGCGCACAAGAAATAATTTCTGTCTTCGGTGTACTCATTGTGTTTATTTACTTCCAATGCCCAAAACACAAAATACAAAATTTCATGCGGTGTGTGGATTCGAACCGGGTTCCCCGAGCGATCGCTTTCAAGTCTGACACTCGCACCACTAGGCCAGCGTAGCTTTAATTTTGTTGACGAATAGGTTGGGTTCCAGTGCAATGTCGTATTATTATGAAGGTAAGGTGGAGGTAGTGTATGTTATTTCTATTATAGTAACACCTTCACTCTTTAATTGTCACAACCACAACATCAAAACACATTATAATTCATTTCACTGTTATTGTCAATATGTTAGGATTTTATCAAAATTGTTTTCTTGCTTGTTTAAACCACAATAACACATTATAAAGTCTGTTTGTTTACTGTTTCCAAAGAAGTCCAAACGTTTTCTTCATTCACATATAATTTCTTTCATTGCAGTTCGTTTCTTGAGATAACATTGTCACTGATTTATAATATGAACTTCAGATTGTACACATTTCACCACAAAACACTTGTTTTTTACATTGTTTTTTGTATAAATACGCGGAGCTATTGTTTACGTGCGAGCAGCGCCCTCTAGTCTCCAATGCTAAATTTTGAAATTGATATATTAATACTCACGGAATGTAGACTAGACTTAAATAAAAATATACCATCCATCGACAACTATACTTCTTATCAAACAACTAAACTCTTAAATCAAAATGACGGTGTTGTTGCTTATATTAAAACCAACCACAGGGCAAAGGTTACTGACTTACACCTTTCAGATGCCACTGGGCTCCAGATATTGATAGATAACTATGTCTTCCTGGGTATTTACCGTTCTCCCTCTTTCTTAAATGCTGATAATTTTACTGGCTCACTTAACACACACTTAGAAACTATTAGCCATTATAAAAATATATCTATCGTTGGTGACATTAATATCAACCTGCTCCCAACTGACAAAGAAAAGCCTCAATATCGTCGTAATAGGCTTAGTTACTTAGACGTACTGTCTCTGCATGGTATCTTACCTGGGCACAATCTATCTACGAGGAAGGGTTCATGTCTGGATCATATTATGTTGAAACTGGATGTCCAAGCTCATACTGCTTTCGTAGCTGTCGTTAACACTACAATTACCGACCACAACACGGTGTTACTTAGTTTATCTAACCCTACTGCTTGTAAACCTTTAACTAGATCTAAATTATTTACCGATTTTCATGGAACCTTAAAAACCCTTACATCCGCCGATAATACCTATTTAGAAACGTGTACTGATCCTGAGGATTATGCTGACTCACTTATTGGCATGATTATGTCTGCAATAAAAGCGAACTCTAAGCAGATTTACTTTTCAAATAATAAAAGGACATTAAAGCCCTGGATAACTGCTGGCGCACTGAGATGCATTCAACTCAGAAATAAAATGCAACTGAAGCTTGAAAAAGACCCCCACAATATTATTTTAAAAATCACCTATAAACGTTTTCGTAATTATTGTTCAAATTTGATAAAAAAAACTAAAGCGACTATACCATAGAGATTTAATTAACAAAACTACTCATAACCCACGTAAATTTTGGAAAACGGTCAACGAAATCACTAAATATAAAGCGCCAAAAACTAATAATGTAGCCCTATTAGAAACAAAAACTGCTCGTGCTTTGGCATTCAGCGCCTTGTGCTTATGGACGAGCTGATTGAAGTTTATAACCCTGGTTCAGTCCCGTGCTCCATACAGGATCTCCTTCTAAATGTTTCAAGTTATATTCCTATGTTTAAATTCATCAGCAATACGGTTGGGCAAATCTAATTCTGTTAATTGTAAATATGTAAATGTATATACCTATTTAAACACTGTTCCTACAATCTTTGTTGTGTTTGTAAATATTGTAAATAGCTTTCTTTCTGCCAGTTAAACACGTGTTTTGACTTGACTTGCTTTGATGCACTTTGTTGTGTTTTGAATTGACTGAACGGATTTTGAACTGACTGACGTTTTTAACGTCTACTTTGACTGACAACTGCTTGCTAAATTAATGGACTTGGAAATGAAATCCATGATCCTTTTTGGAAAACTATGGAAATTGGACATGAAGAAATATTTGAAACAAATGAACATTAACGAATTAACCTGGATATTACGAAATCAAACTACTGAAGACATACAACATNATAATAAATTGGTTAGTTTTCTTGATAAATTTAAAATTCTATCTAACTCACAATATGGTTTTAGGAAGGGTCTCTCGACGCAAGATGCCATTTTAGATCTTACTTCAGTAATAGTCAAAGAGGTTGACGGAGGCAACAAATGTCTTACAGTCTTTTTGGATCTTAAAAAGGCTTTTGACACCGTTTCTGTGCCTATTCTTGTGCGCAGGCTTGAGGATATAGGAATAAGAGGCACTCCACTCCTACTATTTAAAAGTTACCTGGAGGACAGAACCCAGGAAGTAAAAATTGACGGCTTCATCAGTGAAAAAGCAACAGTCAACTTCGGAGTCCCGCAGGGAAGTGTCCTCGGCCCAACACTCTTTTTAATATATATAAACGAGTTATGTAATCTCCGGGATGTTGGGGGGAGGATTTTCTCCTATGCGGATGATACTGCTGTGGTGTTTACTGGCAACACTTGGAATGAAGTTCTTGTACGGACTGAGAGGGGCTTGAATATCATATTCAACTGGCTCAGAGATAACCTCCTAACATTAAACATCCAGAAAACTAATTATATTTGCTTTACTCCATCTAACAAATCACAACCTAACAGTAATTTTCAAATAAAAATTCACAATTGTCGAAACCCTGGTAACTTGAACTGTACTTGTCCCCCTATAGATAAAGTCAATCAAACCAAATATCTGGGTGTTATACTTGACCAGCGACTCAGTTGGTACCCACACATGGAGCTCTTAATCAATAGAACCAGAAAGCTCACTTGGGTCTTTAAGTCTCTGAGACAGGTCATGACAAATAAATTAAACAACAAAATCTACATAGCCCTAGCTCAGTCAGTACTTACATATTGTATCCCAATCTGGGGTGGTGCAGGCAAAACCCACGCTCTTGAATTAGAAAGAGCTCAGAGATCCCTCATCAAGGTCATGTATTCTAAACCTTACCGTTTTCCTACGGATAAATTATATCAAATTAGCGGTCTACTTACAATTAGGAAACTTTATATTTTGAACCTTGTACTGAAATGCCATAAATCTTTAACTCATGTCGACCTTACCCACAAGAGAAGGAAAGATGCTGTTGCGCCTGCCCCCACAATACGTACAGTTTTTGCCACAAGGCAATATTTGAGCCAGTCTGCCTTTGTTTACAATAAAATTAATAAATTACTGAATATT
This sequence comes from Ostrinia furnacalis, assembly GCF_004193835.3. Taxonomy (NCBI): domain Eukaryota; kingdom Metazoa; phylum Arthropoda; class Insecta; order Lepidoptera; family Crambidae; genus Ostrinia; species Ostrinia furnacalis. The sequence goes on along the minus strand of NW_021135639.1, from coordinate 652,615 downwards.
TACCCAATGATAACTCATACTTGCAAGGAAACCTTAACTAAATGGTTATATTCACTTAATTATGAGGAGGTTGAAAACCTACTAGTACGAATTATTTAAACAAATTTCACCACTAAAACCTGACTGTAAAACTCACCATCGTACCTACGCGCTTTCCGCCACTACCTACCGCAATCGCGGGAGTATTTTGTACACAAAATTACCAGATTATTTACTCCCTACATTAAAAAAAACACATTCCTTTAAGTTTAGAACTAGGTACCTACTCACCGATGCGACTTCAGATGCGTTTCCACGTGCCCTCCCGTAACAGTAAATCATGTTTACGTACTCACGAGCACTGTACGTATGGTTTGGCATCTTCATAACACTCACTCACTATTATTACACTCACTATCACACTTTCACACACTAAATACTCAAAACCGCACGAGAAAACAATAAAAAATCGCAAATACGAAATACGTCCATCGAATGTCGTCGTGAATCGGTAGTTATCGTTATTCTTCATTTTCAACTACTTTACGTAATTTTTAACATCAGAAAAGTTTAATTTCGTCAGTTTAGTACAGGAAGTCTATCAACGAATGAGAATGTAAAAGCGGCGGAAAAAATACTTTGTTTAATCTTTGTGAACTAAAGATCCGTCCTATCATTAATGCTCTTAAAGCAAGCTTCCAAAACACTCAAATGCAAATGATTTGTAGATGTTCAATCGTTATTATTAAAACGATAAGAATAGCAATAAATTTTGGTAGTTATTTCGTGTAATGAAATTACATTCATTTAAAATAATCCCGAACATGATGATGAATTATTTTATGTAAGTTATGAAGAATGGAAGTCTAACCTGAACCTAACTAACATTCGTTCAGGGTATTTAAATTAAACGCCGATAGAAATGAAATTACGTTATTACGATGGAGATAGTTAGTTTGGTAAGTCACGTGTTAAATGTCAAGAGTGGAAAGTAAACATAGGATTCATGTTATTTATTTACGTGCAAAATGTAAGTAAGTAAATCATAAAAGTGGAACGCCGAGCTATTTCCAAAACCCGTCCAATATTATAATACAATTTGGCTGCGACAACTACAATACAGAACATCTCCCAAATCTATGTGCATAAAATAATATAATACAATACTAGTAAGTAAGAGGTTATGATAAAAATATTGCTATCAATAAGTTTATAGAATTGGTCCGCCAGGAATAATTGTTCTTACATAAAGATTTGTGTCATTTAGAACCTAGAAAGTATTATTTCGGCACTGTTGATCTAACGGCGAACAATGTATGGAGAACGAACATTGTCCTTTATGAAAACAAATATTAGGATACATCACATTTATGAATATTATAGTTATTTATACGAATGATTATGAGTTTCGATCATTAGTATAGAAAAATATATGAAAACAAATATTAGTAAAAACTAAGTGTATGATTAGTGATATTATGAATATCAATGATTATGTTTTTAAATATGTAGGTTTTAAATTTTTTATGAAGAATGATCATTATGGTATCAAATTGTATGAGAAATATTTTCGGACCTCCAATGATAGGAATTGAAAAGTTATGTAAGAAAATGTGCTACCAACGTAAACTCATGGTAAGTAAACTGATGATAAAGTTATACATATTTTCATTTTTCATTGGAGCGGACATTTTAGAAGCACTTTATGTTTCCCAAAACTTTTTACAGACAGAACAAATTAAAACAATCCATAAATTCTCTCTAATGATCAATTTTCTTACAAAATGGCGATGAAAAGTTTTTCATTGCTATTGACAAATACATCAATTTAACCATATTGATTGATCGGGTAAGACCGGGGTCACTCCAATAAATTGTGAATTAAGGGTAATTAATCATGTTGAGGACTACGTAAATGATGGTTGGGAGACAGATTTCACAGTGTTAATTGAATTTTTAACTGAAACAGATTTTGGACTTGTTAATGATGATAATGCTGTCATTAATATCCAAAGTTATTGATTAGACAGCATGTTAGCAATATCAGTAAATAATGACACTTTGCTCCGGCGAATAATTTGTCTATCAATAATGCCATAAAAACGAAATTTCATAAAAGTGCTTAATGACCGTCATCTAATCGTCATTTCAGCCACAGGACGTCCACTGCTGAGCATAGACCTTCCCCAATGATTTCAAGATTGGAGCGCCTTCCTGCAACCTTTATCAGGTGGTCCACATGGTGGACTGTGAGTGGACATCTCATGCATTGATACGACTAAACTTTCCAACATTTCGCCATAATGAAAATCTCCATCGCATTCACAAAACGAGAAAGCCATTACCAGTTTTCAAACAAAGGAGTAGTTTCCACTTGACAGCATAATAAAGTTCGAGCGCTGATGGCCGAACTTGGCCGGTGTATTAAAAAATAGTTAAAACTTGTTAAGGGGACTCGAAGAAGTATTTTTCTTGCCGCCCCGCTTAACTTCGGAGCTGGTTAAAAGAAAAGTGTGGAAACTACTGCTGAATGCATATTTTAAGTAAGTTTTCCTTTTATTCACTGTGGGAGAGGTGCAAAGATCTTTGTGAAATGGTTTTGGATGGCCTACGTTGTTTTTGTATGATTAGATTCACATAATGAAATCGGTATTAAATTAATCCAAATTGTTACAAGTGGTAGTATTGGTAGCACAACCGACGAAAGATAGAGTAAATGGATTCTGGAATAGTTTACGTTTTAGCATAAGTATTGCAGGTCATTCCCCTGCTTGATAGGCCGATACTATGATTCCTTTTCTTATACATACTTTGGTGTACGGGTTGGTACTCTAGCCTGCTATTTTACAGAATAACTGAGTCCCCTTTTAATCGAATTAAGTAGGTACCTACATTTTATCATAGTTAAACAGTGACTCGATTTTGAAAAGATTTAATCAAAAACCTTCCAAAATAATTTTAATCGCCGCACCCTGTTAAGATAACAAAACGTCAGCGTAATCTGTTGTAAAGCCATAAATTGTGCCTTCAACAAGATCCGAACGCGGTCAGTTGCGCCCTTTATGGGATAAGCCACTTATCTGATTCACCACCGAGCCTCGGGCTTGCATATTTATGAATATCGTTACAGATTTACATTTTAACCGCATGTTTCTGTTTGAATTTTTAGGAAAAATATTGTCCAATTTTGAGGTTTTGTGTTTCATGATAACAAAAATACTGTCCGAAACAGTAATTGGGAAATATTTTTTGCAAGTAGGCTTTTTAATAGCATTTTTACACGTCCCAGTATTAAGCCTACCACTGCTTCGGGACAATAAATGGGCCAGTGCTGAGAGGAAGCAGCGCAAGAAACTCAGTCGCTACTCGTATTGCGGCGCAGTCACTCAGTCGCTACTCGTATTGCGGCGCAGTCACTAAGCGTAGACTACTAATTTCTCCATTTGCCTCTAGGTTATTAAAGAGGATCGTGGTCTTGTAGTGTAAAATAAATGACCATGATGATGATGATGATGATTATACGTATTAACATATTTCCTGCCAAGCATAATAATCTTAGCAAGCTTACAGCTCGTTTAAACCTCTGTATTCATTTCTGTTCCACACAAACGCTTTGACATAGTTTCTTACAATTCTCAAAGGTCCCTTTATCCGGCGCATTTCGAAACCCTCGCCGTTTTTATTTCATTTCCTACAAAGCAGGAACTGCAAACATTGCATTGTATGCTTTATAACGTGGAACATTGTTTAAAATTAACAAACCGAAGTTTCCTTGTTGCCCATGTTGGTTAAGGTTTGTGTCCACTAAAATTGCTAGGCTATAACTACGACAGAGTAGCTGGGAAAAGTATAGGGAACCAGATAACGATAGGTTAACTATGTGCTGGACAAATTACGAGTCAGGAATGGTGGAAAATGGTGTATCAGTATTATTCAGTATGCATCAGACCATAGGAAGTGAAAGCGGGAGATATGCGGAGTGTTGTGTAATAACTACGACCACTCTACCAAGAATAAAATAATAGAGCTGAAGCCCACAAAACTCGACATAACCGCACGTACAAAAACGTTTCATCCACGAAGACGCGGCTCACCATTCTTCCGCTAATGTTTGAGTGTTATCGGTACACGCTGAATTATACATGATGAGTGCACACGCACACTACAGAAATGACGCTCGGATTGCTCGGATCATACTCCCCGCACCCCGCGCTTCTCTCGACCAAAATTTGGTGGGGCGCTCTTTGTGAATGAAACGATCTATAAAACAATGTAAGGCAAAATGAGCTACTAACTATACCTGCTGGGCTAGTCGCATAAGTTTGTAAAGCTTGTAGTGTAACATGCCCTAAAACACAGATGACCCGGAGGTAACTGTGCAACTAATTTAAACTTTAAATTGCCCACTTTGGGGACATGCAATATACTATGTTCATCTAAATGGATTACAGTTTGGGCAGTATTAACTTGAACACATTATTAATTGGGCCAACATTCTACTGTATTACGAGTAATATCAACTTACTTTGTAGGTAAATCCTAAATGTTTGTAAATAATAAATATGTAGAGAAGCCTCAAATTAATGTAATTAATTTTTGCTACGAACCTAATGAACGTTAAATTAAGAACAATTAACATTTTCGGCAATTAATGTATTATTTTGTGTATTTGAATTTCGTTAACGTATTAAGAATTTGTTTTGAGACATTAACTAAATGAACACCCAAATTACTGAGTCGATTTATCTCAAAATGCTTTCAGTTTATTTTCTTTGATGTTCGTAATAACATTTTTGCTGGAGATTTTCTCATACATACCCAAAATATTCAATCTGTTTTAGTCAAACACGAAATAAGATTACACGGTTGGGTAAATAAATACGGTAAAAACATGAAATTATTATCAAAAGGTTAACTCGCTAAATTATGGTTTTCTCATGCTAGATACTTTTGTATGGAAGAATAAATAACAATTCAACATCGTTTATGCTAAATGACTACCAAAGCTGGACAAAGGCTTCTCCTAATAATTTCTCCACAACGACTGGTCCAGGTGCTTCCCGGGACCTTCACTAGATCGTCAGTCCAATTAGTGGGAGGCCTGCCCATACTAAGTCTTCTGGCCCGTGATCACCACTAGGGAACTTCTCTGCTCCAACTGCCATCAGTTCTACGAGTCAAGTGCTCCACCCACTGCCACTTAAGTTTGGCAATTCTGCAGGCTATGTCGGTTACCTTTTAAACCCTTAAAAAGGAGGCTGACAATAGTGACTGAGTTTCTTGCACTGCTTCTTCTCAGCACTGGCCCATATATGGTACAATTCCAAGACGGGCCGCAGACCGCAAACTGCAACAGATTTCGTAGTTTTGCAGTTTGCGGTCTGCGGCCCGTCTTGGAATTGTACCTTTATTATCCCGAAGCAGTGGTAGGGTTAATATTGAGACGTGTAAAAGTGCTTTTTACTTAAAAGCCTATTAGCAAAAATAAATGAGTTTTATAAGTTTTTTTATTAGTTATTTTTTAAGAAAGTCTAAGTTACTCCTACCCTGCGGTCAGTAAACTTAAATTCGCCTATTCCCATAGCGTGCATAATATTCAATTTTCAAAACACTACGGCCAGTGTAAACAGAAAGTCCATCTATAGACCCAGTATACAAACGACGGTAAGCTAAACGCTTTAGGATCTTATCCCGTTGTAATAAAGGCTATTTCACAACGAAAATGTGTAGTCTAATGTGCTGTTATCTGTACATCCGCAGGCAAAACTTAATCGGGCGAATCCTTCATTTGTGGAGTATCCTCAAAGTTTCCGAGGGCACGAGCGTACGCCCATCGTCCACAGAATTGCGAACATTAGGGCTGCCACTCTTCTGGAACCCAATTTCGTTTCGTTTGAATGCCTCTCGAGAGGCTTATTCTCATTGATCGCGATTTTCATAACCATTTTAAAGTAGATTCGCTGTTATGACTGTGAAATATACGTAAATAAATAAATAGATCTTTAATTAAGTCTTTCTCTAGACACGTAATAGGTTTTTGGTTTCTTGGAAATGAAAAATCGTAGTTTTTAGTTATAGCTAAATTTCTCGGTACAGCGGTTCAAGCGACCGGCTTGTCTATCCATAATATTTTTTTAATGTTATGTTACCTACACTACCTACTTATACATTAAATGACTTCGTGACAAAATGAAAATTTTAATTTTGCAAATTAATTTAGTTAAAGGTTTTCCTATCGAAATCATTTCTTTCGTGACAACCTTGATCGATCGATCGATCTTGTTTTCCATTTGTCAATAAGCGGTAACCCTGCAAAGCTTTTGGTGTCAGTTTTTAGGGAAAAACTGAGGCGTATAACGGCCTGAAAGCGGTCTGGCTCTGAAATACTCTGTTACTTTGCAGATACAACAGCTCAGAGAGAACAGCTAGGTTATTAATAACCATGAGTTAGTAATATTTTTTCATGTACAGTCGTATATACGTATTTTGTTACAAAATCGCCCTTAGGATAACTATCTTAGGGGCCACTTTATTTTGATGTGCTGCTGCCCGTTACTTTACGTACCTTTGAAACTTTCCTAAAAATGCGAGTAACTCGCGAGGATTTTGAACGAATTTTTTAAAATTTTCATTTACAAAAATATGGGAGCTAGTAATTTATTTTTGTCTTCATTTTACAAGCTTATACAAACTCTCATTTAATGTTTGCCCCGTGTAAAGATGCTGTTCAAACACGTTTCCAACAAAGGAAAATAAGTGCAGGTTCATGAAAGCATTCAAAGGATTTTAGGAGGGTTTTAGCAAAATCCTCGGTGTACGGGTCAGACTATTTTATGCGCGGGTAGTTTTAGAGGAATTTTTTAACAAGAAATATTTAAAATATCCGTTAGAGATTCGAGTCGACGCTGCGAACGTAGCGAACTTTGGCTTGGAACTAAATATTGGGGGAGCCATACGTTGCAAGGACAAAGTAAAACTGAATTTCCCAAGTTAGAGCTGAAGGTCAAATCAAAACGTATTTCGTACGTTCAAAAATGTAATAGGAATTGATTGATTTTGACGAAATATAAACCAAATCTTATCTATCTTAAAACCATAAAGGTAAAATCAATACGCCTAAGTAGTGTCTAGATCAGACACTTCATCATCATCATCATCATTTCAGCCACAGGATGTCCACTGCTGAACATAGACCTCCCCCAATGACTTCCACATTGCACGGTTGGTAGCGGCCTGCATCCAGCGCCTTCCTGCTACCTTTATCAGGTCGTCAGACACTTACCTACGTCTTAAGTTTATAAATTATTATGCTCTTGTACAATCGGCCACAGTCCCAGCTACCCATTTCTGGTAATGCCGTCTCGTTCTATCGCAAAGAATCACAATTGAATGAGAGCGAGAGAAAAACCTCATGTCTTATTAGGACAAGTACTAGTTTTTCTCCCATTCTCAAAAACGTTTTCATCGAAAAAGTCTCGCTTTTGTTTGTCAGCTTCTAAAACATCCTTGGACTGAATTGTAAACCTTTGTCCCCAGGATTCTCTCCCCCACCAGCAGCGATGAGCCCAAACGCGAGGCGGAGCAGACTTGAGAGGGACTACATCGAGGTCATGCGGAGGAGGGGCCAGAGTCGGTCACCGTAGCATCTCTGCTGGCTTTACATGTGGGGGTTGAGGGGAGACTGCAAGTGAGTTCAGTGTTTATTCAAGTTTAAGTGATATGGAAAATATAATATCTAAGACCAAGGTTTTGTTTACCAATATATCCTTGATTTGATTAGTTAAATATTGAAACAATAGGAAACAGATTCACTGCGAAGTAATTTTTGGCGTAAGTTGATTTACAGAAGAAGCATCAGTTTAGTCACACAGTCCGCATAACGTTAATCAATTAATTATCTTATCTTAACACACGAGCTCTGTGAATGAAAAAACAGAGGCAAATCCGAAGAAGAAGAACTTGATGATCAGTTGATCAGACTTACTCTTGTGAAGTTAAAAACGCTTTCGTCTTTACATCCTTTCTTCATTAATGCAGTAAAAATGTTAGTGTTATACATCTATTGAATTTGAATTGTAACTCAGAAAAATATCCGAAACCTTGTCAAACCTTCTAAGATTCCCTTTGCAATACTTCCTATTCTAATCAAAATATTTTCATTTGTCCAGAAATGAATCTCCTAAACATGGACGCGGAGAACCGCGTGGTTCTCAACGTGGGGGGGATCCGGCACGAGACCTACAAGGCCACCCTGAAGAAGATCCCCGCCACGCGCCTCTCGCGCTTGACCGAGGCGCTGGCCAACTACGACCCCGTGCTCAACGAGTACTTCTTCGACCGGCACCCCGGGGTCTTCGCGCAGGTCCTCAACTATTACAGGTCAGTACTTGATATGTAAACCAGCAGTAGTCAGTCTACTGTCTCAAGGCATGGATCATTGTGCTTAGGGTCTAAGCGTAGGTCTTATACTATCAACTACGACCCCGTGTTCAACGAGTACTTCTTCGACCGGCACCCCGGGGTCGCGCAGGTCCTCAACTATTACAGGTCTGTACCTGATGTATAAACAGTAGTCTGCATCTACTAGCCTACTATCTCTAAGTAGAAAAGCTTGGAATTAACGCATAGGTCTTTATTATCAACTACGACTCCATGCTTATGCCAGCAACAGTCTACATCTACTAGCCTGCTGTCTCCACGTATGGATTGTGCTTGGGGTCTAAGCGTAGGTCTTATACTATCAACTACGACCCCGTGCTCAACGAGTATTTCTTCGACCGGCACCCCGAGGTCTTCGCGCAGGTCCTCAACTATTACAGGACTGTACCTGATGTATAAACAGTAGTCTGCATCTACTAGCCTACTATCTCTAAGTAGAAAAGCTTGGAATTTACGCATAGGTCTTTATTATCAACTACAACTCCATGCTTATGCCAGCAACAGTCTACATCTACTAGCCTGCTGTCTCCACGTATGGATTGTGCTTGGGGTCTAAGCGTAGGTCTTATACTATCAACTACGACCCCGTGCTCAACGAGTATTTCTTCGACCGGCACCCCAAGGTCTTCGCGCAGGTCCTCAACTATTACAGGTACTGCTGAAACTACTAGTATTCTTACTGCTTCAGCTAGCTTACTGTCTTCATAACTGAGTCCTATTTTATTTAGGGAAGATTTTAATAAGGCGTTTAAATAATGGTGCTTAGGCTCTTCTCATAGGTCTTATATTATCGTGTTCAACGAGTACTTCTTCAATCGGCACCCCGGGTTCTTCGCGCAGGTTCTTATACTTTAAGTCCTTATTAAAATTTGTTTATTGAATGTCCGTCGACTTCGCGTAGAGCCTATTACAGCTATAGTTATGAAGTCTATTACTTTTGCTCATAGTCCTAATTTATTTATTGAAACCTTGACGTCTTCGCTATTCCAGGTACACTTACTAACTTTCTTATTTAGTTCTTCTGCACTAAGTGCCATTTTATTTAAGGTAGTTATTCTATTTGGGGTTTCTTCTTAGAGTCTTTGCATATGTCTTCAACTGCATAAAATATTACAAATACAAAAGAACTTGTTAGCTTTCTTCCATCTTATATTACAAAAACTATTGCAGCATTTACTACTCTACTTACCTCTGTTCTGAGCCCAATTTATATAAAAACTGTGATCTAGCAAAATTACGGGCAAATATTTACTGATTGACGTCACGTATCATCCGATACGATGCTACAAAGGAATGTTCAGCGATAATCATTGTGAAGTGTGTTCATAAATATAAAGTGGTTCGCAATCCACTCACAAAAATATCACCTACATAATACCCCTCTAGCTGTTTATTTTTCGTGTAGGATTTAAAATGTGCAATCCTCCAGCTGTATCTTTTTCAAGGGATTTGATAGAGATTGTTATAGTTAAAGTCACCATAAATTCTATTAGTAAGCGTCAACGGACCAAGTCACAATATTACGGTATTTCCCGCTTCATTTGAGCTACGAAATATTTTGCGCCCGCGCTAAAACCCGTTCAAAGTTTTCTAATATTCAGTTACAGTATCCGCCGCGTTCCAAAACTTTCTGCTCTTATTGGTGCCGCATATGAGTTCTTTTCAAATATGTTACAAACAAAGTATCATGTAGACTGTCTGTGACAATATTTACGAACTTTTCAAGTTTTTTCGTGTTATTTTTGGTTTTACTTAAAATTGTGACATCAATGGAGATTTGGCTAGCATTTTTATGTTTATTTGTACACATTTGAATGTTGTTTACAGAAATTTCAGTTATAATACTACAACGTATATGAAGTAGCTATTCAAAACACACTAAACCTGAAAATGTGAATTTTTTTAAACTTGATCAAGTTAATTCCACCAACTCACTGTCCACTGCGGAACAATGCTGCTCCCCCAATGCTTTCCATGCTGCCCGGTTGGTAGCGGTCTGCGTCCAGCGCCTTCCTGCTACCTTTGTCGTTGGTGTGGCTGTGGGTAACCAGTCAGATAAATAAATGTTAGATGATAATTTCCTTTTCAATTAGATATTATCTTTTTAAAAGAGAACTCTAATCTTGGGTTTTAATCAAAGTAATGAAACCTTCACCATCAATGAGATTATATGAGAGTTATTAGATAATTGGATGCCATATAAACCCCACTTACAAATATCAATTATAAAGTTTCGCTTCAAAGGCCCTGATAAATTGAAAACGAACTAATCTTTTGATTAATGTTTTGTTAATACTTCAAAATTAATTACTTTCTAATAACGTATTATGGTTTTGATAAGGTTTAATTAAAATTAATGGTGGGATTATTTTGGTAACGAAAATATTTATGAAGGGCTTTGAATGAAATAAAAGAGGCTAGAACTGGCTTGAAGCCATAATCTTTTAAGAAATCGCTTCTTTGACAATTTAAAGGATTGTAGCCGCCGGCGACCACAGTAAAATCGTCTTCGAATAGAAACAAAGAATGTTTGCAGCCGAAGCCACAAGCAACTTTCAGCACAGAAACACCACATTGGTCATCATAATAGAAACAGGAATGTGGCCCTGACAAGAGACACGCGGACGTGGGCGTTGGTGATGCTGCTTGGTGACAGTGGTGCGAGCGGTGCTGGTACTGCGATGAGGGACGGTGCGACGTGCAGTGGTCACAACAAAACAGCTCTTCTCAGAGCTATGCAACGGCTCTTGTCAGGGCCACATTCCTGTTTCTATTATGATGACCAATGTGGTGTTTCTGTGCTGAAAGTTGCTTGTGGCTTCGGCTGCAAACATTCTTTGTTTCTATTCGAAGACGATTTTATTGTGGTCGCCGGCGGCTACAAGATCATATTCGATAGTCACACCACGAGTGCACAAGAAAAGCTGCAATGCGGGAGGAATGGCGACGGATTGTGCAGCTTACCACTTTGCCAAATGCCAAGAGTGCTACGAAGAAGAATTCGGCAGTAGACGTTCTGCTGATGATGATGATGGCGATGATGGTGATAATGATGATTACAATTCATTTAAATTGCTGCAATAATAACTTTGCCATTAGAAAGTAGACAGAATCGATAGTCTACAAGACCATACGAAAATAAGTATAAAAGATACTGCTTTTCGTTAAAGCAAAAAAATCATTTCCACCATCACAAATTGAATGAAACGAACTTTAATATGACGGAATATTTCCACGAACATCAATAGGTACCTTTACAAATGGCCTCATAAAGTCGTCCAATACAGAACGCGTTCGGAATACGCAATAATGGTTCGTCATTTTGTACTTAAGGACATTTATATTGAATGCCTTAAAATATTGGATGAAAAGCGTCTGCATTTTTAGGGTTCCATAGCCCTGACAAGGAACCCTTAATACTCGTAGTTTCGTCATGTTTGTCTGTCTTTTCCATCAAAAATCTGGAAAAATTCATGATAATAGTGTTTTCATAAACTTTTCAGGAAAATTATAACGGTTAAGATAGATCAGTGAGTAATAGTCGTTCAACATTGTAATAGAAAAAATATGAATTAGTAGTTGCTTGTTTATAACGTGTAAAACGTTGCATTGAAAAACAAAACATAAAAAAGTAACGACGGGCAACTACGGAACCCTACACTGCGTGTCACACGACACGCACTTGGCCGGTTTTTCTTATAACCGTTTTGCCTTGAGCGCGAAGATTTAGTGGGAAACACGGTGTTTATCAAGGCAGCGGGTCTTTGTGACGTGGGAATAAAAAACGTTATTTAGAGAAATTTATAGGCACGGTAAGCTGTGAAGATTTGCGGCACAAAAGGGTGGATTTAATATTAGGTAGGTATAGATGAGAGAGAGATAAAATTAAATAATCGAGGTAATAATACTTGTAGACTACGTTAGACTGTAGTTAATTAAAGCCTGTTAGGTTTATTTTGTTCTACTAGATACAAGTTAAATGTACAGTCACGGAATGAAAAGGTTCGTCAGTTTTCAAATTGATTCCTTCAACGAATCGCGAACACATATTACCTTTTGAAACTATGTTACAGAATAATCTCGAGTTAGAGAAAATAACCTTTAACTGTTCGTCAGTAAAGTTCAAAATTATTGATCAAAGTTGTTTGACGATTTATCTTGCCAAGAAGATTATTATGATTGATAAACTAAAACCTTCTTGTTGGTTCAACCTGCCATTATTATTTCTATTAAATAAAAAAAACTATTGTCAATTGGTCAATGTCATCATTGCATTGCACTGATGGGATAGAAAAATAAACAAGCAAAACCTTATTCGTCAGCAAACGTCATATTTATTTAAATGTTAGCAGCACTGTTTCTTGCACGGTTATGTTGGCAGGTTTGACTCTTACAGTACCTAGTGCAAGCGAAAACCGACACTAAGGTGACGAACCTTTTCATTCTGCGACTGTACATTTAGCTTGTAGATCCATCTCACTAATTAGAAAAAATATCTAAAAATATGTCTTATATTTCAAGATAGAATGTTGAACAGTTATTATCGATGTTACTTATTGTGACTTGGAATAAATATCAAAAAATATTATATTTGTTTGTATATTGCGACATCTGAGACCAAGGCACATTTGGGTCGCTGAACTATCGGAGTATTTCAAAGGACAATTAATTGAACTGTATCACCCACAAGGTGGACCGACGACCTCATAAAGGTTACAGGAAGGTGCTGGATGCAGGCCGGTACCAACCAGGTGGTGAAAATCATTGGGAGAGACTTTATGTTCAGCAGTGGACTCCCTATGGCTAAAATGATGATGATCTTAAGTGACAGTCATTTCACGCTTGACAGTTTCCTATTTCATCTCAGTCTGTTTAAAGCAGTTGTAACTAATTTGGTTTACGTCAGTTCAACTTTGTCCTGCTAACAATGTAATCTCATCTTTAACAACCAAATACTTTACAGCAGCACATTAGACTACACAATTCTGTTGCAAGATAGCACTTATTCCCAGCCCATGAGATGCCACGGTGGTAAGCTTGATGTGATACGAATAGGGTTGCCAGGCGTCCGGCTTTAGCCGGACATGTTTGGCTTTTTAGGGACTTTTCCGGCCAAATATTGCCTTGTCCGGCCTGTCCGGCTTTTGTTAGGCTTTTTATTTGGTTGCCGCGCCAGGCGAAAGTCGTGCCACAGAATCATATGAAGTGCGCATGCATGAACGCATCATGATGTTGATTAGCAACCGATGATGATAGTAGGTACTCACCATGAGCTAACACTAATTGCACCCCCCCCCCCCCGTCACATGTCCGGCTTTTAGGGTAAAATGTCCGGCCAAATGAAGCACAAAGTCCGGCTTTTGTGATTTTGGACCTGGCAACCCTAGATACGAAGAAAGGGCGCGAACAATCGATAACGCGGTCAGATTAGGCGAACGTTTATCAAATGAGGCTCTTGGGTGAGAAAGTGCCGCTTTCAACACTTTATCATGCGTTAAAGTAATTGGAGATGGCAATTCTGTTATCATTCTTTATGAGAATAAGAGAAGAGTAGAAAGGTTTATTTACAAGAATATTAGCTCCTGCCTAAACATGAAATTAATGACAAAAATCAACGCAACTACCCCCCGATATAATTTTAGTTAGACTCCGTCTTAGTAGGTATATTTAGAGGAAAATTGTTAAATTGTTACATTACTAACAAACCATATTTATTTTATTTTCGAATCTACTTGTACCTAACAGAATTTTGCAGATGATGATTATGAATTAAGTCTTGTGAGACTTAATTCATAATCATTTACCTGTGGGTAACTAACCTAATCCCAATAAATGTGTATCTACTTTAATGTGAAATTTATTTTCTTTTTCACATTGAAACCTTTCTAGAAATTCCAAAATAGCGCTGGGAAACCGAAAATAGCCCAAATCCGAGAACGTGGGTTCGAAGCCCGCCGCCACTGGATTATTGTGGTAAATCCACTCGTAATACAAGCTTAATATTTAGTTTACCACGAGAGGTTATCGGGACTAACAACATTTGGGCAAATGCAAAAATGCCTGCTATAAGTAATTTTAAATTACTTAATTGAGCTTACTAGTCTCTCATATTTGTGGATCCTCTTTACCCAAATGGGTTTTCTGTTCTCCTCTCTTTGTGGCGCAAATAGCCGGGGAACTTTGCTGGAACAATGAGGCGGCAAGGACACGCTACAAATGTTCCATGTTCCATTATTTGTTCCTACAAAGGGCTGGCATTATGCTGGAGGAATGTTCAAATATTAAACATGTTAATCTGACGTTTGAAATGCGAGAAAGTCGAGAAGACTGTTTTGTTAAAAGGGTTAGATAATAAATGTTACAATTAAATAGCGCAGACAGCTTCAAAGCCTAGCTAGCAGCTAACTTATTAAAATTAAAGTTGCTTATCAAAACACAGAGCCACGATTCGATTCCAATATTGGATACAAACATTCATCACACCCTAGGTGGGTTGATAACCACCTAAGTGTGAATTCCAGTTGTAATATTCAAAAGCTAGAATAGCTGAAAGGTACCAAGATTATGTTCCGAAGGATTAAGAGAAGAATATCGGTATAATACACACTTGTGAAAATAATGTGTTAGCACGAAAACCGATTCTTTGTTAGGCTGTAGTTAATTTATCTACATTTATCTATTTAGAAAGTTCTATCATCCTATCAAAGTTACATCCTACCTACCTTCTGTGACAGGTTAAGTTTTGACTTGTAATAGAATTTTAGCTGAAATCTAAGCTCTTAAATTATTGTCCCTTAAATTATTTTCCTGTAATCAATATTTTTATGTACTAACATTTATTAATTTTTACTTTTATCCCTAGGACCGGCAAGCTCCACTACCCCACAGACGTCTGCGGGCCTCTCTTTGAGGAGGAGCTGGAGTTCTGGGGGCTGGACGCCAACCAGGTGGAGCCTTGCTGCTGGATGACCTACACACAGGTGAGGGCATTGGACTATACCACTTGTGGTAGAGAAAATATGGTACATTATCTCGAGCAAAAATGGTACATTATCGTTCTGCTGACTTGGTGCTTTTTCGATCTAACATCGAAACAAACTTGATGACTTAGGCTGAGTTGCACCACCTAACTTTAACTATGGCGAAAACAGTGCTGTTTGTATGGAGTTTGACAGATTTTTGACGTTTGTCAAAGTTATAGTAGGATGGTGCAACCCAGCCTTACCTATACACAGGTATGATCATTTGATCATTGAAATACAGCACTTGTGGTAAAGAAAATATGGCACATTATCGTTCTGACATGGTGCTTTTTCGCTCTAACATCGAGGCAAACTTGATGACTTACTTCTACACAAGCATGATCATTGAAATAAAGCACGTGTGGTGTAGAAAATATGGTGCGTTTTCGCTCTGACATCGCGGAAACCTGGATGACAATACAGAAAGTTCATTGGAATAGAACACTTGTGGTAGCACAAATATGGTGCTCTATTACTCTGTCATTGCACTAACTAGTCCAAGATTACATAGAGACGCGCCGTCGAGACCTTACTAAGAAGTGATAGCATTGATGAATAATTTCTGTTGTAACAAATTAACATTGGTTTAGTTTAAAATATTGACGTTGTCATTGGTGACGCTCTTCCTAACTACACAACTGTGTTTACACACAATGG
This sequence comes from Ostrinia furnacalis, assembly GCF_004193835.3. Taxonomy (NCBI): domain Eukaryota; kingdom Metazoa; phylum Arthropoda; class Insecta; order Lepidoptera; family Crambidae; genus Ostrinia; species Ostrinia furnacalis. The sequence goes on along the minus strand of NW_021135639.1, from coordinate 636,518 downwards.
ATATAACTATACGTTCTGGGTTCTATTCTAGATTGGTTGCCATTTTGGTTCAAAAAAAATATTTTAGGTAGCTATTTTACTTTAGTGTGAACAAACACAATCTGATGAACCAAAAAAATTTTTTCTTTCTTTCTTTTAAAATCTTATTTTCAGCCACATCATTACCATAACTTGAACCACTCAAATTTTTAAAAGACATTCTTGTTCAAAGCTCGAAATCACTCGCTTTTAAATTACCCACAAACAAGTAAATTGTAAGAACAACAAAAAGAAACAAATATCTACTCGTAAAACCGTATTATCTCCCTTCTTATATTTACCCAACTTTTCAGGAACGAATATCACTTTGCTCTTTGCGTGTTTACGTATAAAAAACGAAACGAATGGCACAAAATTTAATTAGGCCATGAGATACCTACTTTTCCGTCACAGTATTATCATGAAAAATAAAGTGTCTTTACAGCAGTTTCCTGGCCATTTTTATATGGTTTAACAATTAGTTTTTATAAATAGCTTGGATTATTTTTAAAGAAAAGCGTAATAAGAAAGAGGGAAATTACATAAATATAATATTTCACGGGGAGTATTTTTCAACGTCGTTTTTCTAAGGCACACTGAGCAATTTATTTTCATTTCTTTACATTTTTATCAAGCATATAATGTACTGTAATGTAGTGTGCTGTTAACAGGGACAGTTTTTCTCACTCAACTCAACACAAACAAACTCAACTCTGTTATTTGAAACATTCATTCAAAATTTAAATTAAGTTTGTGAGAATAGATGGATGTTTGTTACACTTTCACGCAAAAACTATTACAACTTACATAAGGGGCATTCCACGCGAAGCGGGCAGGTAAAAAAAGTCGATGTTTCCGATTTCAGTATTTTTGTAATATAATGACTAGTTTAAGAGTTATGGGTCTTCGAAGTTTTCGACAACCGGTTGGCATGCAGTACTTCAAAGCCGATTATGGAGTCATAAAATTATATATTAAAATAATTAAACCACGGGATTTATTACTTCATTTACCGTGCTTTTTAACTGTATTTTTGGAAACGAAAAAAAAATTATTTTTTCCCAAAAAAAAATGCAAATTAATTTTTTTTCCTTGATTTTCACAAAGTTCGACCCTTTCGATTTTTTTAATTTTTTTTTATTTAAATAGCTAATATTGTGTAGAACATTCATGCCAACTTTCAAAGTGGGCGTGGAAGTGGATTCGGAGCTAGACTGAAAATACTGCCGAAGGGTGGCGTCCAGCGCCGCGCCGTCGCGCTGCCGCGCCTCAAGCCCGCCGCCTGTGCGCGTTTAGTTAAACTGACAAGCAAATAAAATCACTTTTGACGGAATGTTTTGTAGATTTTTAATAACATCAAGACATTTTTAATACCTATTAAATACTAAAATACGTTATAAAATAAAGTAGTAGTAGTAGATAAAGTTGCGTTTTTCCGTATCGTGAAAAATAAATTACATTACTCGTAACTGTGAATATTTCCTAACAAAAATAGAATGAGCTGTTATTTTTATACCTTTCGAGTTACAAAAGGCGATTATGTGGGAGGCAGACGGTCGTCAGTGCTTTCATCCTATTCCTATGAAATTAAGTGGCTCATAATAATTTTTAGATATAATGAATACTAGACCTTTCATTCTATCTAGTCTTTTGAAAGGTCGTAAATTATTGGTAATTAGAAGATATTGTGGACCGGATTAATAGATCCACCAGTTAATTTAGGTCAGGACTAATACCCAGAACCGAACCGAACCGGCCGTGCCGCCCGGCATGTGCGGATACGCCATAACTAGGCTTGTGTAGTACATGTACTATGTACTAATAGGAAGCAATTCCTTTAATTAAGTGAACGAGAACGAACTATTCCGTCTTGGTCGTTCAAATCGGTCTTTTAGTTCACTTTAGTACAGCCGATCACTAATGAATAGGTGTGAACGAGACGTGAAATTGGTGACAACCGCGCGCGAGCGAGATGGATTCGGCTCTGTGAGTGTGTAGCGAGTATTTTTCGATATTGGACCATAAATGCATATGAATAAAGACTTTTTTCGTTCGATCTACCTAATAGAATCAGTGTACTAAAATGTGCTAGTTAATAGTACTAGAAGACCGAACTAGTTCATTTGACCGATTTTCGGAGTTCGGAGCGATCCTTTCAGTGTCCGAGTAAGAACAAGCCTGGCCATAACGTATTTTTTAGTATTTAATAGGTACTAAAAATGTATTGGTGTTATTAAAAATCTAAAAAACATTCCGTCAAAAGTGATTTTATTTGCTTGTCAGTTTAACTAAACGCGCACAGGCGGCGGGCTTGAGGCGCGGCAGCGCGACGGCGCGGCGCTGGACGCCACCCTTCGGCAGTATTTTCAGTCTAGCTCCGAATCCACTTCCACGCCCACTTTGAAAGTTGGCATGAATGTTCTACACAATATTAGCTATTTAAATAAAAAAAATTAAAAAAATCGAAAGGGTCGAACTTTGTGAAAATCAAGGAAAAAAAATTAATTTGCATTTTTTTTAGGAAAAAATAATTTTTTTTTCGTTTCCAAAAATACAGTTAAAAAGCACGGTAAATGAAGTAATAAATCCCGTGGTTTAATTATTTTAATATATAATTTTATGACTCCATAACGGCTTTGAAGTACTGCATGCCAACCGGTTGTCGAAAACTTCGAAGACCCATAACTCTTAAACTAGTCATTATATTACAAAAATATTTGGTACACGTATCAATAATATGTATAAGTAGAACATACTCAAATATTACTGAAATCGGAAACATCGACTTTTTTTACCTGTCCGCTTCGCGTGGAATGCTCCATAAATTAATAATCCGAAAACCGTTAGTCCGATTCCAAATAAGTTGCTCAAAAACTTTTCATAAAACAAACTAACCGACCTTTGAAATCACAAAACTCGTTGAACCCATCAAACTAGATCTTCTAACGGCTTCGGTTTACGTCACGTTTCCAATATCACAGAACTTCGCAAGCGAATTAGTGACCGAAAGTTTTTACAGTCCAAAGTTGGCTCGTCTACGTCCAGTAACGACGGACACAATATGTTTGTGGGAAACTTTCGTAAGTGTACAAAGTTTGTGGTTATGTGAGAACGAAGACTGAAATCTGTCGTGACCCTCACTCGGCATGGGGTACACTGAAAATAAGTGTCGCCTTGGTCACCGTGGGCCACGGCATTTATGCTGAGTCGCGTCCCGTTGCAGTGGGCATCGTTATTATGAGCTGGCAATTCTCAGTTCACTCTTGTTTTTTTTTTTATTACCTGTTATGTCTGCCTATATTACATTATATTATGTACCAGTCTGTCTTTGTGTGATATCCTGTGTAATGTTTCTTTCTATAGCTTTTTATAAAGAAAAAAATCATTAAATTATTCTTTTAACCACATTATCTCTTGGTCTGATCCATCTCAACTGATGGAAAGTGATGATCTGGCTGAAGGTGAACCCTCACTTGAAATCCTTAGCCACGCAGGAACTGGCTATCTTAGCTTACATACTTATGAGTAGATACGATGGTGATAGCTAGACAGAGCAGAAAAAACGGAATCGTTCAAACTAAATTCTAAAAGCAACAAAAGTCAATAGCGCGAATATATTGAAAACTAAAACATTTTAATTCATTAGTTAAACCGACTGTTCAGCTAAATCGGATTCACTATTCAAACAATCAGGACACAGAATCAATGAATAGCACCCAGATAAATTTTAAATGAGTTTCCCATGCAATTTGTCATGTTTTGGCGGTAATCCTACAAATCCGATCGTCTATTTGATTAACGCTGTTTCACGGATGATTGAATGCAGTTGAATGTTGTAAAAAAAGGTTAATGACTGCTGGAAATATTGTACTTAAGCTCTTTTCCTGTTTTAAAAGGTTAATGACTGGTAGAAACATTGTACTTAAGCCCTTTTTTTAAATCGACAGGCAGTGGTGACTCAGTTTGTTGCGGTGCTTCTTCTCAACACGTCTTGCCAATTTTTTGTCTCGAAGCGCTACCGCGATGATAGGGCAAAAAATAATGAGACAAATAAAATTTGTCGATTTGCAAGTAGTACTAATTTAATTACTTAGACCAAAAAATTTAATTATTTGATTTGATACAAAAATAAATTACTTGTAGGTATAATAGTACCTGACAACTGCAAACATGGTTAACATAATTAAATTAGTTCGTTAACGTAACAAATGTATTCTTTCCATTAAATTTTCAGTGGCTGGGCTTAATTAGTATAAAACTCAAAGAATATAAAGTGTTATATGAATTTGCTCTCGGCGGTCCGTCCGCAGCACTTTCATTTGCATTTTGCATTAAAAATGTAATTAACTTCGCAATGAGCTTTATAAAATAAATGTAGACTTTATTCATTTATACTTCATTTGGGGAACGCGGAATCATTGATACTGTTTCTGTTTTTAAAATGTTAAATAAATACAAAATTGCATTCCAGTTTAACTAAAACAAAAATCATATTGTCTCCGTAAGGGCTGGATCGATTTTTAAAGGACTTTAATTAGTTATAGGGTTGGGTGACAGACAAAACCTGAAATAATATCTAAACTTGCTCAATCACAGAAAAATCTCCCTGAATCATCAGTTCTATATTGTATGTTTTATTTTGTATTCTGCCTATATTGTGTATTGTGCCAAATAAACAATATTCTATTCTATTCTATTCTATTCTATTCTATTCTATTCTATTCTATCTTAACTATCCTACAAATTATTTATTGTTAGAAATTCTAAAAAGATCCAAAGCGAATGCAAATTCAGAAATAGATACAGAAAATTGACAGCTAATCGTCGATTCGCCAGAACAGATAACAAACATTCGGTTAGTCTATAACAATATACAGACAGACAAAAAATCTGCCGTCCCACTTAAACAGCGCCATTTTGTGTAAAAATATTTTCGTTTGAACACCCAACTGAGCGGATTTTAAAATTCAGGTAGATTAAAACCAAATATTGGTAAAGTAGGTAACGAAAATTTTATTCGAATTTGCTTAATCGCTGGAGTAATAATCCTAATGGTTAAACGGGGGTTAAAAAGATTTCAGAAATATCATTTTAAAATGCAAATGAAAGTAAAAAATAATTGCTTTAGGTACATTTTATCTACATAATTATTGGTATTTTTGGAGTTAGAGCAAATAAAGCTGATTAATTAAATTTTATTATTTCCAGATAATATGAGATTAAAGCATTGTTGCAAGAGAAAAAATGTAAAAAGATCTACTTCGTCATACAATTTTATTGTGACTCAAGTAGTACAATTTTAACCCGTTCTGTGTTCGTTGATAAAAAGCTGACATGGCCGAAAATTTTACAGCGTGTGAACAACATTTACAAAGTCATAACCGTGAATTATTCGTAAACGACCTGACAGCGTTTTCATAAAAACAGTTAAAGGAAATATAGCATCCTTTTCGTCCACTATATCACGGTGAATGGCAAGGTAAATGCGTTGTAGCTGCGATTCAAAAGTTGTGAACTAAAATAAAAACGTTTATTAAAAAAAACTATTTATTTAAGACCTCGGGAACACAAGGTAAAGGAGAAAAACATAAATCATAAAATAAAAACATAAGCTGCTAAAAAGGCTACTCGCTTATCATTATTTAATGACTTTAATGAACAAGTGTCCAGGGACAGAAATCAGTGGAAGGCTGAAGAGGAGGCCTATGTTCAAAAACGAACCTCTCGAAGACTGATATAGATAAATAGATAAAATAAACAATATGGGTAAATGTTTCCGTGTATGAACATGATATTTAATAACAGTTTTATTTTTATTTTTCACCGGCGATACATAGACCTAACCTATTAGACTTCGCAATAAAACTCATGTGTCACATGCAAAAAACAATTCGATGTTCGAATGCCAATTAAAATTTCCCCTTTGTTTCCGCCATTGAGAATAATAACGTTAAAAACATCGCGTCGGTTCGCATTCGAATGCGGTTTTGTTTCATTCAGATTTCAATTTATTTAATCATTTTATTTATTTACTACGATACCATTTACGTTCCGTATTTTGTATTTTAAACATAGATCACGTAGTACTGGAAAACGCGGCTTGAGTAAGCAAGGCAAGCGCCTCAGATTTATTTCGTTTTAGCTGAATGACGTCTACTGCTGAACAAAAGTCTTCCCAGAGATTTCTACAACGAACGGTCATGCGATGCTTGCATCCAAGTTCTTCCCGTGAACTTCACCAATAATAATTATTAAAGCCAAGTTTTTTGTTGAAATGGCAGATAAAAAAACTACAAGAAGAGAAAAAGCCCCAGAATTATCATTTATGAGATTTATAAGCCCTTATTTTCTTACCCCATTCCAAAAAAATATTGACAGAGAAATTACTAACAATCCCATTAACCACTCGTGGTAAGATAAATAATCTTGAGTTACAAGAGGATCAAACATAGCCCGTAACTGTCCAAGTCTTTTCAAATGTAATTTTCCCCACAGCACCGAGACACCCAAGAGACCCTGGCAGTCCTGGACCGGCTGGACCTGGACACGGAGAAGCCGTCGGACGAGGAGGTGGCGCGCAAGTTCGGCTTCGAGGAGGACTATTACAACGGCACCGTCTCCTGGTGGCAGCAGCTCAAGCCGCAGATGTGGTCGCTGTTCGATGAGCCGTATAGCTCTAATGCTGCTAAGGTTGGTTTAATAAAGCTGATCATCATCATCGTCAGATCATTTATACTCAACTACAGGTGGATGACTCTATCTATGAGCGCTTTCACATTAGGGCGTTAGAAGCGCGACAGCAGAGCGGCAGAGGATTTTTTATAATGTGAAGGCATGCATCCGCCGTCATATAGTAAGTATGAAATTATCGACAGCGCGTCTGCTGCGCGTTTGTCGCGTTGCTAAAGTCGCCTAAATATGAAAGCGCTCTTTGTGTAGGTGCACACTGAGCGACACGCGACAGCGACAGCTCGGCGACTTAACGCCTATTCTTGTATTGTAATGTTGTCATGTATTAGCTTGTCACCACGACAGAGTCGCGGAGCCACTGCCTGTCGCCCATTGTGCGCCTACACTATGTGGTCGCTTTTCAATGAGCCTTACAGTTCTAAAGTTGCTAAAGTTAGTTTATTAAAGCTGATGATCGTCGTCATCAATTAATCATTTAGTCCCCACTGCTGGAGAATGAGCTTCTCTCTATTGTTTAGCTAGTTTGATAAAAAAATAGAGTCCGACTTCACCTTGGATTCGATCACAAGATAGCATATTTTGTGTACGACAAACATAACTTTAAAAAAATAGGTTTTAATGATACGGAAGAATCTACAAAATAAGATCCAGTCATAAAAATCACAACGAACACAATAATAACAAAAGACCACTACTCCCGAGAACTTTATCACTCACTGTAATACTAAAAATTCTCACAGATCCTGTAACAATCTTGGCGAAACTTTTAATAAGATTTCGAGTCCAATTTCATACAACTTTCTTAAAGAAAACCAGTAGTATTTTGAAAGTGCCAAGTAATGTTAATATCTGAGTTTTAACTCACTAATTCTGAACAACTGATTATTCAAATGAATAATATTTTAAATATAAACAGACCGAGAAAATAACTAAGATAATAAGCGTGGATTTTGAAGATATCACCGAAAATGCTAATTAAAACAACCATCTGTTTTAATGTCTTGAACCGAGTATTTTGCAAAGTAAAATTAAATGCTAAATTGTAATCCTTTTACTTTATGAAGTGTAAAATATTGTAGAGCAATCTACAGGGGAGTTTGTCTAAGAGATGAACATTATAATTTAAATTTATGGTAATCAAAAATTTTCCTCTGGTGCGGTTAGGTCCCCGAGTTTGCGACAATCGTGAACTCGAGCCTTTATGGTGGGGGATTAACATAATTTATTCACCAGATGTAGCAATTTATGATTAAGAGTCTAGAAACGGTGTTATTTTATTACGTGTTCATTAATTCTGCTGATTGTTCATTAATTTTTCGGCACCTACCTTCGCGTGATCTTGATTTAAGATGAAGCAATTTAACGTTAAGAGAATCCTACTATGTTTCATATGGGAAATTCTAAGTTAGTTTTAATTTGAAATGTTCTTAAGTTAAGATAATACTGTACATAAATAAATACCTTAAAGAACTATTGTCTAATCAATAATTTTCTTTTCAGATAATCGGGGTGATATCAGTGTTTTTCATATGCGTCTCCATCATATCGTTTTGCCTGAAAACGCATCCAGACATGAGAGTGCCAGTGATTAGAAACTATACAGTGACAACCGCCAACCAAACCCAGAGCTGGGCTCTGGACAAAGTGCAGACGAACGCGCACGTCGCCTTCTTCTACATCGAGTGTGTTTGCAACGCGTGGTTCACTTTAGAAATCCTAGTCAGGTTCATATCTTCACCCAATAAGTGCGAGTTCGTCAAGTCATCTGTCAACATCATCGACTACATTGCAACGATGAGTTTTTACATCGACTTGATCCTCCAGAAGTACGCGTCTCACGTCGAGAACGCTGACATCCTGGAGTTCTTCTCCATCATCAGAATCATGAGACTATTCAAGCTCACGAGGCATTCCTCGGGGCTCAAAATTCTTATCCAAACCTTCAGAGCGTCAGCAAAGGAGTTGACGCTTCTGGTGTTCTTCTTAGTGCTTGGGATAGTGATATTCGCGAGTTTGGTGTACTACGCGGAGAGGATACAGACGAATCCGCACAATGACTTCAACAGCATCCCGCTGGGTCTGTGGTGGGCTCTGGTAACCATGACCACGGTGGGGTATGGTGACATGGCGCCCAAGACTTACGTCGGCATGTTTGTGGGTGCTTTATGTGCCTTGGCTGGTGTAAGTATATTAAAATTGCCTTCCAAAAGTTTCATTGTATTAGTTTTAAATTTTTGGACCAAAATGTAACGGTAATAAAACCGCAATTACGACTCATGAATTTCAAATCATACACCACTCAAAACATGAACCTTTTATGATTCAAGACAGCGAGACCTTTAGATATTTACATCGGGAATATAAAAATGGCACGACCAAAAATAATACTGACAACATGAAGGGCAATGTTGAATATTTTATACGATTTTGAAAGGTTTCGGCCGCAAAAGATCACAATTATTAGATACGGGTTAGAGTCTGATCGACAACAAATCAAAGTAAACCGTGACAAGTTATGTAGTTCTATTATGTGATTTGTTTCAATAAATATGCATTGCCTAATGTGCTGCTCACGTTGTACACACACTGCCACACTGTTAACTATCCATGTCCGTTTTTGCTCTTGCTCCAATCAAATGGTGATTCTTTGCGATACAACGAGATGACATGACTGGCAATGGGCAGTTAACACTGTAGCCAATAGTACATTAAGAATCTGAATTAGATCTTTGAAACCAATAGAGTAAAGTTAATAGTAATATTTCTGGATATCAGCCACGTTTTGGTCTAAAACCTTTGACTTATTTACCTATATCAAATTCGATAACAGAGTGATGAAGGCAATTAAAAATTTTGGTTTATTGTGTTTACTTATTGTTAAAACTGCATTTTGATATTGATTAGATAATATATTAGAAGCTGTCGCTGTTTTTGCTTAGTAAATTGAGTAATTTTCTAAATATTTATAAACCAACAGGTACTCACGATAGCCCTGCCCGTCCCAGTCATAGTGTCGAACTTCGCTATGTACTACTCCCACACGCAGGCGCGGGCCAAACTGCCCAAAAAGAGGCGGAGAGTCATCAACGTGGAGCCCACCAGACCTCCTATGCGTAAGTATTATGAAGTAACATCAATCTACGAATAGGAAAACTTCTAACTGCTATAAATTGATAATTATGTGAATTCTACGTCAACTATTGGTCATGATTTGTAACCATTGAAGAAATGAAAGATGTAGAAAAATTCTTCATAACAAGTTGTTATTGTCTGTACTCCTACGGATAAGGAAATAACAGATCATCATCATTTTAATGCTTACTTGTAACAGTCATGTTGATGTTGTTTTGATGTCATGATTAACTTTAACATTATCGCATGATGAAATTAACAATGTTAATAAACTTAATATCTTAACATCAGAATCGAGAACGTTCGATTCCAAGTCCCATATACCATGGCAATATTTACTTCTATAGGTACTCCTGGAGTCCCAGGCGCCCCCGGCGGAGGTCCCATGCCTCCAGGGATGGGACCCCAGGCCGTGAACCGTAGAATGAACGCCATAAAGACTAACCACCCCAAGGACATGATGGGACCCAACATGGGTAAGATGTTATAAGAAGTGGAAGCTATGAGTATGGAAATAGCGAATCAAGATGGTCTTTTACTTGTAGCTTTAGGAAAGTGCATTCAGAGATATCCTTATAAGATGAAAGGTACTGTCATTTTTTATTGAAAAACACAGATAAGTACTTTAAAACACATAATTACAGTTATCAATTTAAATTACAGTTAAATCAAACAACTTTTTAACTAAGAAGCAACTAAAGAATTTGGATTTTAATGTTAAAATCTTTGGATCAGATTTGTATTATTTTGAAATAACTGACGATTAATGATTATATTTGTACAAAGTTTTAATTTTGAACGATTTGAGTGCAAAATTTCCTGCAATAATAGAATAGTCGGATAATTTATCCAACTAACTGATCACTACCGTAGGATCAAAGGATCTCTCTGAATGAACACCAAGACAAATATAGTCCTTAGACGAGTACTATCAAAACATACAAATACAGAAAGAAACCTTACAGGCTAATTTGGTTGTGTAAATATTCCAAAGAAATCTACTCGTAAAATAAATAAATTAGTTTCTAAGGTTCCAAATGATCCACTTGTAGAATTGGCACAATAAGTGTTTGAAGTCACTATGTAGAATTAAATTAATAAAGTTGTCAAAATTATACGTCATTGGCAATCCAAGATATTTTTTCACTACACCTCTAAAAAGGAACTAAATTTTTAACTAATTTACTAACAGTTTTTGACACTAACAGACAGATAACATGATATTAAATAAGGATTAGTTTGATGTAAATGATAGTGATATTTTATTTCTAATGTATAAAACGATGTCTTGTACAATACTTACTTGCATTAGAAGTGAATTATCCTTAACATGGATAGATTTGATCAGTATTTATTAAATTCTGGAGTATTTTCTATCTAAATTGTAAAATATTTCTGTTCAAAATTATACTGAACAAATCTATTCATGTGTTCAATGCCAGTGTAAATTTTAAACTCACTTTACTAAACATAGAGATTACAATCCCAATGTTTCACTACACCAGTATTTCCCATAAGCGCACTAAGTTGTATGATAACTATTTTGATACAATAGCTTAAAAAGTTCTTGTTGTTGATTGCCAAGAAGTGTGATACAATAATAAAACTTTTATCCTGAAAAATAGAATACCCTACAGTTTGTTTTGATAGAGTGTCATATATTTAAAATGACACATCAAGTTTGTAAGTGATTTTTTCATGTGCCTTCATTCATGATCAGTTCGCCGACCACACATTTGTTGTAATCTTTACTACAGCCCTCTTCATAAATAAGCGACCTCCCATGACACTTTGCCTATTGGGATTGTTTTCTCTAACCTCGAGAACGGTCCTGAACTGTAACCCGTTACCATAACCGTAGCTTATGCAGTGTAATCGTCCACAGATGGAGATCGTAGCGAGCTTGAGGCTATGATCCAAACAACACCAAACAACTGCAAACGAAAAAATTTAAACATGCTTTAGACTACACCCTGCGGGTCTCCCCAAGGCTCAATATTACGCCTGCACACGGACTTAGCTTACAGGAATGCTACTAACTCTCTAGTCATCACATCATCATCATTCTTATCATCTTGCACAAGGCAATCTTCAGGCAGCACTGTGGAAACTCCTAGGTCGTTCGCTTCGTGTAAGGAAGGTTCGGGATTACTTTGATGATGTTGTGTGGAACCCCTTAGCTTAGCTTTGCCGCTTCGATGTCGTTGTAGATAGTGGTGTCTTAGATTATTAGTTACTTTAAAACTTGATTCACAATCCCTGCATAATAATATCCTTTATTAAATTCTTGATATGAATTTTAGAGCTATGTTATAAACAGAAACTCACTCATTGTATGAAACGTTTTGGTCCTTATTTTTTTCTTGCTTAATCATCTAGGTATTAATGCTACTTTTTATTTGATTCAAGTCAAAGTTAAATCAAATGTATTAAAATTGAAAACGGTTTTATAGATTGTGAATCAAAGTTTATGTGACTATATTCATTAGAACTTTATTTTTGTCTGTTTCCTGCATCATGTGGACGTCACATTTTATTTTGAAATTTTGGATTGTGCGTTATAATGTGCGTGTCCTTTAAGTTTTTAGTGACATGACGGCTTTTTTCAGGCTACAAAAAAACAACATGGGCATTAAACCAAAACAACATTACACCATCGGAACCATTGAAATCACAAAACACAGTGGTACACATTTGGTATTATGTACACTAACACATAAATGTATTGTGTATTTAGTTTGACCGTTTGAACTGTGCCGTTCATGTGTAATACTTTAGGTAACAAATATAGACGACATTCTAAATTATTAATATCGATTATCAATATTCAATTTCATCAATTATTCATAATGCATTTGCTTCTATTCTTATTCAACAGACATACTCTTACAATTGACCTACATTTTTGTCTCAAAGTGGTTAAAAATACCCAGACGTATTGTAAATAATATTGTAATACAATACAATCTAATGTTCCAAAGCCCATTCGCACAATGTAACTAAGTGAGACAGTAACTTCTTAAAATAAATCGATTAGACAAATTGTTTATCATTACAGATACTCGGTATATTGTATCGGTACCTCGTGTATATTTCAATATCTACATAACGGCACAGGAAATGGGGTCAAACTTAACAATTATATGTTTAGTTCGTAGACATCCCTAATCGTCGTGACCGGCTGTATTACTCACCATTATAACGCTTCAATTATAGAAAATTGTCTAGCAACAGCAATTTTAGATATTCTTGGTGTCGTATTTTATGTTTCATTTTTGTATTGTCCTGTTCTTAATTGATGTTGTGACTATAATCCCTTCTATGAACTCCCAATTTAATTATTTCTTCAAATATATTTTTGGAACTTTAAATACCTAACAATCGAGCATGCATTCGCATGTTTGTTTCTTCTGTTAAATAAACTCCTTTTTCAAACTCTTGATGTGGTCTTGATAATGTTTTCATTGATACCAGAGGTCAGATTAATTGATTTTGTCTTTTATTTCGAACAGTCGCAACCCTAATGCCGGGGATGGATCTCTCAGTGACAACGCGTCTGACACCAAGTCCTAGAGACATGAGTCCAGCTCTAGCCATTGCTCTACCAATGATGAAATCCGTCAACATCGTCCCAGCTCAGTGCTTCGATAACATGGCTTTCCACGGAGAGAAAACAGAAGATCGAGGCAGCGAGCACAGCAGCAAAACATCGAGTCGCCACGAATCGATAACCAGCGACAACACCGTTCGAGTGAACAACTACAAAAACGAAAGGTACATCGATAAAAGTGACGAGAAAACTGACGCTCGGACTCCGCTCTTGAGAGATCACAAAATCGAATCGTTGGACGAAACGAAGTTACGCGATAACAAGATAGAGAAACGGAAATCATCTGCTTCTACATAACAATCACTCATCGTCATTGTAAATGCTACTGCTAAATTAAACAAAACGAACGAGACCAATAGTACTAAGGTTTCTTTACTATATCATTGTCCTTTTCTTCTAGTGGTAAACAATATGAAATAGATAAGTTGGGAAATTATATAGAATTCGTACCCGACGTGCTTTGCAAAATCGTTTACGCACAAACTGTTGGTGACAAACAAAGCGAAGTGAAGTCAAGGAGTTATTAAATGCTCTATTATACAACACCTACCTTTAAGTGACCTTTTGTGGCTGTAGCTTTATTTTCCAAATCTTCTTTAGTTACTTCTTTAGACATTTTTGTTGAAGTTAATAAATAATTGATTTCAAAAACCTCGCACACACAAAGACACGTTGGTACAATTTCTATACAATTCCTTTCTGTCTACTTTCGCTATGTGAGATAAATATAAGATTGAAAAATAACGAAATTATTTGCGTCAAGTTTATGTTCTGCACGTCATAACGATGACGTTTTACTGCGTAGTCTTAATCTAGAACAATTTGAGATATACTGAAACTAAAGTGAGATAATGTATTTGCTTATGTAAGTGATTGTTTAAGTGTTTTGAATTTTGATGGCTGATGTCGACTGCTATAACACTGTTTACATGTATCAGGTTTTTCCAAATTTCAAAAAGATTTTGCTACAAGTGCACTTAAGTACCTACCTATATGCAGTAATTCAAATCATTTTAGCTGTTTTCAGGGCACCTAAGTATGTCCCAAATAACTTAGCTAACCCACCACTTTGGGACACCATATCGGTAGGTGCGGAGAAGAAGTGGCGTAAGAAACTCATGCCTGCTTTCACCATCAATCCCTAATTTTTAAGTGACCCCTATGAAAACAAAATTCCTGTTGTGTTACTATATGGGTCACTTAAAAATTAGGGATTGATGGTGAAAACGGACATTAATATGTCATGAGTGCGTACTAGGCAGTTAGTTATGTATTAATTTATATCCAGAAATCTGATAAAATTAACAGTCTGACATCAACCACCAAAGTCCTAACGCAAGTGGTGTAGGATTGCCTTTATAACAGTGCTAGATTCACACTTGTGGACTATAATTAACGTTTCGTATGTAAACCAGCATTCGAGGGCCGTGATAGATGTAAGCTAGCGTAAGTGTTTGGGCACTTATTTCACATACATGTTTATGAATAGATGCCTGTCACCAATTAGCTAAGTCACCTATTGCCACTTCAACATAGATTTTGGTTTCGTTGGTAAAATTTTGAAAAAGAAGATTAATTAAAAATAGGTTTTGAGATACTGAAAGACTTTGGCGTTTTGTATAAAAGGTATACCGAGCAAAACATAGGGGAAATTTTGCGAAGCTGAAAGAAGCCAAAATTGAGTTTAAAAAAGAAAATCATCTATGTATTTAACTAGTAAAATAAGATCACTATTGGTAAAAAGCCAGCAAGGAATAATATTTCTTAGTTTACTATAAAAATGAAAACGAATGAATCAAAATTCTAGTTGAAGTGGTAATAATCATTATTATAACCATATTGACCAGGATTCGTAAATAATAGATCGTACGTTTACTGTCCATTAGAGAACCAAGGAGGCTTGTCTAAATTACAAAGTTGTTTTTATGTACGAGTATTTTATTTGTCAAAAACTAAAAGTTATAACGTATTCTATTCAACAATAAGTTTGAATTTACTTTTTAAAATGATTACGAATCATAATGATCCACAAAATAAAACGCATTAATAAAAAAAACATTTGGATCTCAGTCATAATCAACAGGACTTTAATGCCAACAGAAAATATTAAATCACTGAGTGAAATTTTATACCACCATCGCATCATTGAATCAAAAGGTTTATCCATCATCCTTTGCTCTAATTAATTACCTGCATAAATAATGTAATTAACGGGGCCATTAATGCGCGTTTAATGTATTGCACGTTTGCGACCGCAATGCAGCTGCGGTGTTTTATGGAGCGGAGCGCGGTCGTTTGGTTATTTCGTGATCATTTGTGGTATTTATGCGACCAACTATAGAGGTACATTGATTTATGATAGACAAATTAGGGCTCTATGAGAGAGACGTTCTTTTCGGCTAGTTTTTGAAAGCGAGTAAAACGTCGACATAAACAAAATACGTGTTTGTCTATTCGTATACGAGCGAACCGCATGCGACGCGTAGTGTTTTATAAGCACGTAATACGCACAAACTTGCTACTATGTTCGTATAGCTATACGTAAACCGCCTGGCACGCGTGCCTATAGTTTTTGTAAGCTTCAACCACACCAACGCGTGCAGGTCGCCATCGCCAGCGCGATCATGGCGCGATCATAGGGAAATGACAGGTCGCGTGAACTGTCATGGGTCGCGCGACCTGTCATTGGGCTTTGATCGCGCCGGCGATGTAGCATAATACCCACAAGATGCGCATTTTGCTGCTATGTTTACTTATCGCGTAATCACGAATATACGCGCGTTCGACTTATTGAAACTTAAAATGTAGCGCGTACGCTCTTAGGCTAAAACGAACGTACTTAAATCGCACAAAATACGCTAATGTGAAAGAGCCCTTGAAAGATCAGCACGTGAGAACAAGCACGGGTAGGTACTTTACGCGGTACCTACTTCAGTTGGTTACATACTTTTGCCTCTTATTTAAGTTACGAACATACAAAAGTACCCACTTGTACATTTTGCGTGAGTTCTCACAGTAAAAAGAATAATTTTGTAGCTAATTATCATAAAAAGCTATTAAAATATTAATGAGTTACAGAGAAAATCGTCCATAATTTTATTCGAAAATTGTGTAATAAAGGCAAGCCTTTTCACAGTTCAAGTAAGTTATTAATCAGTAATAAATAATGTAAATAGCAAATATGATAGTAGCGTTAATAATTTTATATCTTAACATTATATAAAATTAATAATTATACAAATCACTAGAAAACACATATCATGGGCACCTTTCTTTCATTGTCGGTGTTATATTGGTTTTACTTGTATATAATGCAAATATGTATATTAGTTGTAAGTATGTTAAGAGTAGATAGAATTCAAAGAAATAATTTCTTGGATGGTAAACATTTGCTTGTTTTGTTACTTTACGACTAACAAAAACTGAAAAGTACGTTACAGAAACGGTTGTGTTTATATTAAACTTTAATAAACTAGTCACTTGATAGACCGCATTTATTTTTCGTTAATTACGACATAATGCAAGCAAGAGCGTGCGGTGCTTGTGAGAAAAATAAGTTAGGCAGTATCTAATATCAAATTTATTTGTAAGTACTTACTGCCTACCTTGAAATAAAACTAATAACAGCCTAATAATTTACTGGACACATTATCAATTGATGTAATATGAATATCTTTATAACAATGAGCTGTCATGAAAATGCATAATACTTAAGGCTGTAGAAATTTAAGTTGCGTAGCAACTGTATGTTTCCCAAAAATAAATAAATAAATAAATAAAAACTATGGACCTTATTAAGTTGGAAGAATGTATTTTATTCAAAATTAAAGTCTAAATTCAGGGACCCTAAATATTTTAATATAATAAATGTTGCTATGTGTCGTTAAATTTTATTTAAAATCGTTTTATTTCGAGTGCTCGGTCTGTTTTTAACGCAATGTAAGAAAGTATAGATACGCATAAAATGCAATAATTTAATATTATGTAGATAGCACGAAACTTACTTAAACTGGTATAAACTTGTATATATATAATTTTAGTGTGATAAACTATCAGTCTTATACTATTAATCATCTCGTATCGAACCTGTTTCATATCTTAACGCATCATATTTAATTTTCAGCAAATTGTTTTTATTTTGGTTTACTTATACATTACTGATGACAGTTAAAAGAAAAACATTCGTTATTTCAGTAGCTTTTCTGGTTAAATCAAGTCTCATAAAGGTTAAAATCAAAATTGTCCTTTCAGTAAGAAAAAGTAAAAACATACCTTAGAATTTTCTAAAACGGTCGCCACCTGGAACAAAATATTCGATTGTAAGTTCAATGAAGTGATAAAATGTTTCTAAACAGTGAATTTATCAAGTGTGGAACTTAGGCTAGATCTAAAACAAATAGTTCTGGCTAGTTCATCAGTCCATCGAGCAGAAAATGATCTAAAGCGCCTTCCAACACCGGGGTACCAGATGCAGGTTAGCGTATAATCTATACATTGATACATTAAAGAACACACACACTTGAAGAATTCACTGTGTTTAATGCGTATCAAAAGCAAAAGCGGACCACAATGAAATTATAAGATGTTGTACGTAATAAGAACATACTCGTATGTAACTTTCGGTTGACATAATTTTGCAAACCCAATTAACTCCGCTGTGACGGATACTCGAAAATAAGTAGCTTATTAATATTTTCCCTCGGCAACAGCAATTAACGTAATAAATGTTAATCCACAGCTAATGTTGTTGACTGTACCTACTCGCTATGTGAAGTACATTAATAACATATTCGTTTCTGCACCTTTCATCTCTTATGACTGCTATTGAAAATGAAAATGAGTATTTAGCAAACCGTTAAGCTGTCTGGAAATTACAGACATAATTTTATATCGTAAAAAGAGGTGGCATTCCTTCTTAAAGTGTAATCGGTGCGAACAAACAGTAACTGGACATATTCACAAAATAAACCAAATTGTGAAGTTAACCTAATATACATACTCGTACCTACCCTTCGATTTAGCTTAATCACAATATGCACAAATCTAAAAAAAACTTAAAAGGCGTTCGTGATAGGTATGTGTTATTTTCTGTACGGAATAACATTTTAGTATCGTAAACCTACCTCTTGTTTTTGATACAGTGATATTAGTTACTTAATATTATCATATCCATTTCAAATTTTCATATAACACAACATTAGAAACATCTAAAAACACTTTATGTGATAAAAATGGTCTTCTACCTTTCTTTTGATTTGCATAACTTTGTAAAAACAGTAATTAATTCATGTTAATTTTGTTACTTAATTAAAATAATTGGGTAAGTTTTACTGTAGAACTTCTCCTATTCCTTAATCTTTTTAGAAGTAATATTTTTCAGCATATCACAATAAAATCTGCCATCAGTGTTTGATCAGTCCCTCACACTTACCAAGCATTTGAATTAAGTAACAAAAACATTAAATTCTTGGTTTTACTGATGGTATACCAAAATAGGTATGATTACTTTTTTCAAAAAATACACTGTGTGAGTTTTGCTGACAGGATCACTACAATTATTAAAAAAAGAAAATAATATAATTATCAATAATTCTCAGTTACGTTTAAATAACTTACAAAAATAGGATGACAAACGAGCACAGTGTCTTATTTGAAAAATAAATTTTGCAACGTAGATAATAAGGCTTACACAGTAAATAAACAGGGGCTTTGATCTTATTGTATAGCGTTCTATATATACATATACAATTTTGAACGATACAAAAAAAAAAACAAATTATTTGAAATATTGTTCATTAAACATGTGAAACTTACAACTGCGTTTCATTTACCATTTAAAAAAGTACGTACCATTTAAAAATATGTTCCTGAACACTTGCAAAAATGTATACAATAAGTGCTTTTTAAGGTATTTCGTATTTGACCAGTGAACTCTGAAAACATAAAAGCATCCAGCGCGAAAACCGGCCAAGGCCGCGCTAGCAGAACTCACATTAAGCTCGTTCAAACTACTTTAGACTCAATCTCATTGTTTTAGGGTTTGGTTCACAATAATAAATGTTAGGTAGTGTTAACCCTAACTTACCTAACGCGATTACAGGCGTTTATAATCAAAAGGGTGCGCATAAACTTGGGTGATTCTGGCTTAAAAGCCTATTAATCTGTCTGTACCTGAGAATGGCTGTCCCTAATCATTCATAAATTTATTGTTAGTGTTTTAACGTTGAGTATTTTAAGCAAACGATGTGCGAGTAAATTTAAACAACAATAATTATTAATTATTAATTATTAATTTAATTTAATAACAACAATGTTAACAGCATTATTGTGTTCCGACAGTTAGAGGTAAGATAGCCAGTTCCTCCGTGGTTGAGGATTCCGGGTGAAGCTCGCTTCCACCTTCGGCCTGATCGTCACTTACCATCAGGTGAGATACAGGTCAAGAGCTTCCTCGTTGTGGATAAAAAAAAAAAAAAAAAAAAAAAAATTAGGCATTTTCTCTGAAATTAGGTAGGTACTGATGCTTTCAGACACGCTGATCAAAATGAGAAAGCATTGGAAAGTAAGCTTTAACTCAAGGTAATTTTAACTGTTGGGTGATTTAACGACTTTGTCACGCGGGTCAAGTCATTATCCACACCAGCACACCAGTGTTAACAATCCATTTTAATAGCTCTCACTATATTTAACAACCGATACCAAACCAAAGCTTTTAACCAAATCCAACTTTTAAAGTGGCTTTTAAAGCACGAATTCTTGTACATTATGATACATATCGCATTTCAAAATGTACCTTATGCCTAGGACAATTTTATCATTACCTTGCCGTAACACAGTCTTGTACTAGTACGGAAGGTAAAGGATTGTGTTTCTGTACCTACCTACATTTTCTCAATAAAATTGTATTGCTTTAAATTGGTTTTAAGTTAAATAAGAGATACAGTTAGTTATTTAACTATTTTTCGGTTTGTACAAATAGTAACATTATGCACAATAAACTTATTTGTATTTGTAAACATACCACCGCAACGTTCATGATTGCATTACTAATTTCTAGTCGCTGCTAAAAATGAAATAAAAGAATACAATATTATCCTACGTTGGCTTAAGAGCGAAACAGGGGCATCATAATATGATGACAGGAACATCATACTAATATTATTAGTATGCACGTATTACAACTCTACCCAACATATCTCTGACAGAGCCCGACTAGCTTAAGTTAGTGGGATATAATTTCCCACTTGCAGAAATCTATTTCTTTCAAGCTTAAAAATATAAAGTAAAAAGAAACTATATAAAATCGAAAGTAAACGTCCCAGGAACGGTAGTATAATAGAAAAATAATCTATCTTATCTACCGAACGTGTCACGATCGCGATGGAGGCACGTACGTAGGTGCGACGCCTCGGGTTGATTTCCCAGCGGTATCAGTACATCTAGCCTGGATTCACTACCCTTCATGTATGGAATAACGGTTTGGGTGAAATATGGAATCAAGATTAGTGATGCTATTTGATAAGTACAAATCGATAAACGATAAAAGCCCTGAAACTAGACACTGGCCTATGTGTTATATCTATACGGATATCTTAGGTATGATGGCATATTAAATTAAATATTCGAGAGATTTTGCGATATAAAAGTTAAAACAAAGGTTTACTACGTACCTGTAATAATAGTAATTTATTACAGGTACATACTAGTTTATTGATACTTTTGTAAGTAAAACTTTTAGCAAATAGAGTTCGATATCACTATCTAGCTAACGTAAAACAAGCCCTGTTTATGACACCAGAAAAGACTAAGTATACAAATAGTCCAAAAATGGGCACAATACACACAACTGACAGGACTATTTTGTGGTAATAGCGCAGACAACAGCACATCATGCTAAAAACTGAGGTGTCTTATGTGTTAACATTTGTGTCATTTTTCAGCAAAATACCTGAGGTAACATTGACTGTACTTTAGTACCACCAGTGTAACCCAACCAATTTAAAAGCCAAAGCCTCCAAAACATCTTCATCTCCAAATAATTGCTTCAAAAACGAATCGCGGCTAATAATAATTCTTGTCACCTCCAGTCACAGGCTGTGACAGCTACAGAAGGGCCTAATTTGTCCCCGAGACGGATGGGGGCGGGCATTGTTCGGCTGTCCCCGTTCTTGGGGCAATCTCGGCAAATGATTGCCCATTTGGGGACAGGTCGATATTAGTTGGGTTGATGTATCACTGGTTTTAGAGACGCATTTCTAGTTCTTCTTTTGTTTTTGAAAGTTGTCTAAATATAGGTGGACAGACGACCTTGCAAAGGCTGCAGGAAGGCACAGAATGCACGCCGCTACCAACCGGCCGATCGAGAAATCATTAGGGAAGCCGTTCAGCAGTGGACGTCCAGTGGCTGAAATGATGACAATGATATTTAAACATTGTTCCAAAGAAAAAGTAAGTGTAATAAATAGTAGTTTCAAACAAATAAAGTTGGAATGCCGTTGGCATACGGTGGATATTTCTTCGATTTGGGTCAAATCGCTCCGATAGATTGATGGACGTCTCAGTTCGATGAACTAGGCGCCGAATGCTTAGGACTTTCGGTTGGAACCATATTGTTGATGAACATGATTTGTCTACGTCGTCTGAAATTAACTATTAAGGTATTCTTCTTTCAATGCTAAACTAAACTAAAGCAGAGCTAAATTCGTAATAATGTTGCATGTTATTATCACAACATTTGCCTCATATTCCAAATCAGGCAGTCATCTATTTATTTTCCGGAGAACGCAAAAAATTTAATTTGGGAAGAGCTTTTAATATGATACTGTCTGATTTTTGTTATTGGAATAAGTATTAAATTAATATTTTTATTATAATTTCATGGGAGGTAATAAATGAAGTGGGTTTTTTTGTCCTTGGATTTAGATATTATGATATTTTATAAGGTACTTGATACAAATAAGGCCTACGTTCTAATAAGGCCTATACATCAGAAAACACAGATAAACAAATCTAACCGGGATAAAACTTTAAGGACACGTACTCATATGCCCTACAACGCGGTAGAGTGCAAAAGCGTCCCGATCCACGATCCCAGCACCAATTGGCACGCGTTCTTCTAAGGTAGTGGGTGATTTCGTGCTCTCTTATAAAAATCTGGCGATTTCATCTTAAGTTTTCGGTAAAATAACGCTGTTTTAGATTAAGCTTTTCTTAGTAATCGTTTCTAAATATTTCTTACTAGCTAATAATTACCTTAATTTGTACTACTGGCTATAAATGCATTATTTGTAATTTTTTAAAGACAACAAGAGCGAAATATCTAATAAGGCCTAGGCCTTATTTCAGCATGGTAGGCCATATTGGATACTTATGTCAACACCTGATTACGGACAAATTCATTAAACTAAATGAGTCAAAGAGTAACTAAATATTTATTTAATAAGTATGTTACTAACAGCACAGAAAATAAAAAGAAAACAGAGTAAAAAAAATTACTAAACCTGTAAAAAAAAGAAACAAAATACAAAACCAATAAAAAATAAGAAAAAAAAGCCGTATGTAAGTATAATCTAAAGGATTAAAGCTGATATTATCATGCCTGTCTCGAAGACAATGTAGCAGATATGCTACCATAAAGGACTGCTTTTGGTGGTATCATAAAGATTGTGTAGGAGTTCGTAAAGTTGATTCAGAAGCCTTTTTATGCCCTGGTTCTAACAAAAATTTAGATCTCATTTTGTTTACAAAAAATCAAGACTAAATGATGTTCTTAAACTGATTTATTTAAAAGGTTTTATGTGTAGGCCTTATTCGAACACGGTGTTTTAATAAGCCCTACACGAAAAAATAATATTGTTTGTTTTTGATATTTTTTTTGATAATTTAAGTAAGGAATCATTACTTTGTTACTATGAATATTTAATTTTATCTATAATTTATGTATTATTCTTAATAAGTGGAATTTATGTTTATCTAGAGATGTAGAGTATATTTCTGTTTACTTGGTATGTAAAATTTTGATAACGCAAACAAATCGACGTGTTTAATGTTATAAGACTGCATTTTGTTTAATACAACCTCAATTTTAAGGTCTACAGGCATTTGAATCATATAGGCCTTATTCCGTGTAGGTGATTTAATAAAGCCAAAATCAGTGGTTTCGTAATTTGCTTATTTTGGATAGATTTAGTTAAAAATTGTGTTATTTTTTGTAATATTGCTAAAATTAAAGGATGAAAGAAGTTAATTAACCTTGTTTTTGTTGACTGGCGTTAATATTTATTGAAATATAAGCATTTAAAGTTAGGTAGGCCTTATTTGTATCAAGTACCTTACTTTAGACAATCGCCAAATGGACAAAGTGACAGTTAAAATGTTAATTTTAAACGAGTAAATTTAATAGTCTCAAGATTTTTCCCTTTCAGTCCATTAGATTTAATTCGGCAATAAAAGCTATAATCTCGAAGCTATAGCCGCCATTGCGCTTACAAATGACACTGTTTTAAAGATGGCCGCTTCATTTCTGCGTTTATAACGTACCTAATGCGTGTTGTACATAGCATTAAGATAATATGAAATTAAGATTGTACGATAATTTCTTATCATGCACGAACAATAACGGACGGACTTTAAATCTGGGTTGCACCATCTTACTTTGACTTTGATAAACGTCAAAAATCTGTCAAACTCCATACAAAAAACACCCGTTATCGTCAAAGTTACGGTCAAAGTTAGGTGATGCAACTCAGCCTTAATGTATTAACATTGAAGTGGCCGAACGTCATGAATGAACGCGAGGCATGATTACAATTGTTTAGTATCTGACATGTACGTCATTGACAATTTGTTATCAAAATGTTAGTATCAAAATTATTCCAATGTATTTAAATAGTCATCTTTACTACAAC
This sequence comes from Ostrinia furnacalis, assembly GCF_004193835.3. NCBI lineage: Eukaryota > Metazoa > Arthropoda > Insecta > Lepidoptera > Crambidae > Ostrinia > Ostrinia furnacalis. Next base: position 612,161 of record NW_021135639.1, on the reverse strand, counting down.
TCTACCATCGCAAGAAAATTAGGGAATCGAGACATTGACTCATCTTGTAAATCTTGAAGGGGGATGAAATATGGGATGAATTATTATGTATCTACCATTAGTATAATTTTCGGTGTGATCTAATTTTCAAATACGACACACAAATGGGTGCAGATCGCCATTGCGGGCGCGATCAAAGGCCAATGACAGGTCGCGCGACCCATGACAGTTCACGCGACCTGTCATTTTCCTATGATCGCGCCGCGGCGGCGATGGCAATCTGCACGCGTTGGTGTGTTGAAGCTTTACCCTACAACATAGGTGTAGAGAAACGTCTCTGATCAAAATGCAAGACTAAATTATATTTTTTTAATGTATAAGATTTTAAACTTTCGCGTTCCATTTCAACTAAAATAGTAAGACACGGGTCTTAACGCGACGTTTATTAATCAGTTACAATTATGTACTCCTTCTACTACTAGCCGTGAGTACATAATATAACTCATTAATGAACGTCGCGTTAAGACCCGTGTCTTACTATTTTTTTATGTGATTTCTCGCTACTTTTCTCGCACTCGCATCGCACGCAGTACACTCGGCGCGGCAAACGTCTCGCGACATTAAGCCGAATGAGATCAATTATTTAAGCCAAGATAAAGTATTCACGGCGAACGTGCGTGTGAAATATGACCGGAATTTAGGTACGGAACCAAATTTGGGTCGCTTGAGGAGGGTTCCCAGGATGAAGCCATTTGGGTGTACGTAAAAAATAAGGCTGACTGTATGCGGTAAGTTGAGTACTCTACATGTAGAGGGAAAATGTACACTTGATATACTAATTTTTGTTGCCATTTACAGCACATTACTAAGGCTGGGTTGCACCATCTTACTTTGACTGTAACAAAAGTAAAAAATCTGTCAAACTCCATACAAAAATCACCGGTTACCGTTATAGTTACGGTCAAAGTTTGGTGGTGCAACTCAGCCTAAGACGTAATATTATGACGTCAGTCCGACGACTTGAAGGGAAAGATTAATATAAAAATCTTGAATTAATATAAAAAAAATGCTGTTTAAACTACTTGTAGGTTCCACTAGTATTATTAAATGTTTGTACTAGGTAATAATGTGGTATAATAACTACTACTATAGAATTAAAATGCCGTTTATATCTCTATGCAAAAGTTTACTCATAGATCATTTACAAATACAAAACCCTAAGCAAATCTATAACAAATCAATACGTCTAACACCGTTGCTAGAATAGAGTCTATATTACCAGATCTGTCGCCAACGATAACCAACGTAATTTTCTCACATCGAGGTAAACTATCTACTGACACAAAAGAATAACCGCGTAGGTGCCATTTCATTATTGTATTCCACGTATTTCAATGTATGTCACCGGCACGTGTGCTCCAGCATTCAAACAAAAATTATGTCATAATGATATTTTCCATGAATTCGTTATTATATTAACATAAATTCAGGACAAGTATCAAATATTTTCTCTTTTGTCCATTCAATTTAATATTTCGGGTAAAACAGAGCGTTTGTTACGCATTTGAATGTAAATGTGCTCAAAATTAGCGTAAAAGAAAACAATTTGATATCCATTTTGATATTTTTTCTTCCAATTGAACAATTTTCAAATGACGAAATATTTACTTGATACTGGCTAAATGTGCAAACCGCACGAAGCCATATAAAAACAAAAAAGAAAAATAGTAAAAAGAACTCTTAAAAGAACGAAATTCAAAAAAAGAATCTAAAAACTGGCCAGTGTTACTCCGAACATTGAATTTGCACATTCAATAGTAAAATCGATTGGTGCGAAAAACCTTGTCAAGATAAGCTCAACTTACATGCCAAATTGAACCATAGGCGTTTCAGTTTCAGGGTTTAAATTCGTCTGAAAGCTGAGTTCCCGTAGGTGCGAGGTTTACAGGAAGGATTGCGGTGTCGTCGGTGGCCATATAAGGTTATCAGGCGCTATGATTTAGTGCCGGTATTTGTTAGAATTTTGCATGGAAATTTGGATAGAGCCGAAAATACTGCAGTGCGTAAAAGGTTAACACGTGAAACGCGAGTTGAGAAAATTAGAAAAGGAAATATTGATACTTCGTTAACTAAACAAAATTTATGTAGACAAAGATATTCTTTAGATATCTCCGTTATTAATAAAAGTTACACCCTAGTTGAACTCTGGCTTACATTATCATTTAGTACATTTTGATCCAGTGCTAATCCTAGGTGTAACTTTTTATTAATAAGGGGATCACTAATCGAACACTAATTTTGGACTAAATAAAAAAAAATCTTTCTTTCTTTCTTCTAATCAAATCCTATTCAAACTGACCAGAAACATAAATTAAAAAATGTTGCAGTAAAAGTTTAGACATTTCTTCTAAAAGAAGAGCAGTCTGTTATCTGTTTTCATAAATAAAGGATGTTATTTTTTAATTAAAAGTAGCTAGAGTCTGTATAAGCCATGCTTCAATTGTTTTAAAGCAAAAATCACGAAAACTCACAATTAAAATTCAGCCCATATCCTAATGACTGTGTTCAGTGCAGAATCCTATTAATCTTATTTCACCTGTGTCTCAGTACAATACCAAATAAGGATATCCGTCTACTAAATAATCGCACACTTGTCTTTGCACGCGGGAGTTTGGTTAAAATTACTGTAACTCAAACAGAAATGGTGAAACTATTTATTTACTTGAATGTATTAATTACTACACTTCTCTTATTAATGTATACTTTTTACAATAAGTATACTGTTTCATCATCATCATTTCAGCAATAAGTCGTTCACTGCTGGACATAGGCCTCCCCTAATGATTTCTAGATTGGCCGCTAAGTAGCCTCTTCCTGCTTCCCCTATTGGTCGTCTGTCCACCTAGCTGGTCATTTCACATTTGTCCAAATTATGTTGTTTGAAGAGACTTATTTTCAAATTGTTTGTTAGGTTTATTACTCATTTACCAAAATATAGAAGACGTTCGAGCTATTGAAAATGAATTATTGAGTAACAAAAAACATCCGTTGTGCTATAACTTATAACGTGTAGTTATTAATTAAGGTATCAGTAATACAAACAGTTAAATATCAAACTCAATAGCTCAGTAAACATCGCACCTCGCCGCTCAAAATGCGAACTTGGGAATTAATTAAGAGGAAATTAGCCAAGTATTTAACGGCTGCGGCCCAACCGATCGGCTCGATTAATCTTAGAACACGTTTCAATGACAGAACCCCGCTTGTAAGGCCGTGGATTGATAAAGTGGCTTATGGCTACAATGTTTTTGGATATAAAAATTAAAAAACAAAACTTGAAATAATTATCGTTCTATAAAATCAACCAGAAATCTCATAAGTGGCACTGCGGGGCAGGACGCATTTTTATCCCAAAACTGTAAAAAAGTAGTGAGCATTTCTCACTCGATAAATCGAGTAGGATGCGCGCCATGTTAAAATCCTATTGATGATCTTAGACGATAAATGTATTAGATTATATCCCTAGGGATATAACTATATTACGGCTTTATCTATCTTACTGCGACATAAAGACTTATCGCATACAATCGATAAACGATGACAACATGGCATCTTAGGCCTAAGTGAAGGTCACGGGAAGCGTCTGGATGCAGGCAGCATATGACTAACTGTTGTGGAATGTGTATATGATGCGATATATTTACGCCATGGGTCTCTTGTAATAGCGAACCAAATATTCCTTTTTTGTCACATCTAACATCTAACTAATAAGATTACCTACATTCGTATTAACGTTAGTATCAAACTACATAGATCGTTAGTAAGTCTATTGTTCTAATTTCAGAACAATCCTAATTAATCTCGTACTTATAAAGTGTAACAATAATGACAAACAAACGATCTAGCCCACAAACTTCGGCTAATAACGGACCTCGGACTGCGCAGTGAGATTACTTAAACTCGGCCGTAGAGACTACAGCCTAACAACAACAGTCAGGCAACAACAAAAAGACTATGACCGCCCAAGTAAGTATTCATATGAATTCATCATCATCATCATCATTTCAGCCACAGGACGTCCACTGCTGAACATAGGCCTCCCCCAATGCTTTCCATGTTGATCGATTGGTAGCGGCCTGCGTACCGGAAAACGCAGCGTGGGACGTCCACCTACAAGGTGGACCGACGACATCGTAAAGGTAGCAGGGAAGCGCTGGACGCAGGCCGCTACCAATCATATAATTCTATGATAATTAGACAACTACTACTTATTTAGTCTAAGACTAGACTTCCGCTCGCCATTGATATACGGCTCGGAATCGTACCCAGCCTCTCACTATAGGCCTTATAAATAAGCTCAAAGTTGCACAGCGTGCAATGGAGAGGGCTATGCTCGGTTTTTCTTTCCGAGATCGAATCAGAGATGAGGAAATCCGTAAACGAACTAAAGTTGCTGACGTAGCCTGACGGATTAGCTAGCTGAAGTTGCAATGGACAGGGCACATAGTATGCAGAACTGACAGCCGATGGAGCAGCAAGATTCTGGAGTTGAGGCCGCGTACCGGAAAATGCAGCGTGTGACGTCCATCCACAAGGTGGACCGACGACCACATAAAAGTAGCAGGAAGGCGCTGGACGCTGGCCGCTACCAACCGGGCAACATGGAAAGCATTGGGGGAGGCCTATGTTCAGCAGTGGATGTCTTTGGCTGAAATGATGATGAACTTTTTCAATGGCTTATAGTGTACCAGTCAATGGATGCTACGAGTTATTAGAAAAGACCCCTTGAAAGTTCTTAAGAATAATAACTAACTAAATAACTTGCAACACGACATAATATGCTTATAAAGCTACTAGCTGTGCCCGCGACTTCGTCCGCGTGGAATAATGACTTTGGGTAGGCACTTTTAATAATTTAGTCTAATTATTTTACAAATAGCTTTTGCCCGCGACTTCGTCCGCGGAGAAGTCGAAAACGTTCTCATTCGATTTTTAAATGTTTTTAACGTTATTATCTAAATGTTTGAATACTTATAAAATATAAAAATCTTAAAGGTTAAATTAATAAACATAAAAATAAAATTTTCTTATNTTACTAATACTGCTCTACTCAACGGTAAAATTGTGTCGTACGCTGATGACACAGCTCTATTGTTTTATGGAAAGAGTTGGAATGAGGTATTTGAAACCGCTTCTAGTGGCCTTAACACTGTAACCAAATGGCTAGACAATAATCTCCTTACACTGAACACAAATAAAACTAACTACATAACGTTTTCAATTACTTCATCTACTCAACCAGGCAGCAGTTGTCAGCTTACGGCACACACTTGCGATGATCCTAATCCCAACCCCTTGAAGAAATGTAGTTGTCAACCACTACAGAGAGTCCCCTATGCCAAGTACCTAGGAATTTATCTGGACCAACATCTGAACTGGCAAAAACAAATTGATATGTGCACTCAGCGCGTCCGGAAATTGTTATGGATTTTTAAATATCTGAGACACATCACTGACCGCGATCTTATATTATATATCTACACATCTCTGGTTCAATCCGTCTTAACATACTGCCTGCCGGTTTGGGGTGGTTCCCACAAAACAAAAATGATTAAGATAGAGAGAGCACAACGCTCACTTCTTAAAGTAATGACCTTTAATAAAATTACATTTAGGACCTCCCAACTGTATCTAGACTGTGATGTTCTGACTGTGAGACAACTTTACCTCTTAAAGTGTGTCCTTAAAACTCACAAATCGATTATTCCTGATCCCAAAATAATAAGTAAACGCAATCCTTTTTCTGTGGCTCATGCCCCAACTGTAAATACTAAGTTTGCTAGTATGCAATTCAAATCTCAATCTATCATCGTATACAACAAAATAAATAGTAAACTAAAATATTACAACAAACCTTATTTTGAATGCAAATTTTTGGTTACATCTTGGCTAAAACAACTCGATTATAACGGCACGGAATCATTACTTACAGTTATTATGTAATTAACACTTCTATGGCTACTATCTACAGGTTAAAGGTGCGAACTGTGGACATAGTGTTTTTTGCATAAAAAGGGTTACTATGAGCCAACCTTAAAAGATAGACATATACTATCGCGGACTTTTTTTTAGAACTTTTAAAGGGGAACAATCCTGTCATACATGATTTTTGCAAAACTTTAACCGGTTACGCAGCGTCAGCTCTCAAAAGGAAAAAAATCACTGATTTGAAACATTCTTCATTGGTGCTCCGCTCCTATTGGTCTTAGCGTGATGATATATAGCCTAAAGCCTTCAGGAACTAACGGGCTATCCAACACAAAAAGAATTTTTCAAATCGGTCCAGTAGTTCCTGAGATTAGCGCGTTCAACCAAACAAACAAACAAACAAACAAACAAACTCTTCAGCTTTATAATATTAGTATAGATAGCTATTTTCCTACGAGTACCTATCATAAAGTGGACTGGCTGATCTACCTGAGCTACAATTCCCCAGAGCGTTGATTAATGATTAGGCGCAACTTTCTATAGAACACACGCTAACTTCTTCAAGGGTTCATATTGTAAGAAGTTTGCAGGAAACGTGGTAAAAACAAGGATATAAAACTTTGGATGCGGAGTTCTGATGTGTATCGTTAAAATAGTAAAATATATTAGTTCTTGTGTATCTGTACGGAAAACGCAGCGAGGGATGTCCAACCACAAGGTGTACCGACGACATCATAAAGCAGGAAGGCACTGGACGTAGGCCGCTACCAATCGCTCAACATGGAGCTCATTGGGGGAGGCCTATGTTCAGCAGTGGACGTCCTATGGCTGCAATGATGATGATGATGATGATGAGTGTATCTGTAAATCTTTTCTACCTTTGAAATCTCAGGTAAAGCACCTTTTCTAAGCTACTGACTCAAGTAATAACTGTCTAGCTCGATTCATGCTTTTAAAATCAAGTAGGTATTCAATAGGAGAGAGAACAAGGTAAACTAACAACCTCATAATGAAATAGACTGGATGCAGACCGCTACCAACCAATCTATGGAAATCATTGGCGGAGGCCTATGTTCAGCAGTGGACGTCCTGTGGCTGAAATAATGATGATGATGAATAAGAAATTACTAACCACTTAACAAAATAGACGGAACGCGGGTTCGGTTCCCGGCGCCGCTCGACTATTGTGGTAAGCCCACTCGTGACTCAAGCATATTTAGCTTAGTACGAGGGGCTAACGGGACTATTAGTAATTTGTGCAATACTAATAAATAATAAAAAATGTTTTCAAAATGTTACTCTTTACAACTTAATATTTCTTCTGGTCTTATTTTATGGCTTAATTCCCTGGTCCCAATACAGTTCGCGATCAGAAGCTGGTTTTTACGTTAGTTTGATACAGTTTTGTGTGGGAAGTTACTTGTTTTGTTGCTTCCTTAACTGGTAGATACAATCTTGGGAATTAATTGATTGTTTGGGAACAGGACGTGTTAGGGTGTGACTTCTCGTTTACTCATGGGGATATTTTAACTTCGGACGACTTTTTTGTCACGTTTTTGTCTAACTATAAAGGCTGAGTTGTACTATCTAATTTTAACTTTAACGAACGTCAAAATCATGTCAAACTCCATACAAAAACATCGGATATTGTCAAAGTTATGGTTATAGTAAGTTGGTGCAACTCAGCCTTAGAAGTGTACCGAGTAGGTACGAGTAAAATGATAGTACGGTGATGAACTCAAACCGTGACGTAATAACTTTTATGACTTTTTCTAAACCAAAAGCGAAAATTTTGGTTATTTTGTAAAACAGAAATTGAATCACAGGTAGTAGAAATATCAAAAACTAGCTGACCCGGCGAACTTTGTTCCGCCTTAATGGCAATAAATAAGCAGACTTTTTTTTATTTCGAACGGGATAAAAAGTATCCTATGTCCTTCTCCTGGCTCTAAACTACCTCCCTGTCAATTTTCAGCTAAATCGGTTCAGCCGTTCTTGAGTTATAAGTGGAGTAACTAACACGACTTTCTTTTATATATGTTACTGTAAAAGCTCGAATTACAGTAAATCCTAAGATATTCCAGTAAAACCTAAGATCTACCAATGTCTAATGGTAAATGTCCCAAAAGGTTTGCGATTCGAACTCTTACCACCATTTCGTTGGTAAATCTTAGGATTTACATTAATGGCACGGTAAACGTTGAAAAACAAAACATGTCATAACGTGCTCAGCGCATCTCATCATCATCATCATCATCAGAAATTACTTCAATTGGAAAAAAACGAATCTATCTTAATATTGAAGTTGCCCTCTTTGTATTTCTAGTCGCTCACTTAGTAATCGCACGGACAGAATTTTACTATCTAAAATGGATTAAACATAACCCACTTTTTGTAAGCTCGTTCTGCATATTTTGATTATCCTATTAACCTTTAAAGTCCCAGACGGCATACATTAATGCCATAACAATTAATTATCTATTGTGTCTAGATTCGCGGGCCTTGAAGGATTAATCAATATTCGTCGTTAGTTCACTCGTCGTCACTCGTCATGTCTGTGAACAGGCGCTGCTTTCGGGGACTGGTCAATCCAAGTTTTTCAAATTTATGTATGCGAGTCATTTCTACTAGTATCTTAATATGTAAGTCTAGATATTAGCACGTCACTACCTTGTTTAATATACCACGCAATCTTGTATACCCATTCTTATAAGATACACTATACAAGAATGCATGGTAAATTCAGTGAACTGCTCCTGAATCGAATGTACCTACTACTACTATTTCTATTTATTTATATTAACCGGCAGACAGTGGTGACTGAGTTTGTTGCGGCGCTTCTTCTCAGCACTTGCCAAATGTTGGTCTCGAAGCGCTGGTAGGGTAAAAAGATTATGAGACATGTAGAGGCTCCTTAAGAGCAAAATGACGATTTGTAAGAACTATTTATTAGTCCAAACAAATAAAGAAATTTTGACTTTGACTTTGACTTTGAGTTAAGTTAATTTTTCGCTTACTCAAATTCATACCGTTCAAGTTATTAAAACAGTAAGTATGCCATCATCAGTCGCTAAGTTATTTTTTAGTCGATCGTGTTATAATTTCCCATTAAGAATTATTCATTGTTTTATTCCTAAAACCAACATATACCAGCTGACAGAGGTAAAACCTAGCATATACTGAATTCGAATGGTAAAAGCTCGAAAAAATCGTCGTATTTTCAGAAATACTTACATTTACCAACTCATGTCGGTAAATCCTAAGACTTACACTTAAATCTTAAGATTAACCGTAGTTCGAGCTTTTACAGTAACATATATATAAATAATAATTTCAAAGTCAAAGATGTTAGAAAATCAGTAAATGTATGATTAATTCACATGAATTTATTTCAATTATTACTATTTCTTAATATTTTTTCTAATTTGTTTTTAAATTATAAGTAATTATACTGACTAACGCACGTGCTTCCGACTATGCGATTGGTGGGGAACACCCACTCCACTCGCCCACTCTAACGGACATGATAAAAGGGCCGGGTAGCACGAGCGTTCGTCAGTGTGCGACGAGAAGTCAAAGTGTAAAGAACTTTGTAAAAGTGTAATAAAGTGTGTGAAACTACAAGGAGTCTCATTCCAGCAAGATCCCTTTTAGTTCAGAAAGCGGGATAACATTGAGATCGTGTTATTATCACACTCAATGTAAGAACATAACGCCCAAAAAGGTACGTAAGTGCAGACTTTTATTGTTTTAATTATTTTATTACGGTCTTTATTTTCTCTTTTTTTTTAATTTTACTTATAATATACATTATTACGATTAAACATAATTTATAACTTATTGTAATGAAAAATAATGCATGTTTAATGACATTCTAACGACTAAATTGTCCTAATTTTATGAAATATAAATATTTAACACATTATTTTATACCTACATAATAACTTTTTTTACTGACCAATAAAATTAAAACTGTTATTTTTTTTATATAAATCTTGAAAATAATGATTCCGTACTGTGTTGTATGTACTATTATAATAATTCGTACTTTTTTAAACTCTTCCTTCAATATTAAATTAATATATATGCATGCATTCTTCATTCATTACACAATATTTATGAAAAGTCGACAGCACATCTTTACATTTTTATTGCAAAATAGTTCATATTACAATGAGTTGAGACGCCACTGTGTTTTGTTCGATGTGTTGTCATCCGCATCTACTACAAATAAATTTATTTCTTTTAATTTAACAAAGTTGCTTAAATACCTACATGACGTTAATTAAATACATAGCTTGTCGTATATTCGTTAAATATGTGCAATTAAGATACCTAGATCAAGAACACATACTTTTTTTTATTTTTATGTCTTCCAGGGAATCATGGACAAACGAAGACGCAAAAGAAAATCGGGCAGCCCTTTGACGAATGAACCTGAATCTTCTGTACGGGATTCACGGTCACAGCAGCGTCACCGCAGCCCAGTAAGCAGCAATGACTCGTCTGATAGCGAGTTCGAGTCTCCTGTGCGCAAATCACGTCGCGTTCATCGGCGTGATGACTCCAGAGGGCGTCATCATAGAAAACGACACCGACGCAGACATCGCTCGAAAGGTTCTTCACGGAGAAGTCGCCGCGACAGCACCAGCGAGGTGGACCAGCCGGGCGCCCCGGAGCCGAAGGACAACCGCGAACAAGAACCAGGCGCAGCTGCTCCACAGCCTACCACAGTGAGTGCACCTTGTCCTAGTACTTCTGATTCTAACGTTTTAGTTAATGCATTCAAAGACCTGATACAAACTATGAAAACAGATAGCGGCAGTGAAAGATATCCATCACTAAATGTAATTCCAGAATTCGATCCTTCAAAACGAAACCAAACAGTTGATATGTGGATCAGTAAGGTTAACGAATGTGCCCAAATTTATAATTGGACAGAAAGACAAACCATTCATTACGCGTTACCTAAATTAACTGGTTTAGCGCAGAAATGGTATCAAGGCTTGCCTAGTTTATTGTTTTCCTGGTCTGAATGGCAAAATAAATTAAAATTGGCCTTTCCAAGTGACGAGAATTATGCTCAATTGTTGACAGAGATGCTTGCTTGTAAAGCCAGGTTTGGCGAATCATTAGAAGAATATTTTTATGAAAAGATGGTTCTATTAAATCGCTGTAAAATCTCTGGAAAGAATGCAACTGATTGTATACTGTTCGGTATTGATGACAGATCCGTGAGAACTAGCGCTGAAGCAGCTCAATTCACGGAACCAGATAAATTACTTGTTTATCTTAGAAATGTTAGAGTACCTAAAAGAACAGATAAGTCAATCACACCTTTACAACCAAGCAACTCTGAACCAAAACGTCAGAAATTTGTTAAAAATGTTAGTAACTCTAAGCCTACCAAATGCTATAATTGTGGTGTAGAAGGACACCCTTACTATAGATGTGAGCAGCCAATCAAGCGGTGTGACACATGTCACAAAGTTGGTCATTTAACTAACGACTGCCCAAATAAAAGTGGAACACAAAAAAGTAACACGGTTTTACGCATATCTAAAGAGCAAGATAATGATTCTAAATATTTTAAATTAGCCTCGGTAAATGGTCAGAATCTAAACTCTTTTATAGATTTTGGAAGTCAATGTACCATGATACAGGAGTCCATTGCTAAAACCTTAGTTGATTCTTGGTCAGTATCTGATTTGCCCATTTTAAGAGGGTTTGGTGATAGTGTTGTAAATTGTTTGGGGAGATGTGAGGTTGAGATTGAAGTCGATTCAGCTAAAGCCACAGTGGAAGCACTTATCGTACCCGATAAGTTGCTGCGCGTACCAATTCTTCTCGGACAAACGTTTACAGAGCAAGATCATGTAGTAGTTTACAAAACTAAAAACTAACTTAAAATTACGTCAGATTCATTAAAAACGATTGAACTGTACGTATCAAATCCTGTTTATATTAATAAATATACAGAAGTTGATGTTTACTCTAAACCTGAATACACTGGAGATTTATTTATTGAACCTGGCTTATGTCAACATCATCAAAGGCAATATCAATCAATTCAAAGTGTAATAAGACTGAACAAAGGACAAGGCAAAATCATAATTAAAGGCCTTGCACCTTCAGAGTTTGAATTAGTTAAAGATACTTTGATAGTTCGAGCATTGCCTTTAAATGAGCTAGAGATATTAGATGTAAACAGAGTCGAACATAATATTCAAAATAAACCTGAGATTTCGCGTATTGATTCTACTATGATGCATATTGATGATAGTATTGAGCCAGAGTACAAGGAACAACTTATAAATATGCTTAATGAATACAGAGACTGTTTTGCATTTTCGGTTAGGGAATTAGGATGCGTCAGTGGTGCTGAAATGGAAATCAATCTCAACGACACCTCTCCCGTTGTCTATAGGCCCTATCGTTTATCTAATACCGAACGCGAAGTGGTGCGAAATATGGTCCAAGAGATGGAAGATTCCGGTATTATACAACAATCTTCATCGAACTATGCGTCACCAATTATTCTTATTCGTAAGAAAACTGGTGACTATCGGCTTTGCGTGGATTTTAGAGCATTGAATAAAAAAACTATTAAGGAACATTACCCCCTTCCACGAATAGACGATCAACTAGACAATCTATCTGGTCATAGATACTACACATCCTTGGATCTTGCGTCTGGTTATTATCAGATCCCCATGGAAAATGCATCTAAGCATTTAACAGCTTTCATAACTCCGGACGGTCATTACGAGTTCAATCGGATGCCGTTTGGACTCGTTAATGCGCCGTCTGTTTTTCAAAAAACCATCAATAATATACTGGGAAACGCAAGATTCAAGGATGCGTTTGCGTATATGGATGACGTCATCATACCGTCAAAAACCGTGGAAGAGGGTCTCCAAATTCTTAAAAACATCTTGGACCTATTTCGAACCTCTGGTTTAACTTTAAATTTATCCAAATGCAATTTCCTTAAACAATCCATTGATTATCTGGGGTTTGAGGTTAATGAAAATGGGATAAAGCCCGGGAAAAAGAAGATAGAAGCGGTAGATAATTTTCCTAGACCTACAGACCAACATAAGGTCCGTCAATTTATTGGCTTAGCTAGTTTCTTCCGTCGTTTTATAAAAGACTTTTCCATCATTGCAAGGCCCTTAACACAGCTTCTAAAGAAGGACACAAAATGGAAATGGGACAAAGTGGAGGAAAATGCTTTTAATACTCTAAAGAGTAAGCTTGTTGAACGCCCTATATTATCGTTTTACAATCCAGATTATGAGACGCAATTACATACTGATGCTTCAAAAGTAGGTATAGCTGGAATTTTAATGCAGAGACGTGATAAAGATTCACCTTTTAATGCGGTAGCATACTATAGTCGTCAAACATCTCCTGAGGAGGCTAAATTTACATCTTACGATTTAGAGACCTTAGCTGTTGTAGACTCCCTGAAAAGATTTAGGGTATACTTATTAGGTATTCCCTTCACCGTGGTTACTGACTGTAACTCATTACGATCCACCTTTGAAAAAAGAGATACATTGCCTAGGGTCGCGAGGTGGTGGAACATAATACAGGAGTTTGATATAAATATCGTTTATAAGCCGGGGACATCTATGACCCACGTAGATGCACTCAGCCGGAATCCAATTTCAAACACGATTGATGAATTCCAAGTTCGACAAATTGATACAGATTGGGTAGCTACAGTACAACAAAGCGATCCCGAACTGCAAAGAATAGTTCATATTTTAAATGATAAAGAAAGCGACAACATAACTGAAATTAAAAATGGGTTTATCGTTAAAAGGGGCTTATTATACCGAAAAACTGAAAATGGAGATCGCTGGGTTGTACCAAAAGGAGTAAGGTGGCAAGTAATGAAATCTAATCATGATGAAATAGGGCATTTTGGGTTTGACAAGACATATGAAAAGATAAAGAGTAATTATTGGTTTCCTAAAATGAGACGTTTTATAAAAAAATATGTTCAATCGTGTTTGGAATGCGCACATGCTAAGATTCCGGCTGGTAAAAAGGCAGGATTATTACACCCAATTGAAAAGGTCGACCAACCATTTCACACCTTACATATAGACCACTTAGGGCCATTTGTCCGCAGCAAAAAGAATAATTCGTATCTTTTATTAATTATCGATGCATTCACCAAATTCATTGTTCTTGTCCCAGTTAAGAGTACCAAGTCCAGTCATTCCATTAAAGCCATAAAACACTATTTTCATACATTTAGTGTACCCAAGCGCCTGATTTCCGATAGAGGAACCTCTTTCACGTCTAAAACTTTTCAAAATTATGTTAGCTCTCTTGGCATTAAACACATTATGAATGCGGTGGCTACTCCACGTGCCAATGGCCAAGTGGAGCGCTATAATAGAACCGTTTTATCCGCATTAACGGCAATGAACCACAGTAAGCCCGATAACACTTGGGATGCGTGTGTCTCTGAAATCCAATGGGGTCTTAATAATACATTAAACAAAGGGACAGGGAAGAGTCCAGCTCAGGCTCTTTTTGGCATAAATTTGGTTGGCACTCCAGATTCACTGCTTCAACTTAATGTCGTAGATGAATCTGTCAATTTTACACCACCCTTAGAAGAAACTAGAAAAGAAATAACAGATACAATAATAGTTAATCAAGAAAAACAAAAGGAACGATTCGATAAGTCCAGGAAAAACGTTACTTTCAAATTAGGAGAACTCGTTAGGGTAGAGAGAGAAGTCCCATCGGTAGGAAAAAGTAGGAAGCTACTTCCAAAAATCAGAGGGCCGTATCGTATCACTAAAATTTTAGACAACGACAGGTATGTCGTAGAAGACACACCATTGTCCCGTAAAGGAAATAGAAAATTTAGTGGCATATTCTCTGTTGACAAAATTCATCCATGGATGGTATTTAATAGGGCAGATTCACAATCTGAATCGTCTAATAATGATGACAGTGAATAAGTCTCACCGTTTGATCTGCTGCAAAACATGTAACAAATATTTTAGCATATTATTCATAGTGATCTATTATTTAAGACTTTATGAAAATGATTAAAGCTTAGATACATTATTTTGTTTTATATATTATCATATTGAATATCTACATACAATACACGAATGATGATATTCTTATATAAGTATACTAATAAGTGATTTTTATCTTTATCATAAAAGTGATGAGGGTTTGACTGAAAACATGAAGGGGTCTCAGTTAAATAGTATTGAAGACATGAAGGGGCTTCAATAAAGAATAGTTAATAGCAAATTGTAATTATCTTATTGTTGTGGATATGTAGAGGCCTCAACAATAATTAAGCTATAATATTACTATGATGCAGATGATTTAATATTGTTTATATTTTGTTGTGGATATGTAGAGACCTCAACAATAATTAATCTATAATATTATTATGACGCAGATGATTTAAAATTGTATATATTTTGTTGTGGATATGTAGAGGCCTCAACAATAAAATCAATAATATTAAAATAATATTATTATGTACCTAGATGATTTCATACTGTTTATATTGTGTAGAGGTTTCAACAAATTTATTTATAAGTGTAGTTATACGATGAAGATTATTTAATACTGTACAATGTATGTACGTATAATTTCCCGAGACGGGAAAAATGTCAGGAAAGGCCGACTGTTAGAAAATCAGTAAATGTATGATTAATTCACATGAATTTATTTCAATTATTACTATTTCTTAATATTTTTTCTAATTTGTTTTTAAATTATAAGTAATTATACTGACTAACGCACGTGCTTCCGACTATGCGATTGGTGGGGAACACCCACTCCACTCGCCCACTCTAACGGACATGATAAAAGGGCCGGGTAGCACGAGCGTTCGTCAGTGTGCGACTAGAAGTCAAAGTGTAAAGAACTTTGTAAAAGTGTAATAAAGTGTGTGAAACTACAAGGAGTCTCATTCCAGCAAGATCCCTTTTAAAGATTTGCACAGTTTCAGCCATGATGTCTTTAAATTTATTTAAAGAAAGTAAACAATATTACATTTAATTAATACATTATTATTTCTCCAACACATCCCATATAATTTGGTTCACACATAATATTGTCAAAACGTTAGTCCCAAAGCACCGGTGGCTGATATTCATTAACCTCCCTAATTAGCCAAACCACTGTAATTATCGGAATAACTGTCCAAATCACACGGCACTTTATTAATGTAGCAGTCTACAACATCAAACGCTACACGACGCTACATAACGCTACACGACGCTACGCGATGCTACAAAATTTTATACACACTTTAAGTTACATCGTGTCTTAGAATGACATCATCATTTCAGCCACAGGACGTCCACTGCTGAAATTAGGCCTCCCCCAATGATTTCCACAATGGCCGGTTGGTGGCGGCCTGCATCCAGCGCCTTCCCGCTACCTTTATGAGATTGTCGGTCAACCTTGCGGGTGGACGTCCTACGCTGCGCTTTCCGGTACGTGGCCTCCACTCCAGAACCTTGCTGCCCCATCGGCCGTCAGTTCTGCGTACTATATGCCCTGCCCATTGCCAAGACTGACGACGTATGGGAGCGACACGGGAGGGGTGACATTGACATATTATGAAGTGACGAGCATACAAGTCTGAAACACATCTGAAGTCTCGCTGACGTTTGACATCACAAAACATCCTCCTGTGCCACTCCTCATACCTCAGGCACCGATTTAGTTAAACGCTAGACAAGGAATGCAATCGTCACGTAAAGGTTCGGCCAAACCAACGCGATCAGCCGGCTTGCAGCGATCGCGATCAATGCATTTAGGTCTGGTCGCCATCGCTGCACGCCGGCTGATCGCGGTGTAATCGCGTTGGTTTGTCCGAACCCTTAGACATAATAATAATGTAAACCATGAACTGTCCACAAACGACAAATAACATTAAAACACAATGAAATAAACTTAGTATTGTACCTACTGTATTGGTAATTTCGTATTTCAATCAAAACAGTTAAAAACTAAACTAAAAACCACCAGTTCTTTAAATTTCTTAGCTACTCAGTAGATCGTACATCGTGTAATACTAATAATGTACATCTACGTAGTATCACCTCCCAATGATCCTCGGGACTCGGGTCGCGGGATATCTCAGGTGTTAATCTGATTGCGAGCCAGTCTTGCGGTCCGTTAACAAATTACAGCCAATGGCAGTTGCTTGTACAAACGAAGGTAGGGGTGGTACAGCAAGGTTAAAGACAGATATAATAAACTAGCTTTTCGCCCGCGTGGAATTTTGTCTGTCACAGAAAAACTTTATCGCGCGCGTCCCTGTTTCAAAAGCCGGGATAAAAACTATCCTATGTCCTTTCCGGGACTCAAAGTCTATGTGAAATTTCATTAAAATCGGTTCAGTGGTTTAGGCGTGAAAGCAAGATAGACATAAATTACTTTCGCATTTATAATATTAAGTATTGACTAGTATAGATGCAACTTTAGGCATCGGAAGCTTATCTAGGATAATTTCATTATATCTCTCTCTCTCTCTCTCTCTCGTCTTGTTGTTTGATAGAGTGACTATTAGGATTGAGGGACTGACGACCTCAAGAAAGATAATGAGGCTGGATGAAGAGTTCGTGATTTATTGCTAGAAGGGTCTAGCACCACAGAAAGACGAAAATATGATGAATAATACCACAATAGACAAACCAAGTAACCGCCATTTTGATACGTAGGTAGTATCTAAATATGTAGATACAAAACAAACTGTATACGATTGTACATCGTCTAGACACCATAAAAGAAGGAGGAAAACGCCACGCTCTAATTCCCGTGTTAAAAGCTATCACTCTGCCTCGGATCGCGCGAGATCTATTTTGTACCGCGCGCAAATCCGGTCGGAGCCAATCTTGCGGTCCCTCGACAAATTAGCGCCAATGGGAGCTTATTGGATTCATTAAGGCACAAAAGCGCCAATTTGGCGCTCAATTCTGTTATCTCACTGGATAAACTGAACTTTTATATTGTGTTTAGCTGTTTAATTGATGGAACAGGACAACAGACTGCTGTGGGAACCGTCAAATTAAACACATTTCACTAACTTGCCTATATTCGATACGTTATTTAATTATTTTTGTTTGCTCCAGTCTTCCCAATCTGTACGTTAGTTACTAAATCCACCAAATATTGCCTTACGGACTCTACACACCCAAATACGGTAGCTAGGTGTCGGTGGCTTTATTTCAAAAGAATATCGACGACTTGTACTTTGACAACTTGTCGCAAGGTCGGCATATCTGTAAACTGCATTAAGTTGCATCATCATCATTTCAGCCACAGGACATCCACTGCTAAACATAGGAGCCCTATGCAATGATTTCCACATCGCCCGATTATAATCAAATAAGCTAGTATGCAATAAACATCCAAACAGCCTTTGTACCTACATCGAAATCCCAACTAGAATTCCCACTAACAAACTGCTCTAATAAAAGTATCAGATTTCTTAGTTACTCTGCTCCGCTCAATTTTCAACAACACGGCCCCATACTGGGCACTAGCTGACTATAAACTGTAAATGCCGGTTGCAATATGCCCGACATATAAACAGGGAAACTGTGCTGTAATAGTAAGGGATAGAACGTATTTTCTAATGCACTGTCGATGGTAAAAGTTCTGACAGTAAAGGTGTTGGGTTTTTAGCAATGATGTAGTAGTTTTCTAGTATAAAGATGAGATTTTGATAAAAAGGAAGCCTAGATTCGTTCATACCTAATAAATAAATAAATACCTACTTTAAACGACTTATTCGACCGATCGTGGCTCCCTTATTCCCCTCCTCTATGGTCTTGTGGTAAGAAAGTGACATTCACGCGATTCGGAGGTTCTGAATTCTATTTATAGCTGGGACAGCTACCCCATAGAGTATGACTTTATGTATTTAATTTTGTTTCCAGTTTGGTTAGGACAAAAACCTAATTTCAAAATCAAACATGGAATTTTCTCTGCTTGGCATTACCATAAGGTCTAGAAGTGTTAATAAATTAGGTTCTTTGTTTGATACGATTTGCTATTATAAAATTATAAAAACAATAATTTTTCACTTCGATCTCCCGTCCAGGCAGGAGTAAAAAGTATTTTGACTTTTCCTGAAGTACCTCAAAAAAGCATAAATTTTGGCAACATAAGAGGAGTTACCTCTTACCTACCTCCTTCCAAAATCATTGTCTGCAACAACTAAAGCTGCACCGGTTTAACGCCGGCTCGTAACCGGCGAACGGCTTACATTGTGCCGGATGCCGGCAAAGTTCGCCGGAAAGCTCTGGAAACTGGAACTTTTTCAGAAATATTCCGCTGAACTTTGGAGCTTTTTTATAGGTACTTCTCGTATGTGAAGTTTGCGGTTATGCAGTGTGGAACTAAGACTCAAAAGCGAGAGGAAATACCTAACTAGGTAAGTACATAATATTTTATTTCTTGCAGCATTATTTCTACCTTAAAGTTACCGCCTTCCCTTTTAATTTAAAAAACCGTCTTCTATGGATTGTTTGGAAGAAATAAGACCGCTTAAATGGTGCCATTCGATTGTATATTTCTTTGACATGCTTGTTTTATGTGGTGTGCAATAATTATCTATCTCCCTGACCCAACGACGTATCTCTGTACCACAATAAAAGAAAACCTGGCAAGGCCCACGAGTCTGCCATTGGGGTCACACAAATTAGATCGTGGTCAATATACGAGTTGTGCATTTAACACGAAAAAAAAAACTACAATCAAAAAGCAGGCGTTAAAAATGTTAATTTGTGGACATGTCTCAGCCAACTAGTTTAACTAAGCTCATAGCAGATTTATCAACTTGGAAAGGGATCAACACTGTATCGCCTTTCGCGATGTCAAACGCGAAGCGAGGCGTTTACGTTACGGTGCGGATAAGTGAGAGTTGCAGTATGGAGTTTCATACAAAGAATACTGACCGCCTCGAGTTGACACGGTTACGACCCCTTTCTGTGTGACGTGATATAGCGGTTCCATCATCAGCCTCCTTTTTATAAAACAGCGCCGTTTAACTAGACGCCTGAATGCTATTCAGCCGTAGCGTTTGTCACAACATCCCAATCCCAACTAATATTATAAATGCGAAAGTAACTCTGTCTGTCTGTCTGTCTGTCTGTGTGTCTGTCTGTCTGTCTGTCTGTCTGTCTGTTACGCTTTCCCGCTTAAACCTCGCAACCGATTTTGATGAAATTTGGCATAGAGATAGTTTGAGTCCCGGGAAAGAACATAGGATAGTTTTTATCCCGGTTTTTGAAACAGGGACGCGCGCAATAAAGTTTTTCTGTGACAGACAAAATTCCACGCGGGCGAAGCCGCGGGCGGAAAGCTAGTTTAGAATAAAAGCCCACAAGTTCACGGTCCAAGGTCCGCACAAACAAACATTATTCGTTATTCAAAGTATTAACATTAACAGCCGGGACGCTGTTTGTCGAGTTTCATACGGGCGCCGTGATTTATGCGCTTCATAGCGGCGAAGAGGACGATTTATGTCTGCTGATGGAAATCCAACGAGTCTAAATATTTATAGGATATTACATTTTTTGTTAAGTAATATTGGGTAATTTCACCATCTACATCATTAGCATCGATTACCAGTTGCAATAAATTATTGAATGTAAGAAACCAAGGAGCGTGAAAGGGCATGGAGCCATCTAAGGCTGAGTTTCACCGCCTAACTTTGACCGTAATTTTAACGATGACCGGTGTTTTTGTATGGAATTTGACAGATTTTTGACGTTTATAAATGTTAAAGTAAGATGGTGCAACCCAGCCTTAGACTGCATCTCACTTAACATCATGCTTCATTGCAGTCAAATACCTGCTTTTTCTGCGTAAGAAACCTCAAATTGTTTTCCAGCCTTTGCTAGCTACATTTTTCAGCACACTGGTCTGTGGAACTGAGGGGCATTCTACAGTAAAATTATCACTTCACGGAATTTAGTGCAACAATATCTATTTTAACGGTAAATAAAATATTTACCCTCCCGACGTTTCGGCTCGGTTGCACGAGTCATGGTCGCGGGCAGACTGAAGAGATGCGGCGTCGTCTGCTCCGGCGCGATGAGTTTTCTTCACCCACCCGCATTTGCACAATATTTTCGTCAGTGGTACAGTCAGTCCGACAAACTACACTAACAGTGTCCGGGTTTCTCTGAGACGAAAAAAAAATGCAACATAATAGTTTAAAATATTATTCTACAGTAAGTACATAAGGCGGCACTAAATGACATTAAAATCAGGCTGGGTACAACAATAGGTACAACTGTAAGGCGAAATGATAATTCACCTAGAACTTCCATGAAAAATTCCAGGTTCATGTTCCAGGTCCAAAACTCTACATATAATCTCTAAACTTAATACAAATATATAAAAAAAATACTAAACAGTTGTGTGCGTCAACTGAAGAAAACCTTGCCTATAAGGCTGGGATGCAGCACCATCTTACTTTAACAATCGTCATCAATCTGTCAAACTTCATACAAAAAACACCGGTTATCGATATATTTACGGTTAAAGTTAGTTAGTGCAATTCAGCCTAAGTAATCTTAAAATTTTAAGTTCAATAAGTAGTTTCATCTCTCTTTTCGCTGTCATCCATGTTCAACTCTATGCATGAGTAAAAGGGACGATTATTTAAAAATATGGAAATCGCTTTTGGCGAGTTGACTTCATGCAGCTATAAAATATTCTAATTGACCCTAAATAGTAGTTAATATAGTACCTACGTATTTTACCTTACAAATTATGTTTCGCTGACAATATTTGTTTTTGTCATAGTAATAACGAGAGTGTAGGTACGATTTAGTACCACCCCTAGATAAAACTGGTTTACGAGGTATTGCTGTAACGTACCTACACAATTCATTGGTAAACCAGTAGCACCAAATTTTGGTCTTCTTCTTAGTCTCTTTCTCTCTCTTGGCATAAGGTTCGTCGAGGTGTCCACGTCGATTGTAGAGATGGATACAGTTTTTTTTCTCCATATCCCGCCATCTCTCCCAGTTGGCAGACTGCCTGGTGCAGTCAAATACGCTTCCCACTGCGGATGTTGTATGTTCCTATGTTCTATGTTCTTCTGATTAATTTCGTTGCGGGTCCAATGACAGTTTAACTTTCCCCCGGGACAAACTTGACCTTCACTGGTTGGGTTTTATAGGCGGTTAAGCTGTACGGAACGAGAGGTGGGAACAGTCCCGTTCCCATTGCGGATTTCACTTGATCAGTCCAGCGCATAGGTGACCGGTCACGCCATTGGCTTCCTTCAACTTTGCCCATAACGACCAAAGTTGCTCAATGGAATTGTCATTCCGCCTTGATAGTCAGTACTAAAAAAAAGTGCTTCATAATTTTCGGAATATCTGACCACTTCAGTGTCTGTTTCGTATTTATTTACTTCTGATGCTGCAGTCCGTAGCGTTACTGCATCTTCAACTCTATTATTTCTACTCTGTTGAGTGGAGATTTGCTAATAAAGTAGAGTTGTATCTAGTTTCCGGTTTTCAACTAAAACATCCTATGTTTCCACTCTGGACTCTAGCGCGCACAAAGTTATCTGATATATTCCTTAGGGTTGACAAAATGGCACATTATTATTTAACACACCTAATATTTTGCCTAGTAACTAATTGTACTTTAAGTCATTGAACGCCGCGACGCTAGACACAATGGAAATTGTATTGTTCGAGGCTCACCGGTGAGCCGCGTGGCGTCCAACGTGTTAAGAAGATAAAACCATATTACTATTTAAACTGCTATTTCAATTAACTAAGAAGAACGGAAAAACTGTGCTGTACCGATCAAGAGAACTAACAGAAAAGCTGTAAATGCACAAAGTTGCTTGCTTGCTTGCCGAAAAGAATAAGGATATTCTCTTTGTGACTGGTGCAAACAATTCAAACATTCGTTACGGCATGGCATAATGTTTTCAATTTTGTAATACACTAGTAAACGCCCGTAACTTTACTTATTCATGAACATGCGGTCCTAAAGTGTAGTGAATTTGTTGAACTTGCCTAACTCTGAAATCATTTACTGTTACCAAGTTCTTGGAAATAATCCTTCGATTTTTTTTATAAATACTTTAAATATGTGTAATATGTGGCGCTGAGGTGCGGTGAATTTGCTGAACGTAACTTACCGACTCTCATTTCATTTACTATTACTAGGGAAATCATTTGATTTTTTTAAATACTTTAAATTGAGTGACAGCCCTACCGCCGTCTCACAGCCACCGCATCGAGCTGTAACTTGTAACGCCGGGATTGATGCAGGGCCAGTTTGTAATTAAACTAGCAAATATTTACGGCTCCAATCTGGTTCGCTACTTTATGTTCGTTTTGTTCCATGTGTCAACTACACTCGCGAGCAAAAGTATGGAATCACCCCATTAGGTTCGAGTGATCATTAGAACTAAATGACTAAAAAATTAAATAAAAAATGGTACCAGTTTAAGGGTTATATTATAAACTTTAGCTTAACACTATAGATACATAGATAATCATTGAGTTCTTCAAATCATTCGGAACAAAACACAAGATGGTGATTCCAAACTTTTGCTCGTAAGTATACTTCATTCCCATCATATAAAACCAGCTTCGGCCCGATTCGACCAAACTTTTATCCGATAATAACTACTGGTATAACTGGCACATTGACAGTTTCAGTATGGGAAATGTGTCAAAACTGACGATTTATTCTGAGATTAATATTTACTCTTGTTTGGTCGAATCCAACCACACTAACCATGAACACTAACCATGACAGCATACACGTACTTGGCAAATTCAACAATGACAAAAAAATTGTCACAGATTAGAAAATAAGAGCTTCCTCGTTGTGGATAAAAAAAAATACAAAAACCACAGGCTATAAATTACACATACCGAAGATAAATATACCTACCCTGATATAAACGCACAAAAACGTTAAATAAAGGTCTTAGCATACGTGTCGTGCTTTTTTCTCGTGCCGGACGGAACGGGACGATTTCTTAACAATTCGTTGTATTTAAAAACATAGCAATAAAATATAGGTACCTGGCGAGAAACAATCCGAGGAATTACTACCCGTTCGCGCTAAGTTTGCCAGTCCGTGGAATGCGCGTCCCCTCTCCCAACCGCGATTAAACGCAATTAATTAGTGATTAAACGCAATTAAGTGTCTTATTTTACGCAAATACTAAATTTTTATCAATATTAATAAATAAAAAATATTTTGAATATACATAGTTTGCTATAGTTATAGACGTTTCCTTCGAGTGACGTCATATCGCCAGCGGCAAACTTATCGCGAACGGATAGTACCTGTTACGTATGCTAAGACCTAGTTAGGAAAAAGAACAATTCCTTGCCAAACCATAATCCACAGCCTGACACAAGCCTATTAGTTCGTCGTAGCCTAAGACTCTACTCTGAAAATCACTCTCTATGCTTAACATAAAATATTCCAATCTACCTTCTCTCACACCCCTTCACAACTGGCAAAGATAGACAGATCAGATTCCACAGCGTTATCTGGAATACGCCCCTACAGGACAAATCCAGACCCAACTAATTCCAGGATTATTCCAGGATTATCGGCGACTTCGGCAAAGCTCTTAGTAAGTTTTTGCGGGTATAGTGTTAATTTGGGTTCGCACCCGCTGCCTGGAGTCCTTTCATTAGGAAAATTAGGTAAAAGGCTAGATAATGGGTTCCACAAAGTATTTTGGGGGACTTCGGGGAATACTGCGGGCTTGTTCATGTGGAATTTTCAATTCGTAAACTTTCCGTGCTGGCTTTTTAGGGTTCCGTACCGCAAAAGATTAATTTCGTAGAATCACTCTGATCTTGGAAATCATTTGGGGGAGGCCTATGTTTAGCAGTGGACGTCCTGAGGCTGGTGATGATGATGATGACGACTCTGTTCTGTCTGTTGGTATAAAGGAGACCCTTTTACTTGAGAATACGTATACACGTAAATGTCAAAATGAAACTAATTTGAAATATTAAACATGTGTCTACTGAAACTATAAAAATCAAACGTGTACTGTACCTATGTCAAAGCAATTAAATAGTTAGATAGGTATGTTAATATAAGTAAAGAGATAAGTTTACTTTGGAATCCGACGTAATAATGTCGCTAGATACTTAGTGAAAGATAAACGATGTAGTCATATTACGGAACCCTCTATACACACACAGTAACTACTAGCTTATGAACTTTATTTTCAAAATTTAACGAAACAAAAAGAATGTAACTGCTAACAAAGTTTTTAAAAAATGGTATTTACGAGTAATTTGTTTGAACAATTAAAGAACAGCCGGACACTTGGAATTAACTTTCTTAGGAACTTCCACTTTGAGAAAAATGCGAAAGTTAAAATGCAAAAGTTTAAAGGAATTTATTTAAACGTATTTACGTCTATTAAAAGTATCGTAATAAAGTGATAAGTATTTAAGTACCTGTACACAGAATCGGAATATTGTAAATAAATAACAGTGTTATTATGAATTTAAAATTGTTAGCGCAAAAAATGGAAAAAAAATGTTCAAAATTACATAAAGGTAGTAAGGGAGAGTCCGCTAATTTGGACCAGTTTTTTTCAATCCCATTTTACACATAGTTTTCTTTTGTTTTTGCTAATGTCCATGGTATATAATAAAAGATACATTATTCAACTTACTATTTCATAAGTATTAATTAACATGATTGTTGTATATTTAGCACAAATCAACAAAGTACGAGTTCAGAGCTTCGGTCCAATTTAGCCAACCGGTTCGATAATTTGTACCACAGGGTTACTAAATTGGATTTCAATAAATTTCAAGCCTATAAAAAAACTATGGCAAAATATTATACGATACATTCTTAACAAATTAGGAAACGAAAAGGAACAGTAGTTAATAACATAGACAATCGATATTGTTTTACACGTTATCACGATTTTGAGTACAAGTTTTGTAATTCCAATTATCGTAACGCACACCTGTACCTAATCTACTTTGCCAGTCTTTTGCTTTCATTTATTGTTAGTCAAACATAACTACCCTATTATAACTTCAAAATATGATTTACTAAAAAAAATTTCAAAATCCTTTGGTAAAGTTCCATACAACTTGATGTGGTACAATTTAGCCGACTAGGTGATAGTGCTTTTAAAAAATCGGTAAAAAATATAGTTTAAAAATACCGAAAAATGTTTCAAATAATTGTAATCCACACTAATTTACGCTTCTAAATAATATATTAGAAACATCCTGTGATTAAATTTAACAAAATTACAAACTAAACATGTATTGTCAAAAATTACTTGAAAACAATGAAAAAATACTATTCAAAATAAAACACACGTGTTTGTTGTCACGGCAAAAACCACATGGCCGATATTAATTGATTTTAGTTGTGTATCGCTGAGTGTTGCCATTACAGACATTCAATAAATACTTTACGAAATATGAGGGTGGTACAATTTACCCGGCGGTACAATATACCGAACTCTCCCCTAAGTTGCACCACCTTACTTTTACCGTACCTAACTATAACGATAACCGGTGTTTTTGGATTGAGTTTGACAGATTTTTGACGATTTTTAAAGCTAAAGTAAGATGGTGCAACCCAGCCTTAATGTAACATTACGGCAAAGCAATAAAGAATTTGAATATGAATTAAATAAGAAACCAATAATGGTCCGAACATTATTGTAATATCTTATGGGGTCCAATTACATTATACCAAGGCTTATGATATGATAAACTCATATCAATACAACATTGAATTCGATATTATAATAGTTTGCTTACATATTTGAGGTTTCTCGGTGAATGCCTTCTCAAAATTATCGCATAGGTATATTGCACGCCATTATATTAATACGTCATGCTTTAGAATCGATACACACATATCGTATGACATGTAGTATCTTAAATTCAACATAAAATACGAGATAACTTTAGAAAACAGACATAACTATACCAAAGTCTTATAAACATAAGGGAGAGTCCGCTAATTTGGACCAGTTTTTTTCAATCCCATTTTACACATAGTTTTCTTTTGTTTTTGCTAATGTCCATGGTATATAATAAAAGATACATTATTCAACTTACTATTTCATAAGTATTAATTAACATGATTGTTGTATATTTAGCACAAATCAACAAAGTACGAGTTCAGAACTTCGGTCCAATTTAGCCAACCGGTTCGATAAAATTTGTACCACAGGGTTACTAAATTGGATTTCAATAAATTTCAAGCCTTTAAAAAAACTATGGCAAAATATTATACAATACATTCTTAACAAATTAGGAAACGAAGAGGAACAGTAGTTAATAACATAGACAATCGATATTATTTTACACGTTATCACGATTTTGAGTACAAGTTTTGTAATTCCAATTATCGTAACGTACTTAATCTACTTTGCCAGTCTTTTGCTTTCATTTATTGTTAGTCAAACATAACTACCCTATTATAACTTCAAAATATGATTTACTAAAAAAAATTTCAAAATCCTTTGGTAAAGTTCCATACAACTTGATGTGGTACAATTTAGCCGACTAGGTGATAGTGCTTTTAAAAAATCGGTAAAAAATATAGCTTATAAATACCGAAAAATGTTTCAAATAATTGTAATCCACACTAATTTACGCTTCTAAATAATATATTAGAAACACCCTGTGATTAAATTTAACAAAATTACAATCTAAACATGTATTGTCAAAAGTTACTTGAAAACAATGAAAAAATACTTTTCAAAATAAAACACACGTGTTTGTTGTCACGGTAAAACCCACATGGCCGATATTAATTGATTTTAGTTGTGTATCACTGAGTGTTGCAATTACAGACATTCAATAAATACTTTACGAAATATGAGGGTGGTACAATTTACCCGGCGGTACAATATACCGAACTCTCCCCTACTATTAAACAGACTCCTGAAAATTTTCCACTTAAATCCACAACTTCTACATTTTTAACCGACTTCAAAAAAGGAGGAGGTTATATGTTCGACTGTATGTATGTTTTTTTTTTCTATGTATGTTCACCGATTACTCCGTCAATTGTGAACCGATTTTCAAAATCCTTTTTTTGTTCGATAGGGTACACTTCTGAGGTGGTCCCATTGTCACCAAGTCAGGATCTGATGATGGGATCCTAGGGAAATCGAGGGCAACCCTCAAATTTTATAGGCACGTATATCGTTTTTCAAACTTTTTCTTAAGTTATTCAAGTATTTGCTCCTGGAAATCATCATCTCATATTGATGAGCTGATGATAGAAGGTAAAACTCCTTAATGCTTAGGAGTTGGAGGATAATTCTTTTAATTTTATAGATAAGGAGAGTTTCTAAAGTTATTCAAGTGTTTACATCAGATATTCATCATCTCATCACGACGAACTGGTCATGGTAGGTACAACTCCTTAATGCTTAGGAGTTGGAGGATAATTCTTTAAATATTATAAATACAAATAGACCAACAGTTGTATTCTTTCATGTTTTTAAGGTGGACTGACGGTTTAAGGTCTTTTTAGGTTTCCTATATGGTAACCTGTATTTTGTAGGGAATATTATTTTACACTAGACATGAAGAATATGGTCTTAGTGTACTGCCTACCTTCAGTGGTAACATCAAGGTAATAATTAAGTAGTTAACTAAAAAGTAAGAAATAAGTAAAATTTTATTAAAAAAAAAATAAAACCGACTCCAAAAACCTACACTAAAAAGTAGAAAAATAATTACTAATTACCTACTTATTCATTAGGACGAATTAATATTTATGTAGGTATACCATGATTGATACTTAGTCTTTTGGAGTCGGTGCAGGCAAACTTTACATGTTTCATAATCTTGGCACCGACTCCAGAAGCATCAATCATGGTATACCTACATAAATATTAATTCGTCCTAATGAATAAGTAGGTAATTAGTAATTATTTTTCTACTTTTTAGTGTAGGTTTTTTGGAGTCGGTTTTATTTTTTTATTCACTCGATATCGAGTGAGCAGGAGAAGAGTAAGTGCCTAGAAAGGTTTTAACAGATAAAACTAACACCCACATAGCGCAATGAGGCTGTCATTATTAAATATTTTTGCAATTTTAGGTTATCTTAAGTTAACATCATTTACGTATATTCAATCCTGTGATTTACCCAATATATTCGTATCAAGTTCGACCAATCACCGACCTATACTTAAATTTAAATCGAGTTAATTAGGTCACAAACCGTCTGTAAACGTAAAAAGAATAATTCATTAACGTTCTTGTATTTCGCGCCATCATCCTACCTAAAATTAAACCATACGCTTACATACGAGTATAACCTCAAATGCCTTCACGAGTCATTACCCGCGGCGTCTCGCGAGGAATATGAAACCGCCCTTACTCCCAACTTTCCAGGCCTCCCTAAATTCGAAGTTAGGCTCGGTTTCCACCAAGCGGTGCGGAGACGAGTGCGGAGATTTGCGGCGAAGCTGGCAGGCTATTTCCACCAAAGCGGAGCGGAGAAGAGTAGAGTGGGAATAGACGGAGAAGGAGATGTACGGCGAAGCTGGCAGGCTATTTCCACTAACGTGGAGCGGAGAAGAGCGGAGTGGTGCGGAGACGAGAGGAAATGTGTGAACTGAGCGTAACTGTCAGCTGTCAGTCTATTCATCATTTCAGCGATAGGACGACCACTGCTGAACATAGGCCTCATGATTTCCACAATGGCCGGTTGGTGGCGACTTACATCCAGCGTCATCCTGCTACCTTTATGAGGTCGTCAGTCTATTGTTTCCTATGAAACACAGCACTGCTCCGCATATTTCCACACCGCTCCGCTCTTTTTCCTCTCTCCACCGCCGCTGTCAAATTCTATAGAAAAACAAGTTCACCCGACACTTCTCCGCTGGATCCATTTCCACCGAAGCGCAGCGGAGTGGAGATATGCAAATAATGGAATCAAAAAACTTCTCTGCTCCGCTCCGCACCGCTCCGCTTTGGTGGAACGCGTGCCTTACTAAACTTTCCAGGCCTGTTGAAATCGAAGTTACGGCCACTTTTGTATGCTAATGCACAAATTGACAGAGAGTCACCAACAAAAGGCCCCTAATGGGACTTCTCAATAACAGGGCAACTTTCCTTTTTTTACCGAAATTATATGACACACAAAGGCACCGAAAAGAACAATAGGAAAACAAAAAAGATTAGTACATTTTTTGTTATGGTTGTTTATTGACTGCTTAAATTACAGACTGTAAATTAATCGATTTGGGAAAAAAGCTCTTTAGCTACTTAAATGAAAAATATTTCACATCAGACTTAAAAATTAACGTAGGTTCCACAATTTTAAACTTGATATGCTGTCGTTAAACAAGAAGAAACCAATTAGGAACCGATTTTATCGTTGTCCAATTGGATATTTTTAATGTTCATTTTAAATCATTTATTGTTCATTTTAATTTAATTTAATTTTAGATTGACAATATATTTTCTATTTTATTTTTTGAATCGTTTAATGATAAATGCTAATGTTATTTTTAAGTTTTTGCAACGCCGTCTCTGGGCGTCACATATTATTTATACAAAAATATAATCTACCAACCCTTACCCATGTGACATGCAATAAATAATTTGAATTTGAGGTAAAATTTGTTTTAGATCAGATTTTTCTATGTATATATTTTGCTCTAGGAATTCAAGCCATTTGGCAGTTTCACTCATAAAATTCCAAACAACACTGACTCCGTTCAAATCAAAATCAAACCGTACTCATTTTAAAAGCTCTGTCGCCAAGAATAATTTAAGATTTCACAAAATTCAAAAAAGTGCACTTAGTCGCCATTTTCTTTTGTAAAAACAAAACCCTTCGCAGTGCGTCGGGAACCGAGGTCCGCCCGTGGAGATTTCTTTTTATGTATTCGATATTCTAATGGAAGTAGGAAAACACTCGATTCGAGTAATGATTGTTTAATCAACTAAGTGCTTTCAGGAAAGGGGATCGGGCACAGTCCGTAAAAAGGTTTGATGTATGAAAGTCAGACATAGATATTTTTACAGCTGTAGTAAAGATTGTTATGGGCTCAACCCTTTATGGAGTGCTCGCTCTTACCCGCTAATTCACCTGGATTTTGGTAAAGTCTTTGATACGTATGATTTCGAAATCGATTCAGACTCAACCACAGTTAACGTTCTTGAGTGCTAGTTAAAACTTGAATGTTGTTTCCTCGTACGAGCCTTTGCTCGTATTAAGGAAGCGAGTGAAATTATAAATTTATATTTTCATGTTATACTGATGTATAAAATAATACTCTAAAGTTTCATCAAAATCCGTTCGGTGGTTTTAAATTTCGGTAGTTTTAATTGTAGGATTTACTTAAGTTCTAATTTACATAATAGCCACCTATTGTTTTTGGCTTTTGCATCAAAATCTAAATCTACTAACCCTCAAGCAGAAGCACTAGCTTCTTACTAAAGTACCACTTAACTATCATCTAAGTGCTAGCCCAATTTCAGTTCTTATCGATTCAATATTCCATTAGGCGATTTGATCGCATTCATATTGTTTATTATTCATATTTATGTTATATTATCATTGCTGAGCGGAACATGATTTGCCACTTAGCAATATGACGTGTTCCGACTGGAGCGTTCCAATATAAATACATTTTCCTTTGTTATTATGAATGTATCACGAATAATAGGTGTGTTTATGAAAAAACCTGACAGCAATTTACACATCTATCATATTGGTTGAATGCTGTTTTCAAGTCAATAGGTACGTAGAGTGGAATTCATGTTATTAGGTGAATCGTAAACGTTTATATTTTTTACGACAAACTACTCATCATTATCATCATCTCAGCCATAGGACGTCCACTGCTGAACATAGGCATCCCCCAATGCTTTCCATGTTGCCCGGTTGGTAACAGCCTGCGTCCAGCGCCTTCCTGCTACCTTTATGATGTCGTCGGCCCACCTTGTGGGTGGACAAACTGCTACTACTAGTATTTATTTATTTATTTATTTATATTAGGGAAACAAACAATTTTGATACACAGACAAACAATCACACAAAAAATAGGACAGAAATCAGCAAAGTTTCCACAGTTAAAATTAATACAGAGTGCAGACTAAAAATTAATTAAATAGTAGTAGTATAATCTTTTAAAAATAGCTATAACATTTTATGTGAAGTAAACAGGTCCAGGCATTTAACCGAGACTATAATATTAACTAACTACAAATACATAAGGCTACAAAAAGGCCAAAAGCTATTAACACCACGTATATTGCCTAAGGAGGGACCTTATTATTATTTTCCAATCGCATTATCATGTTTATGCTAACGACGGGGCATGGGCCTTCATTTTTATTCATCACTCGATATCAATATCGATATTCGATAGAATTAATTTAATCGATTATAGATACGGGCTGTCTCCTGCCCTCGAAGGTTGGCATCTACGGCTGGAATCATCTGGGGATTGGATTCCTGTTTAATAGAACAGGAAAAGCAAATAGGAGCGGCTTTATTCAAATACGAGTAATTTTCTAGTGCTTCTTCCAATATTCCTGTCACATTAAAAAAAAATATTCCAGAATTTATATCTCAAACAAAAACTCACTTTATATGGGTTTTCAATTTAGTTAGGTCTTTATGTATGAGAGCCAAATCACGAGATGCGTCAAAGATTTCGCAGAATCGCGCGTCACGGCGCTGCTCGTGTGCCCGCCACAGTTACTCGTATTTCTATGCAAGACGACGCAGCGACAACGCTCCGGCGTCGCACCGTCGCCGCAACGCATCGGTGCTTTGGCTCTTAGAGAGACAAACTTTTACCTACTTATAAAGTTCTTGCAGCGAAAGAATATAACAGCCACAATAATCATCAACAAAATGGATGCAGATTCCCATGAATCTTAAATCAAGCACAGATCAAAATGCCTTCCCATAAAAGTCGATGACGATTTTAAAACGTGCGCTTACCATAAACCGTTTGAGTGAAAACAGAGGCGTGACAAATGGGCGTATCTGCTAAACTTTCCAAGTCAAATAAAGAGAACGTTTATTGGTTGCTCACTAGTGCTGTCACTCGATAAAAGACTGATAACCTATCGATGGTTCAAATGCAGGAAACACTATCGACTTTTTAAACATCTTTACATACCATCACATTTCAATGACCCAGTTGGATTAAGTCGTTTTATGGTGTAATGAGTAGGTACTACCACAGTATTAAATTACTTTATGAGTCCATGCATATCTATCTTCCTAGATTCTTTAAGGCAAAGCGAACTCGGAGATTCAAAATAATTGTTCGAAAATTTATTTATTTTCTTCGTAGAGCGATAAATCTGTCTCAGATTACAATAAACACACAATAGAAAAAAAAGTGTAAATATAGCATGATCTATAAATTTTATTTCAAATATTTGAAATCGATAAGAGATTTTAACCCTCGCTGTACGAGGTGGGGTGTGACACACCCCAGGCCTTTATAAATCGCCATAATTTTAAAAATTTGCTAGTGCTGAATTTGAAATTCTCAGTAGCTGGAATTATGGCGCTGCTGCTTCGATCAGCGCTGCAAAATCAGTCCAGCGGTGACTACCAACTGAGTTACATGCCTTTAAAGTGCGTGTGGGTGTCACACACCCCACCTGGTACGGGACGTTGTTAAAAAAGTTAAAAAATAATTTAACAGTTTTGGTATAATTTATATATTTTTAGCTTTGTTAATTGAATAAAATTCAATACAAATAATATTTTTCGTAATTTTCACGGAATCTGAAATTTTCAAGCACTTTTAGTCAAATGAGATGACTTTTAGTGCGAACCTGGAAGTTTAGTACTGAGATCCGAAGATGTATGTGAACATACACTTATGGGCTACAATTTATACTTGGTGATACAATTTATGGGCTACTGAAATGGAACAGCATATTTTATAAATAAATAAAATTGTTACGCTCCCATTTTATGCATTGAGCATACTCATTTTCTTTCATCAGAATTGTAATAAATTGAAAACCGATAATCAAAATAAATTTATACCCTTCCAGTTTTTAATTTACTTTTAAATTATAAGTAAATATCTTGTACTTTGTTAAATAATACGGTTGTCATAATTAAAGGCACTAATTATAAATTATACATAAGAAACTGATTCCTCAATTACAAGAACAACGGAAATTGTGTCTTTTTGTTATTTTATGATAAAAATGTTATAATACACATTTTCAGCTCAGAGCTTTTCTTACACCTAATTAGCATACGTAAATAAATCAATATTAAATATTAAATTCCACCTAAAAAAATGTTCAATGAAAATTTTATCACTTTGTATATTGGGGTATGTCATACCCCACCTGGTACGGGACGTAACTTTTAGTCACCTCGTACACGGAGGGTTAAAACCATCGATAAAAGGCCATCACTAGAGCTTTTCAACTTTTATTGAGTGTTCAACGTTGTGATTTTTCGCGACTTCGCGAGCTTTCACGCTGAATTACTTATCGTTAACGCGGACTTAACTTACGGTTATATTGGAAATCGATTGCGACGGTACAAATCGATGCTTAAGTTGATATTTTATTCAGTATCGATTGAAAATTGCTAAGTAAGGAAACTTGAGGCAAGATTTTGCTACGCTTTGGGAGCAGCCTTACTTGCCTTACCTTTTGTAGCAGGTATTGTTCTTTATTTACGCAAATTAACTTTTATTTTGTCTCTGAAAGCCTCCAATAGGAATAAGATCCAGAACCATCGAGATTTCAGTATGTAGGACTATACACTTCTCGTAACCTTGTGTCTATAGGGTAGGTTATAGGAATCAAAACATAAGAGACATGTAAAGAGCCCCTATATGCCTACTCTTTTTATTAACATTGTCATTCACAAGTGCCAAAATAAATATTGGTCTAAGCTGGATAAATTACATTTCGTTTCATATTTTACAATCTATTTGTTGCTGAAACCGGGCAGCATGGAATGCATTGGGGGAGGTCCATGTTCAGCAGTGGACGTCCTATGGATGATGATGATGATCAAGCTCTGTGTGAAAACCAGATGAATACATCTAAAAATACGAAAACAACTAGATAAATCTAACCATTCTAACCTGAGAACTACAATTAAAGTTAAAACACATTACTTGCGAAGGTAGATACTTTATCTCAAACTCCCAACTTTACCCCATAAGGCATGGCACAGATGTAGACAGTGAGGCGGCAAGTCACTCGCCTTCAGCTAGATAATAATCTGGATAATAAGGTGTCTGTAATTTTGACCCTACTCTTGGTTAAATTATGTGAACGAGTGATATTGTCTCTACCTATAAACGTTGGCAATTGTACATAACATTGATAAAAAATTACTAAAACAGAAACTCTACTGTATCAGTAATTTTAACATTTTTTTATTTTTTTGCATTCAATGATAAGTTTCCGAAAATAGCTAAAGTTCGATGTTAGTTGCTTTAATTTGATTATTTAGTAAAATTGACAGTTTGTTAGCGTGAATTAAATAGATAATACAAAAAATTGGTTAAGTGCGTGTCGTGTCACGCGCAGTGTAGGGTTCCGTAGTTGTCCATCGTTAACACAATATATTTCAGAAGCAAGCAGTTGTTTCATCTAAAGTCACTTTTAATATTTTCTTCTAAGGAATTTTTACTAGTTAAGAAATTTTATAATACATGAGTTAAATGACTACTTGTTACTCTTAAACTAACTGACATATCTTAACCGTTATAGTTTTCCTTGAAAGTTCATGAAAAGCAGTATTATTAAGAATTTTTCCAGATTTTTCGAGCCAATAGTTTAGTTTTAGAGGGGGGGGGGGGCTACTCGAACAAAAATTTGCACTTTAAGCTCTAATAATTTGCAAACAGATCCCTAAAAGTCTAAAAGTCCGGAAAAATAGTCTTAGAAAACCCTAAACCATTTTAAAAGACCTATCCAACGATACCCCACTCGATGGGGTAGAGGATGAAAAAAAAATCATCCCCATTTTACAAGCGAGCTACCCTAAAAACTTTTTTTTTTCAAAATTTTATATTACCGTTTTGTCGGCGTGTTTAATATATGACAGACAGACGTCTAAAATGACCCAAACGGGACCGACAAAATGAAATAAACAAGATTATGAAACATGTAAAGTTTGCCTGCACCGACTCCAAAAGTATCAATCATGGTATACCTACATAAATATTAATAATTCGTCCTAATAAATAAGTAGGTAATTAGTAATTATTTTTCTACTTTTTAGTGTAGGTTTTTTGGAGTCGGTTTTATTTTTTTTAATAAAATTTAACTTATTTCTTGCTTTTCAACCGACTTCAAAAAAAAGGAGGAGGTTCTCAATTCGACCCGTATGTTTTTTTTTTTCTATGTTTGTTACGCGATAACTCCGCCAATTACGAACCGATTTGAACCAATCTTTTTTCGGCGTATAGATAATACCTCAAGGGTGGTCCCATTTAAATTTAATAATAGAAAAAACAACCCCCAAGGGTGGAAAATTGGGGATGAACTTTTTTATACGCAATATCTCCGCCGATTATAAATCAATTTGAACGATTATTTTTTTGTTGAATAGGTATTATCAAAAGGGTGGTTTCATGCGAATTTGAAGAAAATATTTCACCCCCAAGGGTGGAAAATTGGGGATGAACTTTTTTATACGCAATATTTTTAATTTTTAAATTTTTTGTGTTCACGCATTTGAAGTCGGTTTTATTTTTTTTTAAAGTTAATTATTAGTTATCTAATTATTACCTTGATGTTACCACTGAAGGTAGGCAGTACATTGAGACCATATTCTTAATGTATATTATAAAAAAGTTCATCCCCAATTTTCCACCCTTAGGGTGAAATATTTTCTTCAAATTCGCATGAAACCACCCTTTTGATAATACCTATTCAACAAAAAAATAATCGTTAAAATTGGTTCATAATCGGCGGAGATATTGCGTATAAAAAAGTTCATCCCCAATTTTCCACCCTTTGGGGTGAAATATTTTCTTCAAATTCGCATGAAACCACCCTTTTGATAATACCTATTCAACAAAAAAGTAATCGTTCTAATTGGTTTATAATCGGCGGAGATATTGCGTATAAAAAAGTTCATCCTCAATTTTCCACCCTTGGAGGTTGTTTTTTTTATTATTAAATTTAAATGGGACCACCCTTGAGGTATTACCTATACGCTGAAAAAAGATTTGTTCAAATCGGTTCATAATTGGCGGAGTTATCGCGTAACAAACATAGAAAAAAAAACATACGGGTCGAATTGAGAACCTCCTCCTTTTTTTGAAGTCGGTTGAAAATCCAACTCTACTCTTCTCACTTATAATTTGATTGGAGCATTGCTGAATTAAATCTGATATACCATAATATTACGTGCTTCGAGGAGCATAATAATATGATGTAGGTAGGTAGTACAAGTAAACGAATATAATATTGTGTTGGACCAATCTTATTACCCGACTCGACAACAGCAAACCATCTCTGTTTCACAGATCATGATCGGTGTCAATGAAGCAAACAAACTAGGCGAAGGCATAGAGCTATGAATAGGTAGATACTATTATTATATTAATTTGCCTTCATCATCAGAACATAGGCTTCTTAGCTCTCCTCAGGTCATCATCATCATCTCAGCCATAGGACGTCCACTACTGAACATAGGCCTCCCCCAATACTTTCCATGTTGCACGGTTGGTAGCGGCCTACGTCCAGCGCCTTCCTGCTACCTTTATGATGTCGTCGGTCCACCTTGTACCAAGTAGGCATTACTATCCAACTGCTACTAAACTTGGCGCTTGTACTTATCGTTTCACCCACTCACAATGCAAATGCAAGTGCATTGTTCATTCATTCTCTAACAGCTCTTTTAGCATAACAATAAATAAATCACTAAATGAATGAATATTAACGTGAATGACAATAAAACGATTGAATTTCAATTTGCATATTTAGGAGCATAGATATATTTAGTTGTTACCGAATAATAACACAATATAAGAGAAGAAATGGACTAACTTTATGATTTAAGGCACTTCCAATCAATCTTTATAGAGAAACCTTAAAGATAGGGAGAAAATCTCTTCAATAGTTTCGTGAAACGCGCGTCCCTTTTTAACCCTTACTATAAGTCAGCGGTTCCCAAACTTATTTAGTCTACTGCCCACTTTGAGAATAAATAATTTTTAGCGCCCCCCATTTTTGTAGTCAAGAGTCGAGCTCAGTCGGTGTCTTAAGACTCCTCCTAGTAAATGACGCCTCCCAAGCCTCTACAAAACATCCCGATTTTTTTTTCTGGGTCTCTTACCGCCCCCCTTTAAGCCTGCAGCGCCCACAAGGGTGCGTTATCGCCCACTTTGGGAAAGACTGCTATAAGTAGACAAAAAAGGCATTTCTAAAGCTTCTTACCCCTACATAATGTACGTACGTGCCAAAAATGCGATGTTTGCCAATACGCGTCCGAATTGGCCCTTAACCCTGTATCGGGCCGTAACGAGCGTTCGCGGCTGGATGGAGTTACAACCAAGTGGGTATGTACCTTTTTACGACGTATATCCGTATGATGTTCCGTGATATGATGGCTTATTATTTCTTTTCGAGGTGAGATTGGTGGCAAAGGAATTCTAAGAAATGCTTATAGGTTTTCGCATGAGTGATAAATCAATGATTTCGTAAAGACATGAGTTAATGTGTGTAAAAATTGAAAGACTTTAGGTACCTAGAATTGTGATATAAAT
This sequence comes from Ostrinia furnacalis, assembly GCF_004193835.3. Lineage (NCBI taxonomy): Eukaryota > Metazoa > Arthropoda > Insecta > Lepidoptera > Crambidae > Ostrinia > Ostrinia furnacalis. The sequence continues at coordinate 573,418 of NW_021135639.1, read as the reverse complement.
TCTTCATTTCTATAACTTCTAATACATTTCGTAATTTCAACATGTGGACAAAGAGCGAGAGAGTTTTTTTTAAATCCAAACCTATATTATTTTCATAAGTTTCATAACTGCTTTACAGAGTAGAGACTCAACACAGAGTAAAACACGTATTTTCACAAGCTTAAACTACACGAATTCAGCAAAATAGATAATTTATTTTAGTTACGCCTTACCTCGTACTCGGCAAAGTTATTTATACCTGAAAAGAAATAGAACACATTAATTTATTGCACATTAATAAGTAGGTACATCGTATATTGTTCTTGAATTTTCAGAAATAAATTCGATCGCCTAACAACATAGGTACGACAAATTAAGTCTGACATTTCTAAGGTAGCTGTCTCTTCTTATTTAAGAAAAGAAAAGAAAAGAACTGACAATAATTAATTACTTATACATTACATAAAATATTGGAATCAAATCCAATAACTTAACAATCTTCGTAATAAAAGGGGCTTCGTATACAAACATTGTCTAATAATTTCACGATATTCAATCAAGATTACGTACTATAAATAATATTGCTCGGTTTGTGCGCGTAAATGATTGATATTACACAGGATATTATATTTAGTAAAAACAAGGTTATATAAAATTATCTAGTCGATTATTATAGGACAATAATTATGTAAAATTAATCTGTAGTCTTAGGCGAATGCTATTTAACGATAATTTAATAAAATAATATCGACTTGGAGGCCAAATTAAGACAGTTACCGCAAAATGTTTTACTGTACCTAATTCCTTGGCTGTCAGTTCAAAATATTTATATTACTCTAGGCTGGGCCTAAGGCTGGGTTGCACCATCTTACTTTCACTTTAACAAACGTCAAAAATCTGTCAAACTTCATACAACACGCACCGGTTAACGTTATAGTTACCGTTAAAGTAGTGGTGAAACTCAACCATTACTCAACAATCAAATTATCGGTAAATGTCATTTGGTTAAGGCTGTTGAACGTCTCACAGTCGACGGTGACAAAAGCACAAACCTAACTAAATGGATATGGAATGGAAAAAACAATCAAGGGCATAAATTCCGTTTGTGCGTATTAAAATACGAGTGCTTAAAAGTTGTCACAGTCTAAATTCTAAGGTCCCTTTCAAATCTAATTGTAGAGAAATAATCTAAATCATTCCAGAACATTCTCCCACCCTCTTTTGTTATTCTATCGACAGCCCACAAACCTTACAAAGAACCAATTCAATCGTTTCAGGATCATTTTGCAGGTAAATTAATTGATCTGCAGAACACAACGGTCCTCTGTCCAGCAAAGCCATGGGGATTCGATATTTTTATGATTCGTAGACAATTCCCTTCTATTCTCTTTGAAATATCGCTTTTATATTCGCTGAATTTATGGATCAACCAATTCTTTTTATGGTCATTCCTGAAATTTATAGCTTGTTGAGTAACTTTTCAGCGAAACTTCAGGAAGTTGGTGAGATTTTGTTTGTAACAAACCATAATTTATAGGTTGTACCTACTTAAAATTTATATCAGTTTTAAATTTGTTCAGATAAGTAGTGCGGTTACATTACGTAATCAAATGATTTGATTCGTAAAATTTTTATTCCTAAGCTATTGATTATATGATCGATACGGTAGCATAACTATGTTAATTTGTCGAAGTTCGAATAGTAAAGACGTTTTCACGTTATTATGATGCGCATAAAGAAAAATACTACCTCTTCATATTTAAAAATTTGATATCTCGTTGTAGAATTTTTATTTATTAATTTATAGAATCCAACAGCGATACATAGATAAATTAGTTACAAGAATAAGACTGATAGTAGGTAGCCTATTTAATTTTATAATACTACTAGCTGACCCGGCGAACTTTGTTCCGCCTTTTAATGGCAATAAATAACGGGATAAAAAGTATCCTATGTCCTTCTCCTGGCTCTAAACTACCTCCCTGACAATTTTCAGCTAAATCGGTTCAGCCGTTCTTGAGTTATAAGCGAAGTAACTAACACGACTTTCTTTTATATATACAGTGTGAGTCACGTTAAAGTGTACATATGAAAATAGATGAAACTAGACCTATTTTTATCGACAAAAAAGAGGTCAAAAAATTTTTGAGATTTTTTTTTAATTTTTTATAGAATTTTTTTTCTTCCTATTACTTACTATAAAGAAAACGTTATAACTTTTAAACTAAGTGGTATATCCTGATAAAATAAAAACAGTAATAATGCTAAATAACAGGCAATACTAAAAAAATACATAAAATACACAAAAAAGGCCAACAAATAATAAAAAATGATACTTTTTGAAAAAAATGTGCTTTTAAATTCGTGTTTTTTTGGTTATTTGTTAAATTTCTCCAAAAAATGCCCCTATAACAGGTGGTTTTTATTACTTTGTATTATTCTCTAACGTATTATCTTTGTAAAACCAAAAATTGCATGTCTCTATCCCTATCACAACATTTGCTATGATCGTTTGAACAAAGGCCTGCCACAACATTATTCTCCGCTACAGGTAGAGACAATTTTAATTTTAACTAAAATGCTTATTTTACTTCGAAATCTTTTGTTTTTATTTGAAATCTAACTTGTCTTTATCAAAATTACTAATCTAGAGCCATTTTCAGTTTCGTTGTTAACGAAGCGTTGAATGGCTCGCCCGGAGAGGCTTAGTTCAAACGATCATTGCAAACGTTGTGATAGGGATAAAGACATGCGATTTTTTGTTTTACGAAGGTAATACGATAGAGAATAATACAAAGTAATAAAAACCACCGGTTATAGGGGCATTTTTTGGAGAAATTTATCAAATAACCAAAAAAACACGATTTTAAAAGCAGATTTTTTTCAAAAAGTATCATTTTTTATTATTTGTTGGCCTTTTTTGTGTATTTTATGTATTTTTTTAGTATCACCTGTTATTTAGCATTATTACTGTTTTTATTTTATCAGGATATACCGCTTAGTTTAAAAGTTATTACGTTTTCTTTACAATAAGTCATTGGAAGAAAAAAATTCTATAAAAAATTAAAAAAAAATCTCAAAAAATTTTTGACCTCTTTTTTGTCGATAAAAATAGGTCTAGTTTCATCCATTTTCATATGTACACTTTAACGTGACTCACACTGTATAGAATATCAAAATTAATGAACGTTCTCCATCACTATTTGATAAAATAATTGATATTTATTCCAATTATCCTTCGTCAACTCAAGAAGGACGAACAATCCTAATACCAAAACAATCTAGTCTTCCATTTGTATTAGGCCCGCCATACACGGACAGCTCGAGCAGTTAGTCAGTGATCAACATACACGGACCACTCTTGTAGTCAAGAGTCAACAGCTTGAAGCTGCCAGTGATAACTGCTCGAGCAGTTGGTATTAACAGCTCAACAAATTCACAAGCGCGCGCGCCGTGGAATGAAGAAAGCGGGCGGAGGTAACTGCGCGAGAGCTGTCGACAGCTCGAGCAGTCAGTGTATGGCTGGCGACTGCTTGACCGCACGATGAAAATTCACCGTGCTGTCGACCGCCCGAATCAGTTGCAACTGCTCGAGCGGTTCGTGTATGTGCGTCCATAGAACTCTGCAGTTCACTGTGCAATCGCAGCTTGAAGCTGTCGACCGTGACTGCTTCAAGCGGTCCGTGTATTGCTGGCCTTAGACTTAGGGACAACAACCGCGACCTAGATTATCGACGCATTGCGTACTGTTACAAACAACAATGGTTATGTATAGCGATCAGCATTATTACAGACATAATAGACGACATTGATGGCAATGGAATTGGAATTGATAATGCGAGTCATGTTTGTGAAATGGAAACAGCTAACGCTCGTATTCACAAACATTACTATGAGGATTATTATAAACTAGCTTTCCACCCGCGGCTTCGCCCACGTGGTATTTTTCGGTTTTTTATATTATAACCTGTTACACTCAGCAATAATGTGGCTTTCTATTGGTGAAAGAATTTTTAAAATCGGTTCAGTCTACTGAAAATTCATTTTAAAAATTCTTTCACCAATAGATTGTAGATAAATTGTAAGGGGTCTATCTCGAGATTACCCCTTACAATTTAACAAATATACAAACACACAAACTTTACCTCTTTATCATATTAGTAGGTATATCTCTCAGATCATAGAAGGGAATAGATGTGAAACGGGGGCGTGGCGCGTGTCTCCGCGATATGCACAGAAACGAACATCGGCCGCGTAGCTAGGTTAGTCGCGATTCAGTCGTACTAAGGAAATGTTCTCCGATATTTTGGATAATGCGTCGTTACGTGCAATAAAACAAGTGAAACGAAGAACTACAGGAACAATGGAGTCATTTACTACATGTAAGTATTGCAAATCCATTGGTATATTGCTTATAAATAAAAAAAACTAAACATTTTTACGAACGAATTCAGTGCCGTAACAGTTACTGCGATATCGAAATCAGTGGTGATAAAAATTCTAACACACTTGTACATTGACGATTTAGTTAGCAACCACTTTATGTCATGCTCAACTACTGCGCAATATATTTAATTTCTTCCGATATCCACTGTCGTGTGAAAATACACAGTACGGCCGCATGTGCCGGTCGTAACATAGTGCCGTGCTCGTGTTCTAATGCGGTTTCCTATTATCGATAAATAGAAGTAAATTATAATTTTCTATTTTGTAATTTTAAATAAAAAAATGATGTGTTACTTGCGATTATAAGATTTTACAAAAAAAAAAAAAAAACAGTAGAAGTAATTAGTAACTGTCAACTATGTAATTACTATAAGAGCTAGTTGAAAGCCTAATATAGGCATTATTTTTGATAAACATATGCGGTACGCAGATCGCCATAATTAAAAAGTAAATGCGTGATAGTAGTTAATAATAACGTATAATAATAAAAAGGTTTTCATACATAAGCATTTTGTGAAATCAGTTTCGAGCCTTGCCCCTAGCGATTTAAAGTATCGATATCTTGTCGACTCCATTTTATCTTTGTTCTCTCACTAGCGTTTTTTTAGTGTGCGTCACGTCACGCGGCCATTGATTGGCCATAAGGCATGCCTTCTGGCCAATCACAGCACTTTTAAGCCGGTTGCACATGTTGTCGTAGACTCTCAGTCGCTTTGTTTTTACACAGTTGAATGTGTGTGTGGGAGCTGTGGTGGGGGAAATGTGGGGACACTGGTTCTCGTTGTAGTTACGCGCGACTTCATATCTATTCTCTTTCTATGATCTGAGGTATATCTATACTGACTTGAGAAAATCGAACTGCCTAGTCGCCTGGCAAGCGGAAGGTCGTTGGTTCAATTCCCGCCTTAGGCAGTTCGATTTTTTCAAGTAATTTATAATTTTCAAATTAGTTTGAGATGCAACTCTTACCGCTAAAAATTAAATAACTATTACTATGAGGTCTCACAGTTCACAGAATAGACAGAATAGAGCTCTGTGATTGGTTCACACGAACCAATCACAGAGCTCTATTCAACGCTGTGCGTTCTATTTGCTGCTTCACTTAAGCAAGCATCGTTTATGAATACGGACGCAGGTGTTTTTGTAGGTAGTGGTGGGTAGTAATTATGACAGCTATCTGGTGTAATCATACATATGTAGTGGATACTGCAATTACAGTTGAAAAAATGTACAGTGTTGACTATTCAGGTCATTAATATGCAATTTTATTACACTATGAACCCGTGGTTTGTTACTTTACATGACTACAAAAATGCAATTTGTTATTAGATATCAAGGCAGGGAAAACTTCCATATACCAGCCCCTGTCTTAGGTATATCATATTTATCACAATAAATACAGGTACAACTACTATAGGAGCATTTTTATACGAAATTACACTTTATTTCTTTGAGTAAGACTCGATACCTACTTCAAAGCTAACTTGCCGAAGTACCTGAATTGCCGAAGTAGATATTTAATACTTTGAAAATGATAATTATAGATCGAATCTACTCCATTTACATAATTGGTAAAGGTATTGACAGCAACCCGAGTACCTCCGATAAGATCTTTGCCGCGAGCCAGACGCGTTTTCTACGGAATACTTTACTGAGGCGTGAAATGTAGCGCGCGTGTAAGCTCTTACGTCAAAATCCGCAGAAAAACGATATTCTGAAACCACTTAGGCAGTAAAGCTTTGTAGGGTACAGATCACCGACTTATTTCGTCCAAAAAACGGTGTATAATGGGACTACGAGTATCTCCACCTGTCGTTCCCACCGCTGCAAACATGTCTAGCCAAGAATTACAGCTAGTGAAAGCTAAGTTTGTCCCGGGAGTTTGAACCTTTGTTTGTCACCTGTCGTCTGTTTTGCATTGAAAATGGTATAAAACGACACATTCTTACCTCTCGTTCCCACAAGTGAAGGCTAAGTTTGTCCCGGGAGTTTGACACCTTTGTTTGTCACCTGTCATCCGTTTTGCACTGAAGATGGTGTAAAACGATGCAATTCCTACCTCATTAATAAACGTCGCGTTAAGACCCGTGTCTTACTATTTTAACTCCTACCTCTCGTTCCCACCGCTGCAAAAATGACATGTCTATCCAGGAATTATACAGCTAGTGAAGGCTAAGTTTGTCCCGGGAGTTTGACACCTTTGTTTGTCCCTTTCATCCGTTTTGCACTGAAGATGGTGTAAAACGATGCAATTCCTACCTCATTAATAAACGTCGCGTTAAGACCCGTGTCTTACTATTTTAATTCCTACCTCTCGTTCCCACCGCTGCAAAAATGACATGTCTATCCAGGAATTATACAGCTAGTGAAGGCTAAGTTTGTCCCGGGAGTTTGACACCTTTGTTTGTCACCTTTCATCCGTTTTGCACTGAAGATGGTGTAAAACGATACTATTCCTACCTCTCGTTCCCACCGCTGCAAATCCTGTCTAGTAGCAGGAATTACAGCTAGTGAAGGCTAACACCCGTATTCACAAACGACGCTTGCTTAGGTGAAGCAGCAAATCGAACGCACAGCATTGAATAGTGCTCTGTGATTGCTACGTGTGTCACCTTGTGCGTCCACACGCACTGTGAGACTTCATAGTAATGTTTGTGAATAGGTATGGGCGTGTGTTTGTCGCGGGAGTTTGACACCTTTGTTTTTCACCTGTCATCCGCTTTGCACTGAAGGGAAGTCGATCTATGTTCCTATATTCATAATATCATCATGATGTAGTAAAACCAAACTTGTATTTCGACCAAATTACATCACTGAAAATGCTCACATAAATGTGGCGCAGTGTGTATCGACCATCCAATATGTCACAAATGGTGCGTGGTTGCAGCGCGCTCCAATTTCCAAGCTGTCAACAAGGTTTAATTGTCAATCCCGAAGTCCCAACCCCCAACATATCGTGTGTGTGTGTGTATGTTTACTGAAAATAGGCGTAATTTAGGGTTAAAATTTTCTATAATTACTATTGAAAGCGACTGGCGACTGTCTCATGACCTTCAAACCCAGAACTTTTTCTTGCTGTTCCATAATTTAAGCTACTTTAGAGATTACATTAAGTTTTTCTTACACAATTGCATTTGCATAATTCACAGAGAGATAGAACAAAGCATTATGAATAAAAAGGAAACCCTTTTAATCGGGACAATTAAGCAAAGGTGCCAACATCAACACACTGGAAAGTTTTTTGTGCCAAAGGTTTTTTTACTCATATTCACAAAAATTGAATTAAAGCACATATATGTCATGTACTTGGTCTTCTCCTATACTGAAACAGCCTGTATTTATGCTTTGTATTTCTGTATGAAAAACTACTATGACCTTATCTCAAGAAAAGCTGACGAAGAGTTGAAAAAACGTTCTCGAATGGAAACCACTCTAGGCAAACGTTGTATTGGAAACGATTGAAAACGTTGTGTTGAACACCTACCTGCTCGATGGACTGAAGACCTACCTAGCCGTCAATGTCTAGATAAATAAACGAAAGATCGTGCTCTATGGCGTTCCTTTAGGGAGGCTTACGTCTAGCAACAGGCTGCAATCTTATTCCAGCACCACTACTGTCCACACTGCCATTTGCTGAACTGCTGGTGATAACGAAGCTACTGCATCTTTACTGACTACGCCAAAAGGGTGCTCTTCACGCAGATGGATGAGGCAAACGCAGTGTTACGCCCACCAGCTCGATGGACTGACGTGCCCTAGAGAAGTGGCAGAATCTGGAGAAGCTACTGCGTCTTTATTGGCTACGCCAAAAGGGAGCTATTCGCGTGGAGAAATAATCGAAAAGTAGCGTGGGACGCCCACCTGCTCGATGAACTGGTGTGCCCTAGAGAAGTGGCAGAAGCTGGAGAAGCTACTGCGTCTTTATTGACTACGCCAAGAGGGTGCTCTTCACGCGGAGGGATGAGGCAAACGCAGTGTGACGTCCACCTTCACCTTAAAGGCCGGCAACGCACCTGTAACGCGCCTGGGTCTACGGGTGTCTATGGGCGACGGTAATCACTTACCATCAGGTGATCCGTCTGCTCGTTTGCCTCCTGTCACATAAAAAACCAGCTCGATGGACTGACGTGCCCTAGAGAAGTGGCAGAAGCTGGATGAAGCTACTGCGTCTTTATTGACTGGGCCAAAAGGGAGCTATTCGCGTGGAGGAATAATCGAAAAGTAGTGTGGGACGCCCACCTGCTCGATGGACTGATGTGCCCTAGAGAAGTGGCAACAGCTGGATGAAGCTACCGCGTCTTTATTGACTGGGCCATAAAGGGTGCTCTTCGCGCGGAGGGATAATCCCGCGGACCGTTGCCGGCGCACGCTCTGTAAATGCTCTGTAATCGCGAGTGTAATCACTTTAATAAAAGAAAGGGTTAAGTAGGTATTCCCTTTTTGTTCGAAATATCAAAGAGTTTTCATGAAGAGTCATGACTCATGAATCATTTTAGACGACTGGTTAGTTGTTGATAGACGTTCATCGTTACGATACACACCTAAGTACTACTTAACACCACTGGTTCCGAAACACAAACACTCTTCTTTTCTTAGTCCCAATTCATGATAAGTCACCTAAGATTTGCACTAGACCTCAACTTTTTCCTAGGATTTAACTAGGCAACTTAGCTCAGAGATCAATATTTATTTGAAAAGAAACGTAAGAGTCTAATTTCAGCTCTATAAAATTGTCAGGCCTCCTACTAGGTGGACCGACGATCTCGTAAAGGTCGCGGGAAGAGCCTGGATGCGGGCAGCGCAGGACCGTGCATTGTGGAAAACCTTGGAGGAGGCCTTTGTCCAGCAGTGGACGTCATTTGGCTGAAACGAACGAACGAACGAACGATTGTTCAATGTTTAATAACAAAACATTGACAAATTATTATTAAAAAAAATAAAAAAAATAAGCATTTTTATTATTATTTTTTTTAATAATAATTTGTCAATGTTTTGTTTAATGTTTTTTTTTTTTAATTTAAAATGTTCGTTGGAGAGGCACCCGCTGAAAACCAGCGTCGGGGCACGCGTGCATGCACGCGTGGCTCTATTAATGCTGAGCGGGCGCCTTTTTGGCACAAAAATATGCGTGTATAGTTTTAAGTCCCTTTGTTCTGTTTTTTCTTTTGTTCTTCTTTTTGTGTCAAATAAAGTTTTTCTTATTTTATTATTATTATTATATCTGAATTAAGATTTGTGCCGTCGCAACTTTGGTATTCCTTTTATTTGTATTTTTTCTTAATACACGAAAAAAGTCAATCTTCCTATCTATTACAATAGTCTAGCGCTAACATTATCGCGGTCACATCCAATAAATAGTCCTCAAAGTTCGTAAAAGCCGTTTAACAGAATTATAAACATCCTTGGGCCGCCTTTGGGGCTTAAAAGAAAGCGCAAAATGAAGAATAATTCAGAAAATTGTGTTGTCACGAAAGAAAGATAATGAGCAACAAAATTTTGTTGTAATTAATGAGCAATCCTTAATTAATAATGACGCTAAGCTGACCATGAGGCAAAGACATTTGGGATACATATACAGGGTGACTTGGAATTAGAGCATAATCTTTTAAGGGGTTTATTGTACAGTACAGGTCATTTGCATTTTTTTTGTTTATGGACACTCATTATGCAAATTAGTGTAAACAAGCGTATGGCCAAGAGTCAGATTGGTGCATCAAGTTGCTACATACAGCAGTGACAAGACAAGATTTAGCATGCGATAATTTTAGCAAGTGTCTTTATCCATCAACGTTTCAACTCAGTTCTACCCATTTTAGTAAATCACCGCTTTGACCTAGTTCTAACTCTTAATACTTAATTTAGAAAGACTAATGTCCGTGTTCACCATCAATCCCTAATTTATAAGTGACCCCTATGAAAACGAAATGCCTGTTAAGTGTTACCATAGGGGTCACATAAAAATTAGGGATTGATGGTGAAAACGGGCATAAAACTAGGTCAAAAGAAAAGAGACAAACTACCTTCTAACTGAATTACTGAATTCGTTAATCAATTGATTGAGTTCAAGATGGGACTCCTATCGCTAGAAATTTGTACAAATTCTGAACTCAGATTCAAACACTGACTAGGGTAACCCGGTCTCTTCCGCGCCGGGGCAAAGCGGAGATTACATTTGCCGCGCGCCTTATTGAAAACCTTCATTCTTCTTATTCAATGACATTCTAGCCGGGAAAAAATATCGCCTTTTCAATGCATTGGAAATGGATTTGTATTTTTTTGTCGCAATAAATTAGAATGGGTTTAGAAGCTTGATATTGTTAATTAAAGAAGTCGGTTAATGATATGCCTGGGTCATTTAAGTACGATCTTAAACATAATTCAGTGTAAATTTTTCTTGCAAAATAATACTCGTAGCTATTTACAAACTTAATAAGCTTCAACGGATGCTAATTTGCAAGCAAATTCTTAGTCTGATATTAAAAAAAAATTACCATTAGACCTATGATGCGCGCTACAGTATGTTTTATATTTTATCAATTTTTGACCCATACATGTGTCATCTAAAACATCGATATGATTTTATCATAGTTACACAACGTGACCCATGAGACCAAGTTTAGAACCTCTGGTCAAAACTTATCCACCGCCCAAACCGTTGTCCGAAACACGCCGACGTCCGATGACGGGCAGTTGTCCGGCCCCGACACAATTTGTCCGCGGTTGTCCGGCCTGACAAATGGCCTGGCCAAGACAGGGATACCCCTGTCCGAACTTCTTGAAGTTTAGTCCAAAGTTGTTTGATAACTATCGAAAATATTACGTCATTACAATATTAACGACTTGGTTTTACAGTCGATTGATTTTGCAGTTCGTACTCTTATAGTTTTACATTTATGGCCGCATAAAATTCTAATTGTCGATATTTTAAATGAATGGTAGAAAAAGAGAGAGAGAATTAAATCTGTTTTTTTTTAAATAATTTCTTGTCGTAAAAACACCTTTGCTTTTAGTAAAATAAGGCTGAGTTGCAACGGCACCATCTTACTTTAACAAACGTCAAAAATCTGTCAAACTCCATACAAAAAACATCGGTTATCGTCAAAGTTAGGTTATGCAACTCAGCCTACGAGTGATAGCTGAATGAAGGAGAACACAAGAAGTTGTGAGACCTATGGCATGAAAATTTATATAGCGTAATTTTAGATTAGTTCACATTTTAAAACTCTGTTTATTACCGCGGAATACTTAGGCCTAAAGTTTATCTCACCGAAGTCGCGGGCAGAAGCTAGTTTAACTTAAGCAAATAGAGCCCTAACAGTTCCAACAACAGTAACCACATTGTATTTACACAGTTATCCAAATGAAGACCTCATTCTCTCCGTACATCATGGCACGCAATTTAATCTGATATTTCGCTTGCTTTGTTGATTACTGTTAAGATGTAAATTTTATAATACTTAATATCTTTGCGTGGTATTCTTAAAAAGGTAAATAGTTCGTTTGAATACCGCCAGGGGTTTGTTTTTGGTTCGTTGTTCGGTTGTTCTCGCCATGACTGTTTGATTTGTAATACGTTTTATTTTACTTGAAATATACGTGAGAAATCTTACTCAAGAGTTTATTTTAACCACACCTTAACAGGTTATGGGCCCAGGTACGTTAATACCTACGGATTGAGTAAAGAGCAGAAAAAGTGTCGTTCGAAAAAAATGGAAGTCACAAATTCCATGCGGATCGAAAAATTCAACGGGAAAGACTTTAGACAGTGGAAATTCCAAATTAAATGTGCCTTGAAGGCTAAAGGCTTGAATATTGATGAGGAGAAACCCATGGTGGGTGACACAAGCCAATGGGACAAAAACGATGGTATGGCCATGTTTTTGTTAACATCGTCCATGGATTTAAATCAAATATCCTTAATAGAAAATTGTGAAACAGCCAAGGAAGTCATGACAAAGTTGGAATCTATTTACGAGCAAAAGTCTGAGCTGAACAAAATGATGGTACATGAAAAATTTTATCAGTATAAAATGTCACCTACAGATGGCATCGCTCAGCACATTTGTAAAGTGGAGAATCTTGCTAAACAACTAAAAGAGAGTGGCGAAGAAATAAGTAATACGGCCATTATGACAAAGATCTTGAGTACGTTACCGTCAAAGTATCGCTCTCTACGTCAGGCATGGTTGTCATTAGACCCAAAATCTCAAACGATACAAAACCTAACAGCGAGATTATTGGATGAGGAAGCAAGCCTGACAAATGAAGAAGAAGTTGAGAGTGCTTTAGTGGCTATGAAAAATCCTGAAGTACAATATAATCAGCATCGATTTATATGTTATAATTGCAACAAGAGAGGGCATTTCGCAAGAGACTGTAGAGCCCCAAAGAAATCTGAGAAGAAACCTCAAGAGCAAAGTATGCTTGCATTTAGTGCTGAACAATCAGAAACATCAGCTTCATCATGTGATGAATGGATTCTTGACAGTGGTGCTTCGTCACATATGTCATTCAGGAGAGATTATTTCTGTGAGCTAATAGAATATGGCCAGAATGGTAGCAATAAAAAAGTGATATTGGGAAATAATAAGGAGTTGGCAGTGCAGGGATGTGGAAACATATTGATTAGAAGATTTGTAAATGGCAAGTGGGAGAAAAGCATAATAAAAGATGTGCTTTATGTGCCAGAACTAGAAAAGAATCTGTTCTCAGAAGGTATGGCAGCTAGAAAAGGCTATGTTATTGTAAAGAAGAACAGAGAGGCCCTAATATTAAAAGACAATATTGTTGTAATGACTGCAACATTGAAACAGAACAATCTTTATGGACTGAACATTAAAACCTTATTGAATTTGACATTGAGTAAGAATGGTGCAATTCCAGTAACATTGACAGACGTTGACAACTTCATTTGTAAAGGATGTCAATTTTATAAATCTGGTAGAGGAAAATGTGAACCTGATGAAAGTGGGAAAATAAGTAGGAATGTATACTTCAATAAGAACAATTTACCGGTCCAGAAGAAAAATATTACTACAATTTCTATTACTGAAGAAAAAGATCGAAATGAAGAAAGTCCAGAAATATCAGGAGACAACCAAGATATTTCTGAATCAAGTTTTGAAAGTGTAGAGACACACGAAGATCCCAATGATAGAACATACGAGCCTTCGCAGATAATATCTGAAGATGATACAAGAAATATTACACTGCGACCTAGAAGGCACAGAAATGAAGAAGCGAATTTCGTTGAATTTGATATACCTACTACATATGAAGAAGCTATGAATTGCAGAGATGGCAGTAAATGGAAAGAAGCTATAGAGGCAGAAATACAGTCGCTAGAAGAAAATAAAACATGGAAGTTAGTAGATAAGAAACATGAGAGAAGAGTGTCCTCAAAGAGGGTATTTTGTATAAAAAGAGATACAGAGGGCAATATAGTAAGATACAAAACACGTCTTAAAACGTAAACGTATGTATTGTGTTAAATATGTAGAAAGCTCAAACCAGCTCGCACATTTTTTTAACAGAAGCTGTGTCTTTCATAGTTATTTATTTATGTTGAATGGAAAGTGAGTTGTTTTGAAGCTTTTATAGTTAAGTAGGTTATTATTCTAAAATTTAAGTGGGAGTGTTAAGATGTAAATTTTATAATACTTAATATCTTTGCGTGGTATTCTTAAAAAGGTAAATAGTTCGTTTGAATACCGCCAGGGGTTTGTTTTTGGTTCGTTGTTCGGTTGTTCTCGCCATGACTGTTTGATTTGTAATACGTTTTATTTTACTTGAAATATACGTGAGAAATCTTACTCAAGAGTTTATTTTAACCACACCTTAACAATTACTCCAGAACAATGAAGATAAACAATTAACAGCAAGCTTAATTGCCCCGACCGCAACAGTGTTTGTTTCCCCGTGCAGAGCTGCAGTTGTCTGCTCCTGTTTCTTTGGGAATCGCTTCTCAAACTGTCAATAAGAAACTACCCCTCCCGCGGCGCCGCGTAAAAGACGAACTCAGAGATAAAAGTAATTTATTTTCTGCAAGTAGGCTTTTAAAAAGCACTTTTACACGTCTCAGTATTATTTTAACCCTACCACTGCTACGGGACAATAATTTGGCCAGTGCGGAGAAGAAGAACGATGAATTACAGTCTGATTTGCAACATCAAATAAAAATAAATATTTTGAGATTGCTTTCATAACTATACTTAAAGATTTTGGTAATTCGTGATGGCGTAGGTACCTATGTTAATTTTACTTTGATGTAAAATAATGTCCAATTTCACAAGTAAATCTGAAAAAAAAAACACTGCGTAAATACGTTCTGTGTGCCTACCATGAGTTTACGTTAGGTGTGCTCGCTAGCGACTGCGTAAGAAATTGACATTTAAATGTATGACATATTGTGCAGCGCCCCTAGCGGCTACTTTCAAGAAATAAAATCTTCATATAATTTTTTGACGTATTCGCTAGCGAGCTCACCTAACGTAAACTCATGGTAGGCACACTGAATATGAAGTCTCGAGAACAGCGTGAAAAAGTTTTCACCAAAAAATGTGTATCACAATTTTTTTTAGGAGAGAACAACACCTAAATATGAATGTTAGGAAAAAGTTGCTTTGAACAGTTTTTCCAACTTGTACTTCTCATTCAGATAATTACATACCTACATCATTAAACTTCCAGTGTAGCTACGATGTTAAAGGCCAAATTGGAAGCAACATAATGTAAATAAAAGGTTAAACTGTTGATTAAAAATTCATCGCACGCAATCCACTGTGCCTAAGTGGATAAGCCTCTTTTTTATCCGTTCTTCATTTGATAGAAGCGTAATGATTTTATGATTAAAAATAAATATGTCATTTTACATAAAACTATTTCTAACTATTTCTGCTAAATCGATTACCAACGCATTTTGTTCCACATTAGTAAATTTTGATATGAATTTTCTTTATGATTGAAAAGATAACTTTTTTCAGACGTATTTTGGTAAGAACTGTCACATTCTGAAACTAACATATTCGATTAGTTACTAGTAAAGTTACCTGCTTGTCGCGATTATAAATATTTAAAAAAATATAGGTGTTCAAGTTAAGAACTCAGATTAACTATGATTAATTTGCTTGATAGCACTAGTTAGGCTCAATCTTCAAACCCATCCATCTACCCTATTATTGAAGTTTGGTTAACACAATTTCTGGCAACAGATAACTGTAAATTACTGTACCTACTGTACTGCACTGAACAGACGCTATCTGGCGGAGTGTACGTCGCTCAGAGTAGCAATTAACGAGGGCAGAACTGACTGAATTCAGTTACCCTCACTAATTCATTACTGGAAATACAGGCAAAGTGAGCAACACACATACACGCTATCAAGCGATTTGTCTAGATTCCATTTAACTAACAAATAGTTAAATGGAATTTAAGTGATGTAATGTTTATTGCGAAAAATAGAGACAAGATTTATGTTACAAGTTTTTTAAGTGTCAATAATATTTCAAGTTCCAGTTCATGTTGTAAACTCATATTGTCTATGTCCATGAAAAAGGTCTCTCACTCCCTAAAGGAAGACCACGGTCATAAAATTTTATGTTATCCCTCCCAAAACTAGACAGCTCTAGAAAAAGGTCTTGCCTAGGGAAAAACGCTGTTGGCATCGTTAACCGTTAACGACTGATGGCCTTGAAAACCGAGTTAGTTTTCAATTTGATGTAAAGCTCGTTTTTAGTAGCTTTAAAATCAATCAGTCTGTCGAATTAGTATAGTCATAGCGTCTGCCGCATTTTAACAGGTCACAACAAATATTCATTCGTTTCGACCTAGTGGACAGAGAATGGCCTCCCCCAAGAATTTCTACAAAGGCCGGTCCTGCACTTCCTACAACCAGGTGCCCAAATTATTGGTGCTTTTATAAGTTCCTATCGTCGTCGTCATCAAAAAGGTAGGAAGAAAGCGCTGGACGCAGACCGCTACCAACTGGTCAACGTGAAAATCATTGGGGGAGGCCTATGTTCAGTAGTGGACGTTTTGTGGCTGAAATGATGATGATGATGATGATTTAAGTTCTTTATTATTTACTTGAAAATCGAATAATGTAATCCTTACAAAAGACATACGTGAAGCAAAGCAGATATTAGTGGTTAGCTCTCGATTGGTAAATTCTGTGGTTCTCTAATATCTTAACTAATACCTACGTCGCGGGAGATAAACATATGCCAATTCTCAGGCGGAGATTTCATTACGGGCAACTTTGAATTTGTTTTAAAGGAGTAATAATTTACTTTGAGGTTTTGTTGTTTATTGTATAAGAAGTAACAAAGTAGAAGTGGAACGTCACGCTTTCGTTCCACGAGACAACTTTTGAAAAGGCTCTTGTGCGTTTGAAAACAAAGATTGTTTAGTAATGATATTACACGCTTAATATTATGTTAATATTGGCTCCCTTATTTATGGTACGAGTATATCCTACATATTGTTTACACTTTGATTAAAAGGAAGCTAATTTTGTCTCAACACAATTACATAATCACAATTGTAATAATCTCAATGCTTAAGTGGCGGACTTTTTAGTAGATACTTTTTCTTTTTTGCTTGCGGGCTTAAATTTTTTTAATCACTAGTATTGCCAAGTTATGAATGTGACTGTGAAAAATAAAGCGCAAAACAAAATGGCTACTCCACAATCGTAATCATAACTATTTTCACGAAATAAGTATTGGCGTTGCCAATAATTCAACCTATAGAGATCCAACGCAAAAAGACAGGAACAATTAGCGTCAAAATACCGAAATACTACACCCAACAAAGGCCTGTATCCTGGGGGTGTATTCTGTAAACCTGTTCCATTCACCTACTCTATTTCTGCATTTGTATCAGAGTCCTGCTGCAAATACACATGGCAGAAAGCGAACGTATCGAATTCATTTTCCGGAATACAGCCCTTGATGACGGTTGGGCAAATTTGGGCAATTTGCCGCAGTCTCCCTCTGGCATCGTTAGCCGAAACAATTTGCACTGCACACGTTGCCTAATACGGGGCTCGAATTTAAGCCAAACATAGGCCTTGTTTTCAATTGCGGTGTGTTCAAACCGTCCCATAATACTGAAACATGACTGCGCTGAAACCTCGAATGGTAATGGCAATCTGCCAAATGTCATCAAATAATAAGGCCTTCTTTTTGGAAGAATACATTTACGAAAAAAAGCATTAACCTCAACAGTTGATAAAGTGTCGGTAGGCAATTACTGAGTTTCGGGTGAAAATTAAATCCTAATGGTTCAAATATACGCCTGAAAGTCCGTTGGCTGTCCACATTAGTATGTGCCTCAGTACACTAAAGTTGGTCATAGTCCTGCCCTTACTGCCACTTTACATTTCGTTGCTCAGTTTGAATTGCCTCACCGCAGTTTCAAATGCTATACAGTCAACAGATATCATGTCTATTGCAAAATGGCCCGTATTTCAACTACATAAAGTGTTGTATTTACCTTGATATGCTTGTATTTGACTAGCTCGTCCCAGTAAACATTCGCAGAACCATTTTAAAGTTTCACATGTTACAGCATGTAAAGCGACACTCGAGATATTGCGCAAACTGTCGCCATGCTCAGGTAGCTCACAGTCGAGCGACAGTATATTGGAAACAGCTGCGACTTAAGTCGGCGACAGTCACCGATAATCATCGACGACAGATTTTAAATTAGACGACGGTCGCTGACAGTTGCCGATGCATCGCGACTCTCGATGACGGGCAGTCACAATCATACAATCGCTGACCAATTATTGCTTGGTTTATTCCACTTTGTTCACCTGGAGTAGATTTTTTAGTATCCTCATTTCACCTCGGAACCATTTCACCCAACTTTATTTTTCAGGTGAATTGAGTCGACTAAAGCGGTCGCCTTTGTTCACCTAGGAATTAATTTACCCAGGTGAACAGATGCGACTTTTTTCATTATCAAGTGAACATGTCGTGGAAGAGTCGCTCGTCTGTAATCTCCCTTAGACGACGAAGTTCGAAATTGTGTTGCGGATGTGCTGCTAACTTTTATACTTAAACTTGACTTGATTTTCGCAGCTGGAAATGTAGAGCGTGAACTCAACATGATTTTTAGGACTGGGGACTATTCTAGAATCTTAAATGTTTACCAAGCTGTTTTCTTGGTGTGCCTGCAATTAAATTCGTAGAAATTGTTGACAACAGTTACTTTCATTCTTTATTAAATTTTTTAAATTTTTTTGCTGTCACCCTTTTTAAAACAAGTCAGTTTTCATCATCATCATCATCATCATTTCAGCCATAGGACGTCCACTGCTGAACATGATTTCCATAATGACCAGTTGGTAGTGGCATCTAGCGCCTTCCTGAAGACCTATAAGAGGTCGTCGGTCCACCTTGTGAGTGGACGTCCTAATCATCGCTTTTAACTCCTATGTCCTCCTTGTTTCATTTCTGATTCAGTCAGAATCAAGTAACTAAAACGTACAAAGTAGTTTGTAAATACGTAGCGTTACAACCACATCATCTGCGGCCGCAGAATTTGTATTTTATTTCAAAAAACGCCTCAATACATGAGTTAACCCCACACTACTATTAGTCCATCCCACATTATCCGTTTGACGGGTCTTTTCCGCTTAACCCGTGGCTGGTTTACCTGAAAACTTCCATCATTTCCCACCTTATACCCAGGGATCACAGTTCAAAATTTGTCAGCTACTATTCCCACTAGTTATAGACTACCCGGGTGCCCGGTCTTAATTGTGTCCGAGTGACCGGCCGGGATGTTTGCGAGTGACGGACGTGCCGGATCGCCCGGATCCGATCCGGTGCGGTTCGAATTGACGGACAGGTATTGGACGCGAATGAATAAGATGTTTCGATTTGGGCCATCTTTTATTTTTGGCGAAGAGAATAAGAGCGACCTATACAAATGTATAAAAAAATATAGACTAGATGCTGTCATTCTCTACAATCGTTAGAAGATAAAACTTTCATTTAGGAACACCAGTAGATTCAGAGGTCAATGTTTTGGATTGTTATAAGCACAGTTTAAGTCGGTTTCTTAGGCATAAAACTAGCGATTTAAGTTTTGTAGTCACTCACTACGTAAGCTCATGCAATTTTAAGAAGTCTTCTGCATAATTAAAGAAGCTTTTGACTTAAATGATGGATTCAAACTGAAGCATAGGTTTTAAAGCCTGTGATTGGTTCAATTCCAAGCTGTAGTTAGATCAATCCATCCAGGTAAGTATTCATAAGGGTAATTTCAAAACTATATCTTTTCATAATACCTACTGGCTTAATCGAACATAATTCACACCCAAAAACATTAATTCCACATCGTTTTATCTATGCAAATCCCGTGAAAACGGCGTGAAACCGACGCGTTTTGTTATTCAGTCTCAAGAACAACAAGATGCTAACGCATAACGTCTTCAACCCGTCTGTGAAGATGTTCATAATACACGCCATCAGCGTGATTGGAGGGTTTTATCATTCTACACAGCGTGTTTCATTATTCCATAAACCTCCACACATAATATCGACATAGTAAACATCTACAGTATACTCACTAACTAGTATAGTTCTTGCAACTCACGAAGGCGAGTGAGCTTTACATTTAACATCACATAACGATAGTGTAATATCTATCAAAACTATTCAAAAACGAACAGTAGCGAGCCACCACACATGTAAAGCTCACTTGTCTTCGTGAATTATTGCAACAACTATACATATCTTTCTAGCGACTACATTTTGTATTTCTTCTATATGTCTTTTCTGTTTTGTGCAATAAACGGCACTTATCTTTGTACAGGCGACCACACATTGGACTATATACTTTTATTCCAAAGTCAACCCAACAAGTGTACACCTAGGTACATAAGATGCACCAGTGTTTAGCTTAATGTACCTTCTTTTCTCACTTACTTAGTATTGTCGTGAGCACGCGATCTTAAAGATCTTACGAGATGTGATTAAGGCTAAAGGTTAAGTGTGTCCCTCTTTTTAAGGTAAAAGGTAAGTTGGTTGGATCCTTTTCATTTATATTCTACTTTAGTATTACTCTACACGCTAAGACAACTAAGTGATGTGGGAAATTACTTACGCTGTTTTCCGCAATTTTCGGCATCGAAACATGCATTTTTCATACCCGTCGATTTATGACACTATAATGTATATTTAACATCTCACCAGTTTTATTTTTTCAACTTATCTGAATACACTGAATGCATCGTGCAAGGTTCTAGCAATTCAGATGATAATAATATGTCGGATGCAAGTGCAAGTCAGACTGACTCATGTGGTAGTTCATTAAATCTGACATCAAATCTGTGACCTCAGTTTTTCCAACATCACAAAAATCTCTCAAAACTTTCTTCATCAAGCGTTAGTATACTGCAACATTTCTGTGCTGTGACATCACACTGTTTCCACATTTCATATGCGGGACGCCTCTGTGGTTTATTAATTTATTGAAGCCTTTGCGGGCAAATTGCTTTCTGACGCGGTTATCGAAATATTGTGCTGGATAGAGCTCCCGGGGGAAGGCGACGTAAGTTCTGTGAGCCTGGGATTAACAAAGTCAAACAAGATATTGGTATCACTAAGTACAGCTCGAAAGTAGATTTATGTAATCAGACTTTGTATGCTAATGGTTCTTTTCTATGACGAAGAAGGGGCTTATGTGGGAAGCGAACGAAAAAAGAGCGGCGAACGTCTACGATGCAAAGATCGCGAGTAATGTTCGCGAGTGAACTTCGTGATCAGCAAATTTTACTCCCTTCAGTGGAAAACAATAATCTAGATGCTCAATGACGTCATTTTTTAACGCTCACTTGGTAAAATACTTTTAAGTATTAAACAGTATAAGCACGAACTTAAACATGTATGTATATTATCTCCACATCCCCTAAGCCTCATGCCACAGTTAAGGATTCCAAGAAAACTACGAAAAACTCGAGCTAAAATCGGGTCAATCGCACAAGACCGAAAAGCGATTAAACTCGCTTTCTTATCGCACCAGTTTAGTAAGAATCGAAAACTTTGTACATTCTTTGGGCGACGTGGTCCGCGAAGTTTCTTCGGATCCTTAATAAGCAAAGGGTTTTAGGGATACCAATCAGGACGATAGAAAGATTTCCGCAGAAAACTTTAATGCGATTTCAGGCAGATAATTAGTGAGTCTTAATTAATTCTGTTCATAACTGAACCTAGTTTTGGAGCGTCTACAAAGTTTTGGTTAGAGTTAAAAAGTTTTAGGCTGGATTGAACCATCTTACTTTGACTTTAACAAACGTCAGAAAACTGTCAAACTGAATACAAAATACACCGGTTATTGTTATAGTCACAGTTAAAGTTAGATGGTGCAACTCAACTTAAATGTATGTTAATTCAATTTTAAATCTGCTGTCAATGAAGATGTTTCTATTTTAACCCACTTACTCCTACCAGGTGTTATAACACCGCTAAAAAGTAGTTCGGAATATCCTCAGATAAATTATAAAAATATCGAGAATTTATTTACTGTTCCTTGTATTTTCTCTTCATTACGAATCAAGCTGTAATTGAGTATGTTCGATATCGCATATTTGCTTTATTTTGTTAGTATTTTACTATTTT
This sequence comes from Ostrinia furnacalis, assembly GCF_004193835.3. Taxonomy (NCBI): domain Eukaryota; kingdom Metazoa; phylum Arthropoda; class Insecta; order Lepidoptera; family Crambidae; genus Ostrinia; species Ostrinia furnacalis. The sequence continues at coordinate 551,363 of NW_021135639.1, read as the reverse complement.
GAATTCTGTTATTTAGTTTTGTGCAAAAACGTCATATAAAAGCTAAGATATTTCATAAACTTGCTAGTAATACCTCAGATTATACTAGTTATTATTTTAGGTACTACTGTTAGCTACAAAACTATAAACTTATGTTTTTGAAAAGCTTTACATTTTTGAGACTTTTTATGACAAAATTACGATCGGTGTTTTAACACCTGGTCGCATAATCGACGTCTAACTTGTATATTCATTAAAAGTTTAGGCCACGATATAAAAGACCGCTGAGACTTCACGAAATAGTGGAAATATTAGAAAACATTGACGACGATGATCAGATACCGAATTACATAGCAATTTTACCACCAGAAAATGCTAATGCAGAAGCAACAGATGAAAATTCTGGTGAAGAAGACCACGTTACCTTACAAAATCTTCCAGGTTAGCCTGCTTCCGTTTATCTAACTACAGTTACTTATAGCGTGTAAGTTTTCTATTGCTATTTTTCGTGAATTTCCAGGTTCTCTTAGGTTAACTTAGAGCCGAGGCAGAAGTACAGTACGACAAGTCTTCTTCAGACAAAGAGGATAACATCCCGCTTTCTGAATTTTTTAAAGTAAGACGAAATGAATCTAATGATGCCTCCAATGCAGCTAGTTCTTCTGCCATGAAAGTACCTACCGCAATCACAATTATTACAACAATGCAATATAGTGCAAGTACCTTCTGTTATGCACGGTCCTAGGCCTTTGTCATGACGTCAATTGGCTGAAACGAACGAGCGAACGAACGAACCTTCTGTTAAAGTTTGTGCCAAAATGTCTAAAATATACCATGGCAAAGCAGTTATACTCGAAACAACATTTATGAAGAATGGCGCCACAACCAGGTTCTACGGAGCTTACATCCCTATGTATGTACTACTGTACTTACGAGTACTACACGCAACTGACATGTAAAATTTGCAAGAAAAAATCAATTTGGTGTAAAAAATGCGCCACGTACTAAAGTATCCTGGGTTATGATTTATGTCTTCACCATCCTCCTACCTCCTCTGAATAAGATTTTGGTATTTTTTAAATAAATGTGTATAACTTACAACTCGTTTTTAACTCTTAAACCTAACAAAAGCATAGTATATTTTTTTCTCGTAGTAGTAGTCCATTCTCCGACCAGGTGTTAAAACACCACCCATTTTCCGGCTTTTCCAGTTGACCAAGAATTTTTCTAAAATTTTTCTGTGGATACTTGACCTCTATTTAGAAACATACTAAAAATTTATAAAAATTGACAAGGATAAAAAGTTTCAGGAGTATCTGGGTTAATAATAATATTGACTTAATTACAAAATCTTTTTGGGTTTAAGTAGATAATAGTCACTAACCATCAACTTTTAACCCATCTTATAAATGCTTGAAAAATTGAGACAGCTAAAAACACAATTCAGCATCACAAAAAATTACTGTTCAAAATCTGTTTTCCTTTAGGAATACCTCTGTCAATCAAAATTAGAAGAACCATGAAACATTTAACGGTTCTGGATAGTGCAGGCTAGGGGTACCACCATTGTAGATTAGGATAAAAGTACGACGTATGAGAAAAACATTTTTACAGCAAGATACTAAGTGAGAGACCACCTTAAGAGACAAGAAAAAGTTCGACGCAACGTGCACAATTGTTTCTTTTATAATGTGAATTTTAACCACTTAAATCACATTCCACTTGTGTCTGACAACAGACAGACAGAAGTAGGTACTCGTACGAATCCGATTTTTTTTCAGACACCAGTTATTCAAGTCTGTCTTACATTCCAGCACACTTTCACCAAAACTAGTTAATTTCATCCAAAAATTCATTTTGCGGCAGTTGATCACCTCGCCACCATACAAGTCCCATAACTTACCCGCTGACAGCCCTACGCAACGCAGGGGCGCGAAACATAAATCATTTTAACAAGAAAAACGTATTTTTCTGCACAGATACTTTATACGGCTACAAAAAGGTTGTAAGGCTTTTAAGATGTTCACAATCGAGTAGATTAATGGGTTGAGCTGAATACACGTTAATAATTTAGTATACATGACTGATTTTTTATTTATTTGACGAGTAGGATACAGGGTTGGGGTCAATTTTATTATAGGTAATGATAAAATATAAGGTACCTACTAGCTTTCCGCCCGCGGCTTCGCCCGCGTGGAATTTTGTCATTCACAGAAAAACTTTATCACGCGCGTTCCTGTTTCAAAAGCCGGAAAAAAACTATCCTGTCTATGTCCTTTCCCGGAACTTAAATAATCTCTATGCCAAATTTTATCAAAATCGGTTTAGTGGTTTAGGCGTGAAAGCAAGACAGACAGACAGAGTTACTTTCGCATTTATAATATTATTATTATGTACTAGTATTAGATAGTATAGATTAGCGATTTGTCTGACGTTCTTTGCGTGAATTATTTTTTGTTTTTAGCCGAATGAAAATGATAGGTAAGTTAGTTGCACGCTTGTAGGGGTTCGGTTGTAAAGGGTTATCACTTTGCATGCCGAAAGGTGGAAGATGAAGATACTTAAAATCTTGTAAGAACTACTATATGTAAATCCATGTTCCCAAATAAAAATGATTTGATTTGATTAATAACACGTCCTTTCAGTAGGTACTTGTATTCTAATAGGTTCTACTCGTATGTAGTTTAGTTTATCAGACGACAGCACGCCAAGCTAAACACGGTGGTCTCTTATGTGCTAAGTAATAGAGGCGACTTTGCAACAAAAAGGTATATCTATTGTCGTCTGTACAACAAAATAAATGTGATAACTATACGTAGGTAGTCATCATCTTACGCAGTACATCTTAAAGTACGTGCGTAGTTTTCCGTATCACAGACTTAGTTAATCACGTAATTAAAAAGTTTAAATTAAAGTACTGCTTACTCTCTCTCACTGAGTGTGAATTTCCCAGCTCGGCCACATTTTACTGTCTTGTGATTTCCATTGGGAGGCTATACGAGATTTGGCGTATAAAAAATTGTTCTTTGGTAGCATATTTCATGATTATGATGATAAACGAATTGCATACTTTTGTGATTTGGGTCACTCGAAAAGCACTCTTTTGGCTGAAACGCTTTTTAACCTTTTTTGGGGCAAAATTTATTTGAGAAATACCTAAGTGTATGTTTATTTTCGATTATTATGCTCTTATCCAAAGAATTGAGGATACTGCAAATATTCCCAGAAGAAGGTTTTAAGAACTTCAAGGATAATTTAGGTATCGTACGCCAAATTTAGTCGGACATTAAAACATCCAATCTAAGATCCAATCTATGTAATCTAAAAACCTACAGTTGTCATTGTTCAGCCATATTTTCATAATACAAACAAAAAATACTGCGCAATTTGAACAACGACCGACTTATCACAAAAAGCATCGCTTAAAACCTCATGATCCTTCAAAAATAATATGCGTTTGTCGTGGAGATCATAACAATCAAATAAAAAGTCCGGGAAAAGAGGATTGAGGGAATTCGCCCTCCCAGTAATTACTGGATGTTGACAGGGACAATTTAATTCTATGGCAACACAGCTATCTGCGACTACAGGTGGGTCTAATGCGGGTCTAAATATTATCAACGGGGGCAGGTGTGTTTGTTATTAAAACAAAGTAAGAAACATTATTTTGCAGCGGATACTCGGTTGTTGTTGGTCGAACCGGAAAAGTCACAGAAAGTCAAAGAAATCAGGTAACTTTCAAAATAAAAGGAGAAGATAATCTATATACAGGGTGTTAGGTAAATGGGTATATGAGCCGACACTGGCCCATGTTAACATAGGCATATAAATGGTATGGTGAAGTCAGAAATTTTATATCATGATTTATTTATTTTTAATTTTCATACAAAATAAATTTTATAAAATCCGATTTGTATGAAAATTAAAATAATTAAAATGAAGATATCAATTTTCTGACTTCACCATACCATTTATATGACCATGTTAACATGGGCTAGTGTCGGCTCATATACCCATTTACCTAACACCCTGTATATAAAAGAAAGTCGTGTTAGTTACTCCACTTATAACTCAAGAACGGCTGAACCGATTTAGCTGAAAATTGTCAGGGAGGTAGTTTAGAGCCAGGAGAAGGACATAGGATACTTTTTATCCCGTTCGAAATTAAAAAAAAAAGTCTGCTTATTTATTGCCATTAAGGCGGAACAAAGTTCGCCGGGTCAGCTAGTGACATAATATTATGTGAGCTGAGACATGAACTTTATTTGCCAAGCGATTGTTCTAGTTACTGAGCTACAAAGACATTTTTAAGCCGGTGGAAATTTCCAAGTGTATTTGACGGCACTACATCGTCCCATAATTGCAATTGAATTTAAAAATGTTCTATCTATTTCTGAATATATTGATCGCAACATATTAATATTTGTAAGACATTTAAATTTAAAAGTTACATAAAATATCTCAGAAGTTAGCTACCGTAAGAAGTAGGTAGTTGTGAAATATAACGTAAATTCGAATCGTTTTGCCTCGCTCTCGAGTGGTTTCAGCGCCTTTCACACTTCTGCAAAATAGGATGAAAGAGGTTTCTTTGCCGATCGAATTGAGGGCAGAGGCGTTGGGAGTACCTAATCTGAAATATCATAAATACATGTAGTTTTACTTAAACGGTTACTTTAAGTCTGTACTAATATTAAAATATGAAAGTTTGTGATCATTACTTATCTTAACTGATTTTTTTTTTCTTTTCAACGCAAAACCTACTGTGTTCAGGCACACATGCTTTCAATGAGCACGGTACGATTGCGCGGGACCTATTTAAATCTGCCGCCAACTCCGTCCCGCCAAAACTTACACGGCGAGCGCGCGCGACTACCAGCAGCGCCGCGCTCCACGACGGCAAACGAACGAAAACTATGCAACGCGCTCTCCAGAGAGCAGAAATAACAGGAGTAGCAGCGCGCGTTTATTTCCATACAAAAAAATTTCGCCATTTCCTGAGGGGGACGAGGTAATGACATTTGTGTAACAGCTGATGGCGCTGAGACACTATCGATATTTTTGTCGATGAGATCATTGCTCTATGGTTCATAGTCTATGGCTCGTTTAAAAAAATGATTTGACTTAATTTCCAAGATGTAACAAGATAAAAATGGTGTAAATTAATAGCTTTGTAATCAGGCTTAAATTTAATTTAATTTGATTATAAAAATAATCAATAAGTGAGTTCTTATCCAATAATAAATAGAAGGTACATGATTCTTACATTTTTATTTTTTTTAACGTAGTTTTCTGAATAAAGAAAAATAAAATAAACTAAAAAGTTCATTAAGCTCCATTGGCGTTAGCGGGGATTAATGAATAAAAAGTTCACTAATCCCCGGGATTAGTGGAATAAGCCTTTGAAAGGCTTTAAAAGTGGTACCACGGTCTACTATACAATTCAGATTGAAACATCCTGATCATCGCTCTAAGCCCGGTCCGTTCACAATTTTAACTGACGAGGAAGAACAGATTTTTGTTGCCTGGATAAAATAAAAATCAGTAGCAAAAAAGTATTTCCGAAGAGAAAAGAAGATTTGATAAAAGTGTTTATGGAAAGTTTAAAACTATATTTAAATATAAGCGTTTGTACTGATATGGTATGTTCCTATACAAATAAATGTTACTTTTCTTATAGCATAGGATTTTATTTTGTTTATTTCTATCATGAATCTCTTTAAAACCTCTACATAAGACCTAGCAGCTATTTTTCAGTCTTGCGAAAACAGTGCCAATAATAGGTAATTATCACTGCCAATAAAAGGTTTGGCTATGCCAGGAACTGGTATTTTGAGGTATTTTTTTAAAAGGTACACTATATTGAATAAATAATTTAATTTATTAATGATAAGTACTTTATAATATTCTGAAAAGATTAAAAGACCAATATAAATGTTTTTTTCTTTGATAAAACATATTTTTACATGCAAATTTTACCGGTTTTGTGAAGTAGCTGCTTAAAGTGCCAATAATTGGGTAGTTTACCCTATTAGGCACATAATTTTCCTTTATTCGCATAATATCAGATTCTCAAAATATCAGATTCTTAAAATATCAGATTATCAAAATAGCAGATTCTCAATATAGCCAAAGTACAATCAAGACAACATTTATTTTTTAAATCAAATTTATTTTTAAATATGAGACAAACACTTATTGAAAACAAAAAAGATCACCATAGATTTATAATTATATCCAGCGGCAATCATACGCATAAATTATACAGGGTGTTTGGCGGAAGGTTAGGCAAACTTCGTGGGTGTATAGGTAAGGTCATTTTAAGACTACAAGTTTGCCCATTTGACCATAAAGCTAGGCACTAGGCAACATTTGTTGATAAACTGTTTATGACTAGTGTGAAACAAGTTTACCATAAACACAGATTTCTGAAACTTGACCGTCCACACTTGCTCTCCACTCATGGCGGGGAGCACGGCAACATGTATCATAAACAATGTTTCATCACCTATGTTTATGGACTGTTTATAAACTGTTTACAGAGATGATGAAACATTATGAAACATTTTTTATGAACAGTTTTCCGCCAAACACCCTGTATTCTGTGCATAAATTAACATTCTTCATATTTATTTTTNGTTGTTCTCCTTTATTACGTTTAATTTCTTTACCTCGAAGATTTACGACGCACCATTTAAATTAATTATTAGCCTAGTTTTTTTTTATTCTAAAGCGAGTAATAGAGTAATTAGTCTCAAGGGTAAGGAATAAAACGCGAACAAGGCTGTCTTCATTACTGAAAACAAATAGGTACTAGGCCTGAAATCGTGGATTCCTTCGCGTTGTATTCCTTCTTGTAACAAAATCTTAAAATTCCAATGTGTTTGGCTTTATTTGTACCTTACAAAAAAGTTTCGTCTTGACTGACTGATCACAGCTAAATTAAATACTCGTATTGATTGATGTAATACACTGTAACATTTTATATTAAAACCCCGGCTCCTAAACTAGTTGTTGAGTGTGTTGTCCTAGACTAGCAGTTTGGCCAAACTGCGTGAACTACCTGTCATCTAGCGCGCGGTGACATCTATCGGTAAACCATAAAACCTTAAACCGACGTCAACACTAGTGTAAACTGTATTTCAGGAGCCAGTGTTTTCCCAATAGGTGAATACATAATTTAAACCGTCATTTAAATTATTTTTATTTATTTAAAACATCATTTTCCTAAGACCGCTACAGAAATCAATTTTTACAAGATATTGCGAGATTTCTAAGTCCTTTCATTTACTTGAAAAAATCGAACTGCCTAAGGCGGGAATCGAACCCACAACCTTTCGCTTGCCGGGCGACTGCTCTTTCATTTGAGCTACTTAGACACTAGTCGTGGGTTTCCATTCAAGGTATTTTAATTTAGTTTGAGACGCTACTCTAAACGCTAAGAAACATCTTTGCTTTGTTCCAAAAAGTGATGAAAGCCTATAAGAAAATAATTTTTCATAACTCAGAAAGATAAATGATTTTAACAGTGCAATTATTTGGACAAATTTTGATGAATGGCCGATCAGTACTAAACACGAAAGACAAACAGTTCGCAATTTAATGGCAGCTCCTCATTGATCAAATTAAATGGATTTTGGTAGAGATGTCTAATCAATTTGACTTTACTAGATGTGACAATAAAACAGGAGTAAAAAGTAATATTGGGAATATGTTTCAGTTACAAAAAAGAATAGCTCGAAAATAATAATTTGTTCACCAATAGAAGGTTACACCTGAAGACCCTGATAAATGTTTCCTTTTTCAAAATACACGTGTAGTTCAACTACACGAGTTGTCAATTGTTACAACCATAATAATAACGATAAAGAAAGACGCATGTGAAAATATGTCTCTATATGTGTCTCTAAATTTTGAAGTGTCCTATACAATACATACGATCCATGATCTTAAGGATTAAAAACATATCTATAACAATCCTAAATCAATACTTAGGTACCCAGAAAATCATTTATAGCACATCAAGTCCAACTTCTTTACATCCCAAAAGTTTATTTAAAAAACGCCAGCCAGTCGGGTATTCATCATCCAATTCCAAAGTATTGATTACAGTCCAGGGGGATGAGCCAATCTACATTACAAGAGGTACTCTGGCTTTGTTCATTATCCATTATATGGAAATTGGTAATGGAAAAATAATTTAAAATTCCCCAAACCTTTCACAAAGGGAAAAAGATGTTTGTTGCATAAAAATTGGTTCATTCTCGTCAAATCTAATTTATAGGTAGGTACAGTTGTTAAAGAGGTCATATGTCCACCTTGTGGGTGGACATCTCACGCTGTGTTTTCCAGTTATAAAGGTAGCAGGAAAGCGCTGAATACAAGCCGCTACTAACCGATCATTATGGAAATCATTGGGGAAGGCCTATGTTCAGCAGTGGGCGTCCTATGGCTGATATGATGATGATAATGATGACAGTTATTAATATCTGATTGCCAGAAACTGGGAGCCAAAACTTAAGTGACAATTAGTGCAAAATTAGTTCCTCTGTGGTTGAGGATTCTCGGTGAAGCTCGCTTCCACCTCCGGAATAATCATCACTTTCCATCAAGAGATTTTTTGTTGTGGATAAAAAAAAATTCACGACTTATTAGTACTATAGGAAAAAGTAAGTTGCTAAAACCATCCATACTTTATATTAAAATTCACGAAGATGAAGTCGCGGACAAAAGAGTCTTACATAAACAGATATCGATATAAGCCTATAAATATTATTATACATCGTCGGGCTAACAGCATCTCAAGGTACAGAAATATTAAATTTCAAATACGCCGCAACTTTGTTTGATCTTAAGACCTCATTAGAGAGTCATCCACCTTGGAGCATCATTTATTTACGTTATAATTTCCTTTGCCTGAGGATTTTAACGTCTCATCATTAACGCCTAATGGTGAACTCCTCTTATGTTCCAATTAATTTCGTTGCGGGTTCAATTTCAGGTTAAATAAGACGTTTTTTCTTGGAATACTTTAGACAAACTTGACCGTTGAAGATAAGTTTTCTTAGCGGTCAAGCTGTATATGGGGAGGGTGACAAAATACAGGAGCAGGATACGGAAATGTTGCCCAACGCTTCTAGAATATCGTAGCTATATACGGGAGTTGCAGCGGTAGCAATGGGAGGTGGTTTATTAGTGCCACTGATGAACATAGATTGATTACATTGCCGCATGTAATTGATTGTTTTCCGTACTCTTAACCAAAGTTTCAATACGTATGGTGAAGCGAAACTGCCTTCTGAACCAATCTAAATTAATCCAGAGATTGTAATAAATACAATAATTATCAATTTAGCTTACTAGGAATAGTCGTAGAGACCATCAGAGCAGGAGTTCAATTCCAAGCTGAAGACTCAAGATGACAAATTTAAGTTGCTGGTCCACTGTAGCGAAGCTAAATTGATAAATCTGTTAAATAAACATGTCGAATCTTAACAATAATACACGTGTAGGTACGTAAGTCACATATTTTTCAGACCACATTTTTACAACCAATTCAGATTCGTTTCTAATCTGATCTGAAACTCGGAAACGGAAATTGGCTCCAAATTAGATATCTACATATAAAGCAGTAAACCGGCTTAATACAGTCCACATGAATATAAAAGAGAATATAAATAGAATATAGGTCAAAGTGGGGGAACTGAATTTGAACATCGGTTCACTTTAAAACGAAACTTTGCTACAAAATATTTTACTTAACTAACCCTTCGTATAAATTAGCATTGAACTCGTATAAAAATTTGATTTTAAAGGGTGATCAAAATAATACAGTTATGAAATAAGTGGTTGTATTCGACGTAATCGAAAAGTCCAGTTTAAGGGTACACTTAAATTTTCAAGTGTAGGACATTTCTGTAGCTATTTTGGTAATAGGTAGTCTACATTTTGCAGTAGGCCTTTATTCGCATAATATCAGATTCTCAAAATATCAGATTCTTAAAATATTAGATTATCAAAATAGCAGAATCTCAATATAACCGAAATTGGACACTCAACGTGAAAAATATATTTGTATTACCTATGCAGGGTGTCCAGAAAGTAGAGGTCAAGCCGAACTGAACATGATATCTACTTAAAAATAAATATGAAGAATGTTAATTTATGCACAGAATACAGGGTGTTTGGCGGAAAACTGTTCATAAAAAATGTTTCATAATGTTTCATCATCTCTGTAAACAGTTTATAAACAGTCCATAAACATAGGTGATGAAACATTGTTTAAGATAGGTACATGTTGCCGTGCTCCCCGCCATGAGTGGAGAGCAAGTGTGGACGGTCAAGTTTCAGAAATCTGTGTTTATGGTAAACTTGTTTCACACTAGTCATAAACAGTTTATCAACAAATGTTGCCTAGTGCCTAGCTTTAGGGTCAAATGGGCAAACTTGTAGTCTTAAAATGACCTTACCTATACACCCACGAAGTTTGCCTAACCTTCCGCCAAACACCCTGTATAATTTATGCGTATGATTGCCGCTGGATATAATTATAAATCTATGGTGATCTTTTTTGTTTTCAATAAGTGTTTGTCTCATATTTAAAAATAAATTTGATTTAAAAAATAAATGTTGTCTTGATTGTACTTTGGCTATATTGAGAATCTGCTATTTTGATAATCTGATATTTTAAGAATCTGATATTTTGAGAATCTGATATTATGCGAATAAAGGGCAGCCTTGTAGTTAGGATTCCTTTGGCAATGTGTAGTATTTTTACTAAGAAAACAATGTGCAAAGGGTCAAAGGACCCGATGGTGAGTGATACAATTCCAGAACCAATACAATGCCTTTAATTAGATAATCGTGCCATTTCTTTTATTATTACTACAGTAACAACTCTATCTTAGTCGGCAACTCCTCGCGATACCATCTATACATGTGCCAGCGCCCGGCTGCGGCCGTATTCGTGACAACCACTTATTCCCTGCCGCTGCAAACAAACCAATCTAACTTGCTCATTCTGCACGATAACTTAGCATGCTGTCACACCGTGGCGTAACAGTATTCAAGTCCATTTTAAAAGTATCAATAAAAATTTTAGTTCTTTTATTTCGCTTTAAAAACTTTTTGAAAAATATTCGCAAACATTTAGTTTTGTTTCTATCTGTTCAGATGGGTTTTTATGGAGCGTCTTTGGGAAAGTCCAAAAATGTTATTTTCTAAGAGTTATAATATCGGCAAATTATAATGCTATTGAAGTAATTCTTGCACTAATTTTACTATATAAAGGTAAATCTATGAAACGCCTAAATAATAAATTGACATCTCATACCTATGAATAAGTACTCTTTAATTTTATTTCCCGGGCAGCCATTTTTCAGGTTCTTTTTGACTGTTTTCTTTTAGGAATTATTTTTAACTTTTGTTATTATTTTTAACATTCACCTGACTCCGGTGTGACGGCAGCCCGCTTCGTTGAATGTTCGATCACGAGCCGGCGTCGCTTACGAAATATATTATGTACAACATCGATTTTCTACTGAAATCTGTTGTTACACATTCGAATTCACGCGCAGAACTTTCCGCTGCCAGAACAAATATATTTCGTCGGTATTCGAATAACTTTCAGCGTTTTTGTTTCGGATTTCAGTTTGACGGTGAGCATTGAGCAATTTATTAATGAATTTAATGGATTGTGTATTGCAATTTAACTAATTGCATGGCGCTATTTGATTGTAGTAGGTAGGTAATACCATCGCTGGCAGCGACTGGATAACAATAAATGATCTGAAATGTGATGTTAATTAAACTTAATCTACATCTACAGTAATAATATAATAAAAAAGGAAAGATTTGATAGTTCGTTGGTATTGACTATTCAATCGATCTATTCAGTCGATTTGAGTAATTTTTTCTTTATAAAAATCCTATCCGGATTTTATTTATTTATCCCTGATAGGAGATAGAATATGTCCAAAACAGTTAGTAACCTAGATATTTCGTGTTCAATGTTCAGTCATGTTTTCCAACAGTATTATTCCAAATCTAAATAAGGACTCTTTATTCTTCATGATGAGATACAGACTGTTATAACCTACCGTGAAACTATCGTACATTTTCCTGTATATTTATTATTAATGGAGTAGGCAGAGGGAAAATACAATACAATCACTTATTATCAGACAAATAGGAAGGTTCACACACGGCCCCTATACATAAGTATAATATAAAACATTATCATCCACTATCGTACCTAACAAATACTTATGGCTGCGTCCCGGGCTATTACCGTCAAAGCCTTATATCTATTGGGAAAGTGGAAATAATATCGTTCTTGGATTAGACACATTTATCAAAGAACGGATCGACAGTTCTCAATATATTATGTTCTGAGTACCTACTTTATTTTACGCCCAAAGTTACATGAAGAGTTTAAATTGAAACTAACGATTTGCCCCTTAAAATAAAATCAAAGAATAAATGAAACCTAGTTTTTGACGCTTTTGGCGTTTTTTTTTATCCACAACGAGGAAGCTCTTGACCTGTACCTATCTCACCTGATGGTAAGTGACTATAAGGCCGAAGGTTAGTGTTTAGGTTAAATAACATACTTTGATCTAATACTTTGATCTCACTTCTTTCACAGACCATAGCACTGTACCTAGCACTTTCTATGTAGATAGTTTTTCTGTAAAGTTATGAACTAGACATCTAATTTATCACTCATTTTTTTATGCATATCAAGGCAGGTATTTGACCACAATCGCACCTGATGTTAAGTGGGATGCAGTCTAGTATGGTACATATCTGCCCTGTAAGTGCTTATTCATTACTTTCCCTATTCCTCTTACAACCTATAAAAACAATACGATTACTTGATTCAGACACGTACCCATATAAAAACGTTATTTCCCACGCTAACCGATACTTATGAGCGTCCCGGGTTCGTTCTGACTAAGAACTGTCCCATATTTTGGGAAAATGGAAATACTTTATATTCCTTTTTAAAACTTAATTGGCTGAACAGAAACTGAAAAATCTCAACATTTTGTTGTACACATCTTTTAAATTCAAATTGGTAGCAATAGAAGAGTAATTTAATTTGCTGTCCTTTTGTCTTCTCTGTCGTGCATAATAGAGATGTAACATAGATGATTTCATCATTGAAAGATGTTTAAAAGCCATAGTAAGAACAATATCACAAAAGGGTCACCTTAAATTAAGAAAAAACCGTATAAATCCCCTACATTTTGCCCACGCCCTAATTAATTTAATAGGGACGCGTTAACCCATTTCCACAATGTAAAAACATACAAACCACTGAAGGAACTACCAATTTACGAAGTCCTAACTTTGAGATACAGTTTTTACGTATCTACTCTATATATAAAACATTTATGCCCGTTTTCACCATCAATGCCTAATTTTTAAGTGACTCTTTGAGTAACAAATTACATGAATTTTGTTGTCATAGGGGTGACTTAAAAAATAGGCATTGATGGTGAAAACAGGCATTAGGCTGGGTTGCACCATCTTACTTTAGCTTTGACAAACGTCAAAAATCTGTCAAACTTCATACAAAAAGCAACGGTTATCGTAAAACTGTAACTATAACGATAGTTACAGTTAAAGTTAGGTGGTACAACTCAGCCTTAGCATTTGACCCTTGAATAGATAGTTTTGTCGCCTATTGAGGTTGCATTATTCCTCATCGCAATAATTAGCCTCTATCATCATCATTTAAGCCATAGGACCTCTACTGCTGAACTTCAAGAACTCCAAGAAAACCCAATAACTTTCTGACCTAATTTAAAACACAAAAGTTTCTCATATTCTACATAGCAATAGAGTTGCTGGTTCTTCCTATATTATACATTATTGATCAAACTGACCTCTAACCCCCAACGCCTACCATTTCAACAAAATATAGTGAGCAATCGAATACCAATCGTAACGGTTACGGTTTAAAGTTTTAATTGTGTTCCTTTGCGGTATCATCAACCGTGGCTCAAAGCCGTGAACTCTAATCAATCAAACTTAATACTGTTTTAGTTTAGGTTTAGTTAAATCAGTTTTAAGGCCGGCCGGTTTATAATTTTCATGTACCTTTTGGGAAACGCATTAAATTACGAGACTAATGCCCGTTTTCACCATCAATCACCAATTTTTAAGTGACCCCTATGGTAATACATAACAGGAATTTTGTTTTCATAGAGGTCACTTAAAAATTCCCTTATTGCGCTGAAGCAGTGGTAGAATTAAAGTTGTTCTTGGACGCGTAAAAAGCGTTTTATAAAAGCATATTTTTTCAGAAAAAATATTACTACGACTTTATACATATCACCATCATACACTTGACCTCATATCCTAAGTAACGGGAACGATGGCTTACTTCGCTTAAAGTTATATCCATTTTCATAAAATTTTCAGACATTTTTAGCCAGACTTAACTACTTAATACAGTTCATTATATCTTCGATCTTATCAAAAATCTAACTTGGAACGTTAGGTTAATAGCTCCAACCTTTACAGTAAAAGCATTTTTAAAACCTATTTAGATAAGAATTGCATTATAAGGTAACAACATTATTACCTACTGCATTTAGGTGCACAATAATTATTATCTTCGGCTTAGATAACACAGTCATCTACTAGTATTAAGGTCAATTGTTATTATTAATATTAGTTAAATTAGATTCAATTGTCACTTAGATCTTTGTTGACTACGGAAACTAGGTATGGTGATAATGTACAAAATGCCCAGTTCAATTGGTACCCTGTGGTCATTGCATTAACTTTTTGCCCCTAATGAGACTCGAACCCTATTTACTTACTTGCTACACCAACCACTGTGCCAGATGGCCATCAATATAACCTTTAATATTATCAAAAAACACTACTTAGGCATTTGCTACATCGAAACTGGATCAACTCCGAATCCCTCCGATTATTAAACTTTATTGACTCCATTTATGGCGCTTACATGATGGCGTTTTTGTAGCCTGTTTATGGTAATCTCATTCCTCACAAGAGGTCCCGTCTTTGGATGACATATTCATGAGGAAAACGGAAATATTACGCGGAGCAAAATATGGCTGAATTGAGTGAGAATTAATAGATTTACCACAGATGTTACTTGTATTCGAGTGATTTTAAGGAAGATATTATTAATTTGGCTTTGCATGTAACCTACACACAATTGGGAAATCCGAATAACTATAATGAAATAGTCAACTGAAACGATACAAAACGTACCCCAGAAGAAATCACGTAATAAAGAACGTATTGTAAATAAAACCTTAATGTTACATTCCTTTATTCATACGAGTATTTAGGTAGATAGGAACACATGTACGAGTATTACGACGTTGCAGTAACCGTTTCAAATAAACTTAATGTTTTATTTCAGAGACAGATTATTTAATGTATCGTAATAATTATCATTTGACACTTGAAGAAGACGCACGATTTCATGCGAGTCCGAGTAGATTATGTTGTTGTTTCTGTCAAAAGTCAGGCCTAGCACACCCTGTATGTTCACCACTCGCTTCACCTTCTGCACCATCTTGCTCACCACAAATATGGCGTCGTCACTGCACACGTATATCTGGCCTTTGTTATCCATGGCCATCCCAAGGAACCTGGGATAGTCCCGGAGCAACACCGCCTCATCACTGTCCTTCTTGATCCCATACAACCCCGTGGTGTTGATAAAGAACACGTTATCATCATTATCAAACACGAACTGGTGAACCATCTTCGCACTCAGCTGTGAGACATGCTTGATGGTTCTGTTATCATAGTAATAAGCGTTCAGACTCGGGAACTTGATAAAATAAATCCTCTTCTTAACGAATAACCACCAAATATCCAGGTTTTCCATCGCCAGCCTCCTCAACTGCTTCTGCCCTGGATGGTACCTGTAAATACCATGGCTACCGCCGAAGTACATCTCCTTGGACTCCGTATCGTATGCCACAGCAAAAGCATCCTTGACTCCTCTTAATACGGTCACTTTTTTATGATCAATGTTTACGACAGCTGGCATGTACTCCCCTTGGCCGAAATCGAAACTGAAGTATAATGTGTTCGTAGATTTGTCCACTGCGAGCTGGTTTGGACTGTGTGCCATTGATACTAGGGTTTCTTTTAGATAGCATTGCTTTGTCAGATCGTCTGCTCGTATGTCACAAAATTTCTTTGGAAAAGTCACAGCTTGGGCCATCACAAACGTGCAGAAAAACCGATAGTATCTCATCGTAAAGTTTCGTGGGTTGTACGATCTTTAAACGCCGTTTGCTTCTTTCATTGTCGGGCGGGCACTGCCAATGGATATTGTCAACAAAATAATGGAACAACAAAATTGCATCTTGTTTTGATAAAGATGCTTACACACCAGCTCGGCCAATTCACACAACAACTTCGAATCCGAATTGTGTTATTTAATTTTGTAACAAAGAATTTCTCAACTCGTTCTTACTGCAAATTAGGTCTAACATAACGTAAGTAAAGATCTTCAGTACTAGTGCATCATAGTATGTTAACAATACTTTCTTATTTTTTCTCATGTAAATTTTTTAGCTGATCAAAAATTCTTGAATAAATAATTTATTGCAAATTAATACTTATATGTGTAGCCACCTTAAGGACACATTGTTATTAATATAGACGACATGCAATACGTAAAGAATGTTATACATATCAACGTATCGTAAACACAACGCATCGTTGACATAAATTCGATGCTCTGTTAATTTTTTTGTTAGTAAAACAAAAGTTATTTCAATACATAAGATTCTACATTTTTTCCGAAAATAGGTTTTGAATATTACTTGTAGGCAAAAATGCTTGTAATGAGGGCTATCGTTTTTATACTTAACAGTTGGCACCCCTGGTGATTGAGCTCCATCTTGATGAGTGCAAATGCGATAGTCCTCCAACCACTTTAGCACTTACCAGTTGGTGCCACTGTCTTCGCTACTAGCAAGTGACAGGACCTTACTCTACAGTGGCGCAAACTGGTTAGCGCTAAAACGATAGCCCTCATTGAAAGGCAACACGCGAAATGTTGTCGTGTTTCTTTTTTCTTTTATTTTTTAATGGAATTATCTTTTTTACATTTTAGCGATTTTAGTCATGAATGTGTTTAAAGAAAACAAAACTGTAAAGTCGCTGACATTTCTTAAAGTTCTTTCCATTCAATTTCATCATAATATTAGCCATTATCAGTAAATTCACTACTGGAATTATGACAGTACGACTAAAAGAGCACCACAGCGTTTGATCTCCCGTCTTTTTCATCCAGTCACTGCCACCTAAGTCTGATGCCTTCTCGAGATCGTCAGTCCATCAAGCATCAACACCCATGACGCGTCCATATTCACGAAATAAGTTGACTAAACAAAAACCAATCTCTTAGGCTGTTGCAAGCGTGTAGGTAAATGTTTATTTATTTAGGGTGGAACTGGGTCACACGATAAAATTACGGGCGAGATTTCTTAATCAGATTGCGGGTTGATTATGGGGAACCACGGCAGGTAATGGGTTTGGGGTAGTTTCATTTATTTTTAATGAACTTTGATTCCGTATGTTTAGTAGAACTTCTGTATTTCTTTCCCGCACACCTAGATAGGTACAGGGTAACATAACCCCACAATAATCCAAAATCGAGTTATTGAAAAATATAGAAATATGCGTCAAAAACTGGCTGAAATACTTGTTGTTCCTACAAGTATAAGAAAAGTATTTATTGATGTACCTACTATTCTTTATCTAGGTATGCGATGTGACTGTGTGAAGGTTGTTAGTGAGCCGTAGGCCGAATATCGTAACTTGCACAAATCTCTACAATATTATTATAATTTTAGAAGATTACAGCGGCAATTCGAATTTAGACCAATCGTAAATAGAAATTTGTATTCCAAGAGCTATTTTTATGTGAATTAACACTTCAAAATACGTCTTAAAACACACAGCTAGAGTCACAAAGGTCAAAATAGCTTGCGGTCGACATTGAGCTCCAACTCTATTACCATTCAAGATAAAGTAGGACGTTTATGACTCCAGAAAAGCCTTTTCTGTCAACAGAGCCTCGTGGAAGTCATTATTCTTTTGAGAAACGAAAAAGCCAGCTTTGCTTTAACTTAGGTGTTAAATATTTTGGAATGTACGGGAGTTTATATTTATTCAAAAAAAAAAGAAAATAGGACGTAATAGACAGGTAGGATTATAAATACACATATAAAGAAGTCACTGCAGTGTGATTTGATAAGCTAATTTGATTTGGTAAGCTGATGATACTAATTATGTACCTACGTTAAAAAATAGAATAACGATAATTCCAAATAGAACTGAAAAAAAAAACAGAATTTGAGCAGCTTTATTCTTGATGAAACAAATAACTTTCGCCTTTGGCGTTTATTTCAGATCTAGCTTTAACCCTAGATATTTACATAATTCTAGGAAATTAGATATTAAGTTAGGTACTTTCTTGACACTGTCTTATGTTAATAAATTAACTGAGGAAAAATTTGATAATCACATAGGCGATATTTTATACAGCTAATTTTAGATATTTCTCTAATGATTGTGTCACTTGTTTGAACAATAAAGCAAAAACCAATGAACTCTAGATACCTCAATACACTTGAATTGACAAATTAGTTGGACCACAAGGAAATAGCCCAACATCTTGGCGACCAACATTTACGAGCATTGAATAATTTATAAGCTGTCTTACAAATCTGGTATATCGAAGAATTTTAAACAAGTTCCATTGAACTTTTCAGCCGCAGAATTTCAAATCTAATTTCATGAGTGAAATGGCGGATAAAATCGTAGAGCTCGGTAGCGTGTAGCGTTGAGTGCAAATCCATATTCCGTGCTTCGAACGCGTTAACCCTTTCTGTGCCGTGTTCCGTGATTTTACATTGATTTTGAACAGTCTTACATTCAAGTTTGGCTGGTTATCGCAGTATCAAGAATATGATTTATGCAGTAAGATATGTTGAAGGTCAAAGGTTGATGAAACATTATGAAAGTATTTTATATATTTTGTATTCCGTAGTAGGTACCTACTTGTGTCTTCAGGCCTTCTACACATTTTATCAGTTACATTTCATTCTAGGAAAACGCAGCGTGGGACGTCCACCCACAAGGTGGACCGACGACCTCATAAAGGTAGCAGGAAGGCGCTGGGTGCAGGCCGCTACCAACCGTGCGATGTGGAAGTCATTGGGGGGAGGCATATGTTCAGCAGTGGACGACTTGTGGCTGAAATGATGATGATGATAATTAACTTTTAAAAAAAATAAAACCGACTTCAAATGCGTGAACACAAAAAAAAACTAAAAATTAAAAATATTGCGTATAAAAAAGTTCATCCCCAATTTTGCACCCTTGGGGGTGTAGTATTTTCTTCAAATTCGCATGAAACCACCCTTTTGATAATACCTATTCAACAAAAAAATAATCGTTCAAATTGATTTATAATCGGCGGAGATATTGCGTATAAAAAAGTTCATCCCCAATTTTCCACCCTTGGGGGTTGTTTTTTCTATTATTAAATTAAAATGGGACCACCCTTGAGGTATCACCTATACGCCAAAAAAAGATTTGTTCAAATCGGTTCATAATTGGCGGAGTTATCGCGTAACAAACATAGAAAAAAAAACATATGGGTCGAATTGAGAACCTCCTCCTTTTTTGAAGTCGGTTGAAAATATTGCTGAAGGTCGTGAAAAAACTTTACGTCAACACACTGCCCATTTCATGAAAATAGGTACATACCTACATCCATTCTAATTACCAACGTCATTCAACAGAAATTTTACAACACAAATACGAGTAACTAGTTGAGCTCTCCTCGCAGAAACTCTAGCTACAAACTCAGCGTATATCACTCCTACAGCAAAACGTCCATGTCAATATTTGTCAGTACCTGTCCGCAAATACTGAGTCGGCATAAATTTTTATTTACCCTCGCGTCGCCGAGTTGAAGCGAAAATGGTGACTGGTCCTTTTTAAGTTTATTACGATTTACGACCGCAAGGATTAACTTGAAAAACAAAACAGTAAAAGGTTAATTTACGCGAGACAGTTATGAAAATATTTGCTGTCGAGATGAGGTTATACTTTACCATTTTGTAACAAAGGAAGGGCTTTAGTACAATATCTAGCTGAGGACTCTTAACTGAGACTCTGACTAGTCGGAAAACGAAACACAATATTTTCTATTGTAGTTAGTTATATTGTAAGACTCACGACGAAGGCAACGGGTGTCCAGAGATTCAAATAGTTTATTCAGTAGGGACATAGGCCCTTTGTAGGGCACTTATACACGTCCCAAATATAGCTTGCCCTACCACCACTTCGGGACAACATATGGACTGGTGCTGAGGAGAAGTGGCGGAAGAAACTCAATCACCTTTGTCGGAAGAAACTTAGTCACATTTGTGATTATGTCACATTACACATTAGTGACATCCTAACTCTAGTTAGACACAGTGACTCTCTCGAGGATCTCTCCATCAACGATATGTCTGTTAAATACCTGAGACCATTAATAACATAAGTGTTCACCAAAACTTAAAGTTATTAAATGATCAACTACTTATTGGCATTTTATTTGTAACAAAACAAAATTAAACTGGACTTAGGTAATTCCATTTAACGACCCGGCCATCGGCGATGGCGATATTTAATAACTTTTATAACCTCGTAACGAAAGAAGTAAATACCATAGAGTACACAAGTTCAGACAAGCATCTGACTGACTGAGATAGATTCTAGAAGTTACCTAAATATTCTCAGTGCTCGTCTATAAAGAAAAATAGTGTTTTCACTTCAAAAGGACAAGGATCGTGGTCAGCTTTTGCTAGATAGAAGTTATTATAACCGCCCTTATAGCGACTTTATTTCAAATAACTTTCATGCAAAAATTATTTTCCTTAAAGCACATTATTCAAGGAATTGTGAGCTCACAAAAAACAAGCTTGTTTTTTCACATTTCAAGTATGTAAAAGCAAGCATAAGTTACGGCACATAAAAGTAAACAGTGTGCTGTCGACTATGGCGATATCGACTGAATGGGCAAAATGCTTCTTCTAGCGTTTCTACTGTACATTGAGTGGCTCATCTGTAAGCTAGCCATTCTATACTGCAATCGCCTTAGTGGCTCGGTGGCAGTAATCAGCTTACGTCCGCCGCTTCCGATGTGTGATCTTGTCTGCGCTGGATTAGACCCGACATCGGTCCGGGCCTGATATTATGTATTTTAATCACGTAAGTCCCTGGCTTCGCCTTACACGGCTTTTGTGGTGGGCTTAATAGTGCGGTCTACTACATGTAATGGGTATTTAGAAGACTCATTCAATAAATGTGAATTCGAAGAAGAGTCGAAGACCATGTCGTAAAACAGGCCTTAGCACTGCCAAATAGGTAATAGGTGGTCCACGGTGGGCAAGGACTTAGAGCTTGCCCAAACAAATGTTTCGACAGTTTCAGGACAGTGTTCTGGTGCAGCAGAACGAGGACAGCCGAACCCAAATAATGGGAAATTGCAAGGATAAAGAAGAAGAAATGGTTCAATAAATCTAAATTGATCTGCTATAAAATTATGTAACGGCTAGTACCAAAAGTTAACAATTCTTTTACCGGTAATGTTGCTGATGAACGACAACCCTGGGGACATGACAGTTGAAATAATAAGGAGAAGATTGTGAAGAAAGATCATAAGGGCTACCTTTTATTTTTTTATTTTTTTGACGTTCATAAGTGCCACTTGTGGTCTAAACTGAATAAATGATTTTGATTTTGATTGATTTTTTGATTTTGATAAAATTCATAATAATTTGTGTGAAACTTGTAAATCAATCGAAATATATTAAAAACTAGCTTTCCGCCCGCGGCTTCGCCCGCGTGTAATTTTGTCTGTCACAGAAAAACTTTATCGCGCGCGTCCCTGTTTCAAAAACCGGGATAAAAACTATCCTATGTTCTTTCCCGGGACTCAAACTATCTCTATGCCAAATTTCATCAAAATCGGTTGCGAGGTTTAAGCGGGAAAGCGTAACAGACAGACAGACAGACAGACAGAGTTACTTTCGCATTTATAATATTAGTTGGGATGGGATAATTGAGCTTAAAATTTAACATCGGGTTAGGTTTCCAAAACTCAATCGTAACTGTTCACAGAAATAATTTATTATTGTTTCCATGTAGACCCCGTGGGGGCTTATCACGTCCTGAGAAGGGTAAGTACTGCCTCAGGTTTCTGGGTAGGCTTAGTGACTGTACTAATCGCTCTTCAACAGCTACCCAAATAACCTTTTACCTTTTGAGTGACGAATATAAAAGTCATAGCAGACTTATTAACTCGGAAAGGGATCTACACCGCCTTTCGCGCACTGTCAACTGCGAGGCGAGACGTTTACGATATGGTGCGGAAAAGTGTGCGTTGTAGTATCAGCCGGCGTGCAGCGATGGCGATCAATGCATTTAAGTCTGATCGCCATCGCTGCACGCCGGCTGATCG
Organism: Ostrinia furnacalis; assembly: GCF_004193835.3. Lineage (NCBI taxonomy): Eukaryota > Metazoa > Arthropoda > Insecta > Lepidoptera > Crambidae > Ostrinia > Ostrinia furnacalis. The sequence goes on along the minus strand of NW_021135639.1, from coordinate 528,853 downwards.
CGTGTGATCGCGTTGGTTTGGTCGAACCTTGAGTTTGGCTGAACCTTAATGCATGTGTTTTAGAAAAAACATTTAAAGAATTATAGAACTTAAGTGAATTAACAAAAGCTGGATTAAAAATATACCAGTGATAAGAATAAACTTACTTATACCTATTTCATCGCAAAGTAAATAATCCTTATGATACCAAAACAGTTTAATCTCTCTTATCAAATGCTTTTACAAAATGGCCACTTTCCATTGGCGCAAACTATAGATAGCACTGTCTGCAACGACAACCGTTATTGACACAGTTAGCGATATCTAACGGCTTCAATCCAGCGATCGAGCCCATATTCAGTGCCCAGCGCAAAATGACAGCACTTTAAGCGCTTTAAACGAGCAGCTAACGCTTTCATGTAGAGCTTTGACGGGGATTATCGAAGGGTCTTTGTAAGATTATCAAGCTTATAGTTTATATTAAACTGGGTTTGAGGCACAGCGCCATTTTATTGTTTCATCATCATCATTTCAGCCAAGGACGTCCACTGCTGAATATAGGCCTCTCCCAATGACTTTTACAATGACTTGGTTGACAGCGGCCTGCATCCAGCACCTTCCCGCTACCTTAAAGAGGTCGTCAGTCCATCTTGTGGACGTCCTACGCTGCACTTTCCGGTACGTGGCCTCCACTTCAGAACCTTACTGTCCTATCGGTCGTCAGTTCTCTTACGTGGTTAATTGTAAGAGATTTCATAATTGCGATTTTATAATTTCATAATTTTGATCACCCATCCATAGATGACACGGCGTAGGTTGCTTAACTTCGGCACTTTGATTAACGGGTTAGCAAGTTAACAACTACTAAAGTAGCTTCGCCACGCAAGTACAATCAGGACCGAGATCGTTCAAATTATACAGTACAAGTCGTACAGTCAGCACCGGCTTTCATAAATGCAAATAAGAGTGGATCGCGAAATGGCAGGGTTGCCATCGAATAGTAATTAGCTACGTTATAAAAATAAACAATAATATCACTTGAAAACTTCGAATGGGAAAAAATCCTGAGCAGCTGTGTCAGTGGCTAGGGCCGAAGCCCGACAAATAAAGTGTAGGTAGTTCAAGTTTTACCGAAAAAAACATTTCTTTAAAGATAAAGAAGACGTGAGTCCAAATAAGATAGCTCAGTAAAATTGACAACACAAATTTTATTAAAATACTGTTAGAGCAGAAAAATACGAAGTGCCATCCCTAAGTAGTCGTTGGAAACTAGTAACATAAGAATAAACTTAACGATAAACATGGATAAGTTCAAATGTAAAAGATTCTTATTGGAAAATTCTAGAGCATTAAGTTCAGAAACCTTGAGTTGCCAACCCTAGAGTGGTACTTCGAATGCGTCTAATGCAGCTCTTACATATTCAGGAAGCAAGTTATTATAGTTGGCATCACGCGGAGTGAACGAATTAACATTTTCAGCTGGTTTCATTTCAGTCTTTGGATTTCTGCAGGTTTCAAGTCGTAGAGAAATAGCATTTAAAGTAAACACCCTTATGTTCAGCACGTAGAAAATGGGTGCGATAAGAAAAAATATGGGGTGAAATACAGGGAGAATAATTCATTTGAATTGCATAAAACTGTGTGTTTAATTCAAATATTTGTATTATGAGACAGGTAAATACGGAACCCTATACTATGCTTGGCATGACTCGCACTTGTTATACCTTTTAATTATTAGTCAAATGAATATAAATGAGTGTACGTTGACTGCAAGATGGACTGATGACCTAAGAAAATAAAACCTGACAACGACTGGATTAAAAAAGTGACGTAAATAACAACACCGTGCACGATTCACACATCTTTTACCTAAATCTATAAATTATAAAAACAGCTTCATAAGCAGCGCAATCTTTGCGTAAAACGTAAGAACGTTCCATTCCACGGAGCAAAAAACCCAGCACTTTGTTTTTATCTCATCGCGACATGTGCACGTGAGAGCGGAACGAAACTGCGCGGGAAAATATTATTATAAGGCTGGGGACAGGATGGCGAGGGGGATGGGGTGACAGAAAGGGGTTTGGGGGAGCAAAAGTTTTAAAAAGATTTTTTGCGGAGTTCCTAGCTGGTTTTTATTTCCATTGCATTAGAAGTTTTATTTTTTTATGAGCACCTTTCATTACTGTCGTCGCTATGTCAAAAAAAACAATACTTAATTTAGTACCCTTCTAACCCAATAAATTAATTATTTTATAGAAGAGGTGTGACATACACCAAAACTTATTTGTATACACAAATTGTGTTGATGTGTAACAAACCTTACAAATAAAAATATGGAATATCTAGGTAAGTAACTTTGACATCAGCTGTGTGTACAAAACGCTAAGCATTTATAGGGCATAGAACAAAAATATTGTAGACAACGACAAAAATGAAATCCTGAATGGTAATTTTACGTTATTCGTAAAAAGTAAAGTGGGGCCTACACAATGCGTCTCACTGCAATTTCTCTCTTAATTTATACACATACATCCATTTATCGATACTAGTAGTATAAAGCTGAAGAGTGTTCATTTGTTTGGTTGAATAGGGGTGGACCAGTAGAGAAAAATGTTGCAAAAACGGGAAATATTATTCAAACTATTTTTACACGTATGAAGTCGCGGGCCCAGCTAGTGTAGGATAAATGTCACAAATCATGCCAAAGCCTGACTAAAATATGACACGGAGCCAACTTTAAGTTCGTCTTCCGAAATTGTATAACCGAGCTTTTCATAAACTGTCTTCAGAATATACAGTGTGTCCGGGCTTGTAGTGATCAAACTTTAATGGCGTAATCTATAGACAATTTTATCGATGAAAATACTTCAAATTTGGGGCTTGACCCATTTGTCGCAAAATTACGAGGATTTAAGTTTTTAATTTTTAGTTTTCACCTCTTCCTTCAAAAACAAGTGAAAACGTGGGTAACTTAACATTAATAAGCGAATATTTGATATCATGCGATAGTCAATAAAATTATCTATTAGTAGAAGTAGAAAACGGACACAAGTTTCATACATTTTATGGAAGTAAGAATGGATTGAATTAGAAAAAGACATGATTTTTTTCACTTCTTTTTCAGTTATTTTCCAACACAAGAAAAACCAGGTCGTTAAGGTATGTTTTATTTGCATTGTATTAATAGTATTTGAGCTATTCTACAAAACGAATGTAAATTTATTAGTCTACGTCTATTAAATTTGACGTAATTGTTGAACAAAGATACCCCTTCCCAGCCGGTTCCATAGCGCGTCGGAATAGGTTGTGTGATTCTTTCAGGCAGTGCATTTTCGCATGTTAGCAGCGCTATGGAACCGGCTGGGAAGGGGTATCTTTGTTCAACAATTACGTCGAAACTAATAGACGTAGACTAATAAATTTACATTTATTTTGTAGAATAGCTCAAATACTAATAATACAATGCAAATAAAACATACTTTAACGACCTGGTTTTTCTTGTGTTGGAAAATAAATGAAAAAGAAGTGAAAAAAATCATGTCTTTTTCTAATTCAATCAATTCTTACTTCCATAAAATGTATGAAACTTGTGTCCGTTTTCTACTTCTACTAATAGATAATTTTATTGACTATCGCATGATATCAAATATTTGCTTATTAATGTTAAGTTACCCACGTTTTCACTTGTTTTTGAAGGAAGAGGTGAAAACTAAAAATTAAAAACTTAAATCCTCGTAATTTTGCGACAAATGGGTCAAGCCCCAAATTTGAAGTATTTTCATCGATAAAATTGTCCATAGATTACGCCATTAAAGTTTGATCACTACAAGCCCGGACACACTGTATTATTATGATCTAGCTTTTTATAAACTACTAGCGGCCGCCCGCGACTTCGTACGCGTGAATCCCGTTTTTCCCGCTAATTCCCGTTCCCGTGGGAATTTCGAAAATTCCTTTCTTAGTGCACCTCTACGGTACCTAAGCTACGTCCATTCCAAATTTCAAGTGCCTACGTTTAGCCGTTTAGGCTGTGCGTTGATCTGTAAGTCAGTCAGTCAGTTTCTCCTTTTATATATTTAGATGTTTACCCGTGAATGAAGTACTCTCCTAGTCTTGTGAGTCCCAGCTTTTCGTTTGTTCGTTTCAGCCGAAAGACTTCCACTGCTGGTCAAAGGCCTCCCCCAAGGATTTCCACAAAGACCGGTCCTGCGCCAGTTTTTACAACACCTAAAACTATTCAAGACAAAATTGTAGCTATAGAACATAAACATGTGACACCTGACGAAGTTAAAAGAGGTTACAATTTCACAACAAACTTAAAAAGTAAATCACTCAACACCACCACCATTATTGTTTAAAAACAATAAGAGAAAAAATCAAGACCATGTGTCCTGCACTTTACAAGTGACAATATGGGATATTGAGATTTGTAACATCTGCAATGGAGAGGTGGAGCACAAATAGAAATGCAGACCGATACGACGGCGAGCAGACGCAGAAAGCTCGTGCTGGCTCGTTATGGAACTTTCAAGAGACAATGCTACAACTAATGCTTGAGTAAACAAAAAAATATATTTCATGCAAAAAAAATAAACTTAACTCCTTTAAAAATTCAACACCTGCAAAACATATCTAGTATCGAAGTAAACAATAAAGCTTCTAACGAATTGTTATGTATCCCAGACCTACTTATGTGTAAGGTTGGGTTGCACGGTTGCACCTTCTTACTTTAACTTTGACAAACGTCAAAAATTTGTCAAACTCCATACAAAAACACCGATTGTGCAACTCAGCCTAAGTCTATAGAGTGCTTGTTGTACCCAAAAACCTTGAAGGCAAGACGTATTTGAAATACATACTTGAAAGTTTTAATGGAATCTATTTCAAAAGTTTACATGTAACAACTCCATCATGAAACGTGTGACAAAATCATTCATTCGAAGACAAAAAACCAATACGAAGGAAGCCGCATGCAGCTATTATTATTATACTAACGCCATCTACTACACAGCAGTTTTAATTTTTTTCGTTTCAGAGCAGTGCGTCGTCAGCAAAAAATGATTTATTTGACATCGGTAGCCGCTACGTGGTCGCGGGCGCGCAGTCGGCACGCTCCGTAGCTACGAGCCGTAGTCCGTAGCACGTAGCGGGTATTGTTTTGTTTTTGGCGCGATTCGTAGTCATCGCCTATCGTAGTCTTTATTTTTCTTCTATTTTTGAGTCGTAGATTGTTCAATAAATCTTTGCACTAAAGGCTGATTTACACGTGTGTAACTTGCAACTTGCTGCTAAATTAAGTGCTTAATTAATAACTTAAAATTAAGCTAAATTTTAGTTACCTACCTACTTAAAACAACTTAAAGGTCTTAAAGGTATAAACTTAAGCTAGATTTTATGCAAAAATATTACGATTAAATGGACACGTTTGTAAAATATCTTTATCCTTTTAAATAATATATCAGCCACACACGTTTCACAAAATAAACTAAACATTTACGATGACTGTCCAAGCCATCAAAACATTTAAATAATTCACACAGAGTCCTCCATTAGGGCCTGGAACAGTGTGAAATATTAAGTAGCCGATCCAAAGTAGGTTTAAAAAGTAAAACATCTTTCATAGTAAATGCGGGATCAAGCAAAGCCGGGCGGCGAGACATCCATCCAGTGTATTGGCTGCGACGTTCGCCGCTGGACAGGTCTGCATCAAGGGAGGCCTAGGGGCCTTATAAAGCTAGAAGCAGGGCCGTATTAAGACCCTATTTAGATTACAGAAAATACAATATATCAACATGAACACAATTGTTATAAATGGGAATTACGACCTCAACCTATCTATCTATCTACCTATCAAAGGCATTACTACGGGAAGACCTATGTCCAATTAAATAGGCGGCTTAGGACGACTCATGTAGGACTATTTCCATATGTCAACCTTGTTTTAGAATTGTTGGGATACAAAAATCGCTTTTAATAGGTAGCATTTAAAATAGGAACTTAATACAATTTAAACTCGTCCTTACTTTACGCCCTTACTATAAACCTGGATCCGTCCCTGGCAATATGCAGTCGCATGCGACTATCCGGATACATGTATCCGGATAGTTCCAATGTATTACCGCGATTTATAAGATTTACCCGGTTCGTTGGAGGCTCTTTGGCCGGGACCCGGTTCCGCGAAATGCGATCATCCAGCCGGACCCGGTAATACCTACTTTATGGCCGAAAAGCTCCGATTTAAGTCGGGTAGACTTTACAATCTGGGCTATGAGAAAATCTTGTTAGACGATTTTGTGCTTGTAATTTTTTGAACCGAAAATTGTGACAACGCAGTAAACACTTAATATGCAATAAAAAAATTGAATTTGAATTTGAAATATATTCATAATTTCAGCCATAGGACGTCCACTGCTGAACATAGGCCTCCCCCAATGATCTATAATTAATCATCGTCGCTGACATAGCCCGACGGATTAGCAAGCTGAAGTGGCAATGGGCAGGGCACATAGTACGCAGAACTGACGGCCGATGGGGCAGAAAGGTTCTGGAATGGAGGCCGCGTACCGGAAAACGCAGCGTGGGACGTCCACCTACAAGGTGGACCGACGACATCGTAAAGGTAGCAGGGAAGCGCTAGACGCAGGCCGCTACCAATCGATCAACATGGAAAGCATTGGGGGAGGCCTATGTTCAGCAGTGGACGTCCTATGGCTGAAATGATGATGATGATGATGAATGATCTATAATGACCGGTTGGAAGCGGCCTGCTTCCAGCGCCTTTCTGCTTACCTTTATGAGGTCCTCAGTCTACTTACCTTGTGGGTGCACGTCCTACGTTGCGCTTTCCAGTACGTAGCCTCATTTCATACCTACACAATACTACACATGTTGTTGTGATTTATGAGACGCAAGTAACTTCGCTAGTCTAGTAATTATGTAAACCAGGTACATAGAATATTTGAAAGCAAACTCATCCGGGCTGGGGCTTGCACTCACGACGTAGAAGTAATTATAGAAATAATTAACCACATACTACCGCCATCTAAATTGGAGATTGGTTTCAAATGTGAATCGGTACCTGCATGCAGTTTCCAAATTTCTATTAACTCAGAATATACTCGTAGCGATACGTTCTCAAAATAGCTTCAACAATATAAACGTAAAGAACAGACAAAATTACTTTAGCATTTATAACATTAGATAAACAACCAAGTCAGTTGCACAACATCCAGAAAGTTTCATCCCGTAAAAGTAAGTTAGCTGATAAATTATGAAAATTGCACGACGCCAACACTCTGCGGCCAACATTAAGGTTGCATAAGTTGCAGCTTAAGTTGCGCGACACGAAGAATGGCTCCAGCTTGTTAAATTAATATTAACAAGTGTTTGCAGAGCAGACACTGCTTAAACCGCATTTTAAACCTTTGAGAATACCTTCAAAAGAGCACTGAAAGACAGGTGCAAACTTATTTAGATTTTTTGATACACCACAAAGTCTCCACTAACTGGTCTGTTGATACACCACAAAAGACAAAAAAAAGAAATACGTAATACAGTAGGCACAATTTAGGCGGCCTTAACGCTATAAATCTTATATTAGAAGAGAACCTCCTCCGAGTTCTAATTCTTTAAGTGAGGTTTTTCTCTCTCAGGTACAGTAGTCAAACTTCTTGCTTTAAACCTATCCCCTAAATAAAGTTTAAAGTTCCAGGAAAGGAATCGTTTCAGCGAAAAATAAGAAATAACACTTCGTTCCCGCACCCACTAGGAACGTTCTTTGAATGAACAAAGGGAGATATCAATAGCTTTTGGATCTCTTTTCGGTTTGGAAAGGTGCTTCCGTTTAAAGGTGGTTTTGTCAAGGAATCGAGACTGAAATGTTTTAAAGTATTTTCAACGTATTTATCTTAGAATTTCTGTGAATTTCTAGTGAATTAAATAGAGTTCTTTCGTACTACAAGTACACAGTTTAAATTGTGAATTCCGTATTTATTTATATTCTTTTAAAAATATGTTAACCTTCTGAAAAGATCTGCATAGGACCAGTCGTTGTGTAAGTCCTTGACGGAGGCATTTATCCGGGTGTAGTCGTCTGATAATAGTTTAAATAAAAATAATATCTTATACGTACCTTTTTAAATCAGTCATCAACAATGAAAACTACAATAAATCCGCATTATGACAGCAAATCACTATTCACCTGTCGTTTCAGCCGAAAGACGTTCACTGCTGGACAAAGGCCTCCCCCAAGGATTTCCACAAAGACCGGTCCTGCGCCGCTTGCATCCAGGTACCTCCCGCGACCTTCACCAGATCGTCGGTCCACCGAGTGGGAGGCCTGCCAACGCTACGTCTTCCAGCTGCACTATTCACCTACTTCCCAAAAATAGAGTAAGAAGGAACAGTCTCAATGATCAAACCATAGGATTTACTCCACATACAAATAGCTTTTACAGTTTCAAAGAGAGCATTACTGACCACCAAAAAGGCATTTTTGTATTTCGAGCACAGGTGTAGAAAAGGCATATATCAGGTTTATTCGCTTGGAACCCCGCCAAGGAGCCTTTCAGTCCGTTTGGTCGATACCGCTATGGACACCAGGCTCGAGGACTTTGTTTTGTATAAATATAGGTAGTATCTTTAGTTTCGTTGGATAGTTTGTTTATTGATTAAATAATTTTCGATGCCGTAAAAACCATAGAAAGGTTACTTTTTAAACAAAAAAAAATTGTATTTTAATGATGATCATCAAAATGATGTTAAGTTATTGTGGATTATCTTAAGTAAGCTTTATTCGTAAATTGGCATTAATCTAGTTCATAATATTTGCAAATACGATAAAAGCAATCAAATTGGGTTAAATACATCTCATGTAGCCTCTATGCTCAAAATGACATAAAATTCAATGCAAAATAATAAAAATTGAAAAGTTATAAATACACCATTTTAGATAAATATACAAAAACTATTAGCTTTATTCCACGTACGTTTAAGTATTAGTAGTAGTAAGTTAGTATTTACGTTTCCACACCACCCAAATTTTAAAATGCATCTTCACAAATGCAAAAACTACGAGCTTCCCTGATCTAGCAATAAACAAACTGATCAACGGAACTTATATGTATACCCTTGGATGCAAGCCAACATAGTATGTGGTGTGTTTCAGGGATACCTACACTTGGCAAAATAATACAAATAATGTAGGAATTTTGAAAGGAATCTAAATAGCATAATAACTCACCCCATTTTTAATGCAGATCATAGCAAATATTTAACCGCCATCATACCTGAACATTAAGTGCGATGTAGTCTAGGATGCTACATGCTTGCCTTGAAGAGGCCCGAATTGTAGTAAATATGTAACAATTTCGTTGCAATGTTCTAAATTCCCTATTTAAATCTTCACCAACCGGTTCCTATCTCATCCTGTCTGTAATAATAATAGTAAAAAAATGTTTTAAATGGAACCCTTATCCTTTCCCACAGCTCGCACTTGGCCAGTTTTTATTAACAATACATCACACCATCGGTGTTTTAGGGATTCAGAGAGCTTTGCTGCGCTGCGTGTCGATTGATGGCCGAAAGGGATCACGTTTGAAGCTGACATTTCGGCGAATTTGTCAGTCAAACCCACACGTAGAAGAGAGGCTCAATCTATGTGGGGAAATATACCCCTATAATGATGAAAAAATCATGTGCCAGATAAAATATGTACTTTATTTTAAAATCTATACTATCTGTACTAATATTATAAATGCGAAATTAACTCTGTCTGTCTGTTTGTCTTGCTGTCACGCCTAAACAACTGAACCGATTTTGATGAAAGATAGTTTGAGTCCCGGGAGAAAGGACATAGGATAGTTTTTATCCCGGTTTTTGAAACAGTATAGTTTAGTATAATAGTATATACAGTGTGAGTCACGTTAAAGTGTACAAATGAAAATAGATGAAACTAGACCTATTTTTATCGACAAAAGAGGTCAACATTTTTTTAAGATTTTTTTTAAATTTTTTATAGAATTTTTTTTCTTCCAATTACTTATTGTAAAGAAAACGTAATAACTTTTAAACTAAGCGGTATATCCTGATAAAATAAAAACAGTAATAATGCTAAATAACAGGCAATACTAAAAAAAATACATAAAATACACAAAAAAGGCCAACAAATAATAAAAAATGATACTTTTTGAAAAAAATCTGCTTTTAAATTCGTGTTTTTATGGTTATTTGATAAATTTCTCCAAAAAATGCCCCTATAACAGGTGATTTTTATTACTTTGTATTATTTTCTATCGTATTATCTTTGTAAAACCAAAAATCGCATGTCTCTATCCTTATCACAACATTTGCTATGATCGTTTGAACAAAGGCCTGCCACAACATTATTCTCCGCTACAGGTAGAGACAATTTTAATTTTAACTAAAATGCTTATTTTACCAGGCCTGTTCATCTCCGCGAGTTTACATCGAAAACAAAACACGCACGATGGCCCACCTACAGGATACTATTCGACAAGGCCTCACATACGAGCGAACATTGACTCACGCACGCGTATTCTTGTGTATGATGGAAGAAAATAAAGAAAACGGTGTACTAAATACAGTATTTAACTGCCTAAATAATAATAAAAACACAGAATGTACTTTTTTAAGTTGCCTCAAGACACTAAGAGGTAAATAAGTAGTTAATATTATTTATGATAATTCATGCTAAATCATGTATTTACTCCGCCATTTTCCGCAGTTTGGCACCTCACGTCACATCATTTTACCGAAGTCAGCCCTATAGCTTCGGCGCAGTGCCGATCACTGACGTTTGTCAATAAAATGGGGCTTGACTCTTGAGACAGGCTAAATTACACCATATTGTTAATGACATTAAGCATACATTTTTTTAAATACCTTCGCGAAGTAAAACTTCTGTACGTAGTACTTATTATTATTCTGTGATTTTACTTCGAAATCTTTTGTTTTTATTTGAAATCTAACTTGTCTTTATCAAAATTACAAATCTAGAGCCATTTTCAGTTTCGTTGTTAACGAAGCTTTGAATGGCGCGCCCGGAGAGGCTTAGTTCAAACGATCATTGCAAACGTTGTGATAGGACTAGAGACATGCGATTTTTGGTTTTACGAAGGTAATACGATAGAAAATAATACAAAGTAATAAAAACCACCTGTTATAAGGGCATTTTTTGGAGAAATTTATCAAATAACCAAAAAAACACGAATTTAAAAGCAGATTTTTTTCAAAAAGTATCATTTTTTATTACTTGTTGGTCTTTTTTGTGTATTTTATGTATTTTTTTAGTATCGCCTGGTATTTAGCATTATTACTGTTTTTATTTTATCAAGATATACCGCTTAGTTTAAAAGTTATGACGTTTTCTTTACAATAATTAATTGGAAGAAAAAAAATTGAATAAATTTTTTTAAAAAATCTCAAAAACTTTTTGGCCTCTTTTTTGTCGATAAAAATAGGTCTTGTTTCATCTATTTTCATATGTACACTTTAACGTGACTCACACTGTATAGTTTTACTATGACAAACAAAATTCCACGCGGGCGAAGCCGCGGGCGGACAGCTAGTGCTACAATATACGAGATATTATAGAAATCTGTAATTACAGAGGCCTCATGCGAGTGCAACCGCCTAGAGTTTGATGGTGTAGAGGCCAGCGCAGAATTAGTTAAGTGCGGTAAAGCCTCATTTTCATGAGATTCAAAGCACCACCAGAAGCTATCGAGATCGTGGAGCGGCCACTACTAAAATTATAACCCTTATTTTTGACTTCGTCGTAGCCGGATAAAAACAAAATCCAAAGCGTAGTCTAATTACCGAAAATAGTCTAAACATCAGCAAACTTATCGCCAAATTTCGCTCACAGTTGCAAACTAATTCTCTAAACGCGCCCGCTCGCTCGGCTCGCTTAGTTGCCAATTTGCTGCGCGCCCGTGACGTCACCTCTCAGGTACAGTCAGTCGGAAAATTGTGCAATTACACTAATTATCTGGAACCCTGCTTCCGTTTTGCGCTCAGTTTGCCTCAGTCGAAGTTTGTACTAATAACGTTATCTTGTGTGGAACATAAATTCAGGGAACGGGCTTTGAATTTGTAATGGGCTATACTCGATTACTGTATTTATTTATTATTTATGTATGTATGTACCAATAGCAACGAATATTTTTTCTATCAGTCATTCATGAGTGTAAGAAAGTAAACGCTACAATAGAGGCCCTGTCAAACAACGAGTGATTAATAGCATGAGATCGAGACTCTCATAAATGTGGGACCGAAATTGAATAATTAGGAAGAAGCGATAACAACAAAGTGTTGTTAAGTTATTTTTTTACTTAACATTTGAATATACAGTAAACGTCATCGTAATAAGCGAATATACTTTTAATTGTGCTCATATCTAGACAGGGAAAAATAGAACATAATCACAACCTTTACGAGCCACTTTGTGAGTGGACTTTTTGTGTGTTGGAGACAGACGACCGTGCGCTGCCAACCTTTTAACTACCTTTCCCCCCGATTTGGCCTCCGGTACCCTGACTCACTCGGACTTCTCACTACTTTTGCTGTCTGTCGTTTCAGCCGAATAACGGCTACTGCTGAACAAAGGACTCCCACAAGGATTTCAGGATTCTCACAAAGACCGGTCCTGCGCCGCCCATGACCTTCACCAGATCGTCGGTCCACCTAGTGGGAGGACTGCCCACACTACGTCTTCCGGCTCGTGATCGCCACTCCAGAACTTTTCTACCCCTCTTCTTAATCGGGCACTCTTGTCAGAGTGGTCGTGGTTACGCTGACGAGGTACATGGTGGGGTAATTTCATCTTCGAGGGTAGCTCTCCTGGCGATATGTTTCCATTTCTGACGGTTAGAGACGTCGCGAGTACACTGGACCAAGGTGGACTCAGTGGTGATGGTGATGGCGTCAATCCAGCGGGTTGGCGATCGACCGCGTGCTCTCTTGCCTTCAACCCCATTTTCTGTCCCAGCGGCCATCTACTTTCAGCAAATTCCGCAGCCGACTGTCAACCGGGCGCAGCGGCCGTGATTGCAGCTAAATAATGCACGCCCACACGCGCGCTCCATATTTCATTACGACGCGCTAGTAAACACATCGCCTGCTGACTGGGAATCTATTTTACGGGGTCAACGAGCCGCATCCCACCGCTGGGCAACGAATAAACCACAAACGCACAGCTACGGTCACTGAAATTGATTTTATGTTGCGCTGTTGTCTGGTCAATGCATTTATCATCTAACGTACGCAATTTAGCTCCAGCGCATAACCATTATCAAACATCGATATCAGCACCTGATTTTAGTGATACTGAAACGTGCACTGTAGAGTTTATAGTAAAAAATTTAAAGTTCATTTATGACGAATATTTTTAGTGCATTAGGTTTGGTAAGTACCTGACTAATCTACCTATATAGTTTAGCACTTAAAATAATTTACTGTCTTACTTTATCAATTTATAGGCTCGGGTCTATTTTGTGCATTTTCACTTGTTCATTACGCATGTAGAGCCAGAGAAGAACGAATAATGTTGTTACAAAATTCGCAAACAAGAACTAAAAACTTTGAAAAAATGGCTTGATGTGAAATTATTTGCATGAAGAATTTGCTGAATAACAAAGATTTCGAAAACACTGTGTTTCCAAAACATTAGAATTTTAATAAATCGCGATCCAGTCGCTGTGTAAGAAATATTAAAATTATACGATTCTGAATTTTATTTTACACTTTTGGCACTGAATACAATGTGCAGGTGTATAAAAATTTATGTTATACTTTACGCTAGCGAAAGAATGCTTGTGAGTACTGTATTAATTCATGGGAAGATTTGGCATAGCGCCATTTAAAATTTTAGAGTCAGCTTAAATACAATTTCTTAGGATTTTCATCCTTTTAGGATTGACCTAAATCAGAAAAAAAACATTTAATTAACCTCTTACAATTTGCAAAATTCTTGTTCCACATTTGTACACACAGTAAAATTACATCAATATACAAACTTTACTCTATTGGGGGAGGCCTTTGTCCAGCAGTGGACGTCATTTGGCTGAAACGACGATAAACTCTTAACCCGTTCACGTCAATAACTTTCATTCAAAGAAAATTTCCAACCAATAAATAAGTGCTCTAAATTCTATGCAGTTCTTCCACTCCATGAAAGCGTGGGCATGTCCAATGATGCTGCAACAAGCAACAGACAAGTTCGGAATTAAAGTAGACGTCGCATCGAGTCGACACGTCCGGGAATTCTTCGCGCTTCGCTCGCGTGCGATCGGTATGCAGGATGCGGGCGACAGCGCATGCAGACATGCCGCATCGCGTGCGTGTAGGGTGGCCACGATTTACAGTTTCAAGAGGACATTAACTATAACTAGACACTATAAACCAGGCCTCTTCAAGGTGAGAGTGAATAGCCATTTACAGGGCAGGTATGTAGCTGTTTCCCATATTTAAAAAAAACTGTTCCTCTCATTTTTGTCTCAACTTTCCCATCTAAAGTCAAATTCTAACGCCCGTATTCACAAACATTACACAACATACAATGAGGTCTCAAAGTGCGCGTGGACGCACAATCACAGAGCTCTATTCAACGCTCTGCGTTCGAATTCTTGCTTCACTTAAGCAAGCATCGTTTGTTAATACAGGCGTTAGATTACTAAATAGATAAGGTACTCCCACACATTAATTTAGGGAAAGTGTTAACATTTCAAAGCATTGGCTACAACTTCCACTAATCTCAATCAGAACTGGTGAATATTAACTCAGCTATACCCATTCTATCTCACTTTACACGTCCCACGCACAGTGTTACTAATGTTACTTTTTGCTAGTGAAAGATTGTACCTAAGTAACACTTTGACATCACCAAGGTGATAAAAGCATAGAGTGTAGTATAAAAACATCCATGAGTTTTAAGATACTATTATCCACCAATTAGGGTTAACGACTACTAACATTTATCAGGTTATAGACCACGGCACATCCAAATAAAATTCGAAGCACTTAAGTAGGTAGTTGTAATAAAATGTATGTATAGAAGCTATTGTCCGACAAGTCTTATGTTCTATCCTGCACATTGTTCATGGCGTCCTAGGTGCCAAGTTGTAGGTGTCCTAGGTTAAAAGTATTTTCCAACAAAACTGTAAACTTAAAACAACCCACAGTGTCCTAAAAACTTCACCTCACTTGGTCACCCTACATCTCGTGACCGGCTGGCACGGGGATGGCTGGCTAAATAGATACCTCGGACGTGGCTTACGTACGTTCCGTGACATCTAATTCTGCTTGCGACTTGCTTCTCAGGTTTAAAAATAAATCCCGTTTATTGGACGTTAACGGGTTAACAGATGCAAATGTCTTATTTCCTATGTCGATGCAGGTAATCAGAATGCAATATAATATAAAAATCTGTATAAAAGTGTCATTCTTATAGCTATAATCTAAACTGATTTTCTAAACCCGAAAAGAGAGGATAGATGTTTCTTATTGCTTCTCTACGCAAAAACTACTGGATGGATTTTGATGAAACTTAAGAGTATTATTAGTTACAGATCACAGGCAAAACAAAAGCTGTCACAAACATACAATTTCTATGAAACAAAATCAAAATATTTCGATATGGCTTCCAAAATAAATAGAAATTATCGTATTAATGTTGGTTTTTTTCTAATGGGCAGTTCGTGACATTTTGATGGACTTCCCCTCGCGCCCTGCGTGATGTGACGTCACATCACGCGACTGTCAAGTCGAGTCTAAATGCCACGCCACGCCGCGTCTTTCCGTTCTATACATGGCGAGAACGCACCCATAGGAAACTGCTCGTGTATATTTTGGAGTGTCTCTTTGTAAGTCGGTTGTGCCGGTATGCACAATACTTAATCTCTTCATATCTTATCTTGATCACGTTCACAGTGTCAGCACATTTATCACGTATAGTGCTGATGCTGTGACGTCATTTACCTTTGATCTATATCGTATAAATAGTCGCGCAGTTCACATTAATAAACAGATTAATATCAGAGACTAACTACAACCCGTGTCTCATTTATACGGTCTCCCAACATGGCACATCGGTCACTACAAACTATACACGAATTTTGCGTACTGATCGTGTACGATTCCGTCTTCGCTCCAAACTATACTACACCACTTACAGTTGACTAGAGTGTGTTTAGTTTATTTGATTTAATAAAATATGGAATTATAATTAAAATTATTACATTTATTAGATATTATGCTCGTGCTTTGTCCTCGAGATTAGAAATAAGAACTACCTATGTAGATCACGTACGGTGATGCCATTTTTAAATTCATTAATTTTTACATAAAATATTATTATTTTACTGAATCTACATATTATTATAATAAATCTAGATTTATAACACTAATGTAAGTGGTTTCTGAAATTAAATTGATTAGGTAGATTTCAAATTAAATAACAATTATTTATTAGTGAGAGTGAATGAAGAAAGTTAAACGTGCATTATTAACTAAAATTGTCGACCGTTCGGTGTAGTGGTTCGAAACGGATAACTGTTCCGGAGGTAGCGGGTTCGATTCCCGCACAGTACAAACATTAATTTGTGTGCATGAACATATTTTGATATTTGTTTGTATTGGACTGGGTGTCTTCTATGTATAATAAGTATGTATTTACAAAAAAAGTATTTAAGTATGTTTATATCCGTTATCTAGTACCCATAGTACAAGCTTTGCTTAGTTTGGGACTAGAAGCGCAGTGTAAAATGTCCAGGGATATTCATTTTTATTTATAAGCTTTTATCTCAAGAACATACATAATTCTTAATTTCAGAGTTATTCAGCCCCAAAACAAATATCTTTTCTATGGCAGAATATGAAACACCAAAAAGCTCTTTATCAAAACAATGGCACGTGTCGAAATTGATTCAATGTTTAAAGTAGACACGCAGTTATGAATTAATATGTAATAGAAAGAGAGGTAAATAAGTCAAAATGACGAGCATGCAACTAAGTACTCGCGTATACATTGTAATCGCGAACTTATTACAATACATACATGATTAGTCCGTATGCGTACTGACGATGTATATTTTGGAGTAAGATAATTGACCTAAGTCACTACAAAGTATACGCGAGCAGTACGCAGCGTATGCGTACTGGTCGTGTATAGTTTGGAGGAGCTTAGTAAAAAAAGTCACATCCAAACTAT
The DNA here is from genome assembly GCF_004193835.3 of Ostrinia furnacalis. Taxonomy (NCBI): domain Eukaryota; kingdom Metazoa; phylum Arthropoda; class Insecta; order Lepidoptera; family Crambidae; genus Ostrinia; species Ostrinia furnacalis. Next base: position 511,647 of record NW_021135639.1, on the reverse strand, counting down.
ACTCGATTAGTTTCACACCCTTGCGTTCTGGCTATGTATAGAATGGAAAGACGCCGCCACGCCACGCCGACGCTAATGATTAGGGCGTGGTCACAGTTAGAAGGGCTTGATATTTTTAAATTACCAAAATCAAAAAATTGTGTACCTACTAACCTACTTATGAATTGTTTTCTTACAGAGCCTATAATAATAATAAAATAATAATAATACCGCTACCAACCGGGCAACATGGAAAAACATTGGGGGAGGCCTATGTTCAGCAGTGGACGTCCTATGGCTGAGATGATGATGATGATGAAGTTTTCTTAAACAATTTTTTAGATAAGTTCGTTAAGACGCCTAATTTATCAAATAAAGAAACATTGACATTGAATTTAAAACGGGACGTTTCTCGGGGCGTACTTTGAAACTTTATAATTGCGAACTTATTTACAGATTCCGCTTAGCAATATCCAGCCAGGGATTCGAAGGAATATTGCTTGGACACGCTCAAGTCGTCCGGACAAAAGGGGGTGAAATAGCAACTGTCATGGCGACCATTAATACTTTTTTATTTTTCAAAGATTTTGTTCATATATGAGTCAGAAGATGCTAAATAATTTCATTATTATCGACTTCCCAACAATTTCCTTTTAAACCTTTACCTGGTAGTGGCAGAATTGTTGCCACCATAATAACCTTATTGAGAAAACATAAGGTTCAAAACTAATGAAAAATATTTTTCTCTATACCAGCCAATTAAAGGGTTAACCCCTTATGAGAAATAAGTGTGTATAGTACAATTTTTTTATTGCCACATTCAGCCTTAGGACGTGACTGCTGAACACACGCCTCCCCTAGTAATTTCCACTAGATTACCCGGTTGGAGAGGCTTGCATCTAAGTTATATTACTTTTTAGTTGTTGTGCAACCCACACGTTAGAAGATGTCGAACACAGAAAAATGCTATGAGCTACTCTAAAATATATAGAGTTTCTAATAGAAGCTTCAACCGTTCACTTCAACGCCTCTCAGCGAGTTAAAGTCCCAAATAAGTACATTACTTAAAGGATTTGAGATTTGTTTTCCAACTTAGTAAGAAGGTAAAAAATTTGTTGTTATTTTTTAGCTTTTATTAAATCCTATGTTAAATATCCATAACTTTTCAGACTTTCATACTGACTCTACATGCGGTCGAAGAAGCAACTTCCACTAAAGGCTGATTTACACGTGTTAAGTAGGTAACTAAATTTTTATCTTAATTTTAAGTGATTAATTGTGTGTAAACACACAATTTTGTAGCTAGTGGCAAGTTCAAATTTAGTTGTCAACTAAATTTTAAATAGCAAGTACTGATTACAAGCAATTTAGTCGCTTAAAATTGAGTTACAATTTAGTTATCTACTTAACTACTTAATAAGTGTAAATCAGCCTTTAAGTATACAGTCCATGGTTGATCGCGGTCAAATAGTATTCATTAATTACTAACAATTACCTGACGCTGTACCCCCATAAATTTCGGTCTTTCACACAAAGATTTTACAAAAACTACCCCACATAAGGTGCGTGAAAAAAGGAAAAAACAGGTAGACACAGTTAATTTCGCATTTAAAGAAAGAAAGATACATTTATTACAATGGACATCACACAAATACAGGCAATTACAGACATGACAGTGGCACATACTCGTAATAATGGAAGAAGAAAAAATAAAAACAAGAATAAACTTGAGCAGTGCCACCCATTCACCTACAACATGCCCACTGCAACGGGACCCCACTCAGCATATTCCGTGGCCCATGGTGACGAAGGCCACGGCGCTGGCACATTTATGATATTTGTATGGATCCTAGTGACAAGAATTGTTGAAATCTGAGAGCATACGACTTATCTCGAATCTTCTATTAGATTCTCAAATGTATCTATCTTATATTAGAATTCTCAAATGTTATAGTGTCATGCTTCTCAATCTGGACTGTTACTTAGCTTTATTATTAGTTTTTTTTTAAAGAGATAACTTGGCATTGTCATTCTCACTAAAATGTCTCTGGAGTGGTGGCGTAGTGAGGCGGGTCGTTACATTCCCTCTAATATGGTCGAGTGAAGCGATGGCTGGTTCACTCGTCATGTCTGTGAACAGGCGCTGCTTTCGGGGACTGGTCAATCCAAGTTATTCAAATTTATGTATGCGAGTCATTTCTACTAGTACCTTAATATGTAAGTCTAGATATTAGCACGTCACTACCTTGTTTAATATACCACGCAATCTTGTATACCCATTCTTATGATACACCATACAAGAATGCATGGTAAATTCAGTGAACTGCTCCTGAATCGAATGTACCTACTACTACTATTTCTATTTATTTATATTAACCGGCAGACAGTGGTGACTGAGTTTGTTGCGGCGCTTCTTCTCAGCACTTGCCAAATGTTGGTCTCGAAGCGCTGGTAGGGTAAAAAGATTATGAGACATGTAGAGGCTCCTTAAGAGCATATATGACGATTTGTAAGAACTATTTATTAGTCTAAACAAATAAAGAAATTTTGACTTTGACTTTATCAAGCTGACCGTACAGACGATAGTTAGAAGCATAGCCTGTGGACAAACTACACCCAAGGAGCATACAGGGCCCTGCGCACTCAGAATAATGACGCATTCAGGATGCTGATGGGGCTGCGACGATACTGCAGTGCATCAGGGATGCTGGCAGCTTTGCTGCCATTTTAAGAAAGCGCACGGCGTTTTGATCTACCGTGTGCGTGGCAGCTCCAACAGCCTCCTGCAGAGTGTCGCGGCGAGGTTGGACGTGGACAGTGCCATTATGCAGCACTGGACACGCGTCCATCTTACTAAAGACACCAAATTGTCATTCTTTAATTATGACGACGTGTAGGTTATTGTGTGATTTACTAATAACATAGTTTCTAAGACCTTTGTTTCTAACACTTTTATGGGCTATGCCAGAAATAAATACCTTTTTTTATTTATATCAAGTTAAAAAAACACTGTGACATCTTATGTAGTGGCAATAAGATCTATTTTGCACCAAAAACGTAGAGTCTGATGTACTATCGACTGTCCATGCTCTTAGTCGAACTGCAAACAGCCATCGGCTGTCCGTCAAGCCCTGTTTGCCCGGACCCAACGGCTCTAATTGAAATGGCAGCTCGAGCGTCCTCAAAGGCACGGATTCAAACGAATAGATGGCGGACGGCACTATACACAAAGCCGAAGGTTCGAATCCTGAATACGATTATGTGGAGCCAGCAGGTTAATGGATTTCGAACTAAAGTTTTGGTGTAAGTTAAAATTGAATTCTGTAAAAGGTCTTTTGATGTGCTGATCATCTACTACATTATATTTATTTGATACATGCAATAAATACATTAATTGTGATTAATAATCATTGTAGAATATTTGATCTCTCTCTATCGCGAGGTTTTTAACTGTACCTACCTAGTCAACACTCAATCGGGCGGCTAAAGATGCTTACCAAAAGCAAGATCATACCTATTCTTGATAAATGAGTTTTATTTAAGTTTTCAATTAATTAACCAAATTGTAATCAACCAAATTAAAGATACACAGTGATTACACAAACAGAACCCTCATTGAGTCAAAAGTCAAATCAAATCACTGGACTAAGAGTCCACTCGAACTACTGGGAAGCATACTAATCGGAATCATTCGATTAAAGAAATTACAAAGTCCCAGATTCAGTCAGTAAGGAATTTACCAAGAGTGTACTCGGCCTAGCCACACACGCATGCAAATGTAATTGCAGCTAGATTGGACTACCCTGTGTAGGGCCAGCTAAGCTCTGCAAACTCACACCAACGACAACGAACAAATAAGATAGAAGCCTCAGCTTCTGTTTTGTAATGATCTTAGGTCTTTTATGGTGTAGCGAGTAAACAATAGTATGTAATTTACACCCTATTGGAGACTGGATAATCAAAGCTTTTATTCTCATGAAGCTCACTAATTAGAGAAAAGTATGAGTTGGGAATACACGTCATAAAAAGTAGGTTAAGCACAAAATCCCGTTTCATTCTCATTTCTCTAAACGACAAAATAATTTTAATCTTGTCATAAACTGAAATTAAAATGCCGCCTTTTGCTATAAAACATAAGTAGATTTTAGGATACCAAACAATTATTTTAGCCTGCTACTTCGATTACGTAAATTTCGATTAAAAGTTACAACAATATTTTCTTACGTGATTTCATACTTCGATTCATTAATCCTACCAAACTTTCCTATCTACACAAATTTTGTAATATTTATAAATAAAATATTGACTACCAAAATACCTAGTGTTATTTGGAAATTAACTAAGAATAATTATTATTTTAGAAACTACTTTGATGCACCCATAAATTGCCGCATCCAATGATGCTAAATCCGTGTCCAAGAAAGCAATCACGTCCAGAAATATGGATGGTCGCTACACAAACTAATAAACTTGTGTTATCGGTTGTAATCTTCCTTCGGCCTTCGTGCTAACCACCCCGGTTATTGGATTGCTGTTGTGTTCGTTAACAAAGCTCGGTTCATCACTTGGAAGAAACCACTATGTACTTATTTCGAATATTCTGGTGTATTTGCTGATTTATTTTATCGATAAACTAGCAATTCACTACCTAGTAATTGCCCTTCGTTACGATTTTGAAAAACGCAAACACTTTTTATGAAAGTAAGCATTTCTGGCAGGGTGGATAACTGTAGATACGATATTAGTCGTTAAACTAAGGATAGTAAATACTGTTAAGCCTTGTTTTAAACCTACCCATCACCGTTAAACCTGAATCGTGGTTATTTATGAATCTGCATCATCATCATTTCAGTCATAGGACGTCCACTGCTGAACATAGGCCTCCCCCAATGACTTCCACATCACACGGTTGGTAGCGGCCTGCATCCAGCGCCTTCCTGTTACCTTTATCAGGTCGTCGCTTCACCTAGTGGGTGGACGTCTCACGCTGCGTTATCAATTATGCGTTAAGTATTTGTGAATGATAAAGATTAATTGATTGGTTAATAAATAGAACTAACAGAGTCCCAACCCATTTAAAGAAATTCAATCGCAAATTAATTCCGCTAATACATTCCGTTTCATTGATACGTCGGGAAAAATCTACCCACAAACAAATTTAGTGTGAAATATTTCCAGCAAAATTGAACCGTTCACAGCTGCGGGGACTCCCCGTGGAATTTCAACGAATCGTCGACTTGCACTTAAATAAACGTGGAGCCTTCGCCGCATTAGTAAGCGGCCAGCTGGAAAATATTATGTATTAACCCGGTCGGGAAAGTAGATATCTATAGAAATATAGATAGACATTTATTTATTTGCATCACCATAATGTAACATAGGGTAGATAAGTCTTAAAATTAATTTTTAGAAAATTCAATGCGTGTTTTCGATTCAATCCTGCTCATCCTACGCCTGTCTTCGTACAGAGTGCAAGATAATGAAGCATTTTATTTTGTACACACCGGAGTAGATTATGCTGGTCCCACCCGCATCACTCTTTCTCGTCGCAGAGGTCAGTCTTTTGATTGAACTTTGAAAATACATCACAAACAAGTTCATAATGGAAAAATACCTACCTTAGCGTACAAAATGAACAATAAGAATCTTCATTTGATGTAGGTAACTAAATACATATTTACCTAATCTTCTAAACGTGCTGTGCCGAAAGAGAAATAGCCTAGAAGCCTGATGGACTGTAACTTTACATCGCATTGATCGTAGTATGAGAGTAAGTAACTCAATTTTTTAGAAATCAGTCGGCTGATTATCATAAACCTTCTTACGTTATAACGTTGAAAAATGTATAATAATGACAAAAATTCCTTCTAAAATAGAGAAAAATGGGTCTCAACGCATTTTTTTTAAAAAGAGCTACTGAAATAGGTACTCACAGCTCGATGTTTCGGCTGCCATGCTGCAAAAAAAAATTAAATTATTTACCGATATTTTGTCGGTCATGGTGAAAATTTTAATGTAGGGAGGTACGAGCACACATAGCCAGAGGCTCTGGATTTCAGTTATGTCAAAGGAAAACTACCTCACGTCCCGAGGGAGTGAGTTTCCTGGTAAAAATCTATGACATTTGGCAACTGTGTAGCTTTGTACCGCATGAAAATTTATTTGTATCTTGAAATATCAAATAAAAATATGAAATGTCGACAGTTACGATGATTTTACAAACGTTTTCTCAGACATCGTAAGTCACGCAGGCGCCCGCGCAGTTCATTGAAAATTAGTTTGAGCAACGCACGCGGGTGCGTTACAAATCAAGGAACTAAAAATGTACAGGATTACGTGACATCATGACGATTTTTCAAACAGATAAGTATTACAAAATTACTACATACCCCTGACTCCGTCTGCGTCCTACAAATAGATTCCAGGAAACACTTCACTCCCTAAAATAAAAACCACACTCACACAGCACTAAATTAAACTTTTATCACAAACACAGAATTGTTTTAACAGTTTTTTTATCGAAAGTTTTATGTAAAATTACATTATTACCAGTAATTTTAGTCAAATCGTCGAGCAAACTGACACGACGCCATAGATTAATCAAAGCTACCTGCTTATTCCAATTTCAAAAATAGAAAATAATTACGGCAGGCAAAGGTGTTTTATTATTCAGCCAGGAATTCTACTATAGAAAAAAGTTTAGGCTTCGAGCAATTTCAAATTTGGAAGACGTTTCATTCATTTTTAAGTTAAAAGCGTTTCGTTTTATGCAGTATTTACCATTTATTTGATGAATAATAATGACGTGTGGTAAGTATTTGTAATTGTATTTACGTAAATAAATATGAATAATGTTTTTAATACTTTTTCATAGGACTAAAGGCGTGAAATAATTTTAATCACTGTAAATATTTTTATAGTTACTGAGACAGGATGATAATTTCCTCTGAAACTATTAAGTATTTCGTTAGTTAACCTGTCACATACCTACTCCAGATAAGATTGTATTTTGTTTCCATTTTAAAGTCATCATAACCCTAAATCTAAAGATTAAGATCCAGACAGTTCTAACTCGAACTGAGTTGGTCGTCTAGACGAGTTTCTCAAAATTTACAAACCCCTTATCTTTAGTCGACAGCAAATCTTATTCAGCCTAACATACTCGTAAAATGTCTGGGGTGATGAAATATACCTAACACTTTTCTTAGTTTTGTATCTTTCCACATGCAAGTAGGAAAAGGGGAAAGTAAGACCTGGCTTACAGTCATGATAATCATCATAAGCAGCAGTCATTAAGGCTTTGGTGTAATATGTAATCCTAACAGTCACCTGTAAAATATTTTCGAGTGCCTTTTTGTCACACTTTTTTGTAATCGTCTTGGTCTATAGATCGTTTCATCCACGAAGACGCGCCCCACCATTCTTCCGCTAATGTTTGAGTATTATCGGTACACGCTAAATCCTCCATGACTGCACACGCACACTACAATAATGACGCTCGAATTGCTCGGATCAAACTCCCCGCACGCCGCGCTTCCCTCGACAAAAAATTGGTGGGGCGCGTCTTCGTTGATGAAACGAATTATATTCTTCCTTTCACTCTCGTTCTGTTTTACACCACAACAAGCTCTTCGATCTGATATCCACAAATTCTAGAGTAAGCTAGCAGTTTGAGAATCCTCGGTCTACCCCAGTCCTTAGCATGCAAGTCGGCCATACCAGCTCGACCGCGTCAAATGGTGACAAACGACATGCCCCGCATGAATATACACTGGTTCGGGTCTCAGCTAGGTTTCACAATAGTTTACTGCGATAAACGTATGCTAAGTACTTGTGTTGGTCTGGGACGTTATTTATGTACACGGTCATTTAGTACTGAAGGGTCAATTTATCTTAAGAAGAATAGTTTTTTGAAGGTCTTGCTCGCTATTAGAATCCACCCGGAGGGTATACAGGGTGTTAGGTAAATGGGTATATGAGCCGACACTAGCCCATGTTAACATGGGCATATAAATGGTATGGTGAAGTCAGAAATGTAATATTTTCATTTTAATTATTTTAATTTTCATACAAATCGGATTATAAAATTTATTTTGTATGAAAATAAAAAAAATTATAATAATGATATCGAATTTCTGACTTCACCATACCATTTAATATATGCCCATTTTAACATGGGCTAGTGTCGGCTCATATGTATACCCATTTACCTAACACCCTGTATAAATGATAAATCTATGATGAAACGAGCTTGTACAGATGATGTGTTCTCGCTCTACATTTATACTTACTCATTTTATAGGTAGCATATTATGCTACTTTAGTGCTTTTAATTAGAAATGAAACAACTCTATTAATGTTTATTAAACAATCAATGTTTATCAACAAATATTTATTATTTAACTACCTACTTACAAAATAAGCATTGCTCAAAGTCCTTTAACAAGTGTATGTAAGAAAACCTTTTTAATAATAACATAGTAAAAATAAATTAAATAATATTATAGTTTAACATAAGGAAGTAACATTGCTTATTTAAAAATAACTATGTACAGTCGCTAGCACATCAAGCAAGCTATTTTTATTCCAAAATCGCTCTTTATTCGACTAATAATATAATTATGCTGCAGTATTTATTTATGTTGATGTGCCATCGAAAATTAATTTAACTAACATCATGACGCGCAAGTCGCAACAGTCGGATACAATAAGTTTAGAAACGTTGCACAACATGTACAAATTACATTTAGTTGCTTAAATAATTATGCAGTGTGGAATAATGGCACAGTTTGTTGTATTTAGAAAAAAATCTACAAAATAAAAATAAATACAATGTTGGCACCATTATTTAATTAAAATTGAGCATAAACAACAAATCCTAATTAAGTGTGTTGAGTGCTATTTACAGGTTAAATAAAGTATTTATTATCAGATATGAACAATTCTAAAAAATACAGAAACAGTACGGTTCTTGTAAGTACGGACGGGGATCTACCTTATTACAAGTTTTTATTTTTAATCTTTAGTATTTTTATTGTTAAAAGTACATATTCTGAGAAAAAGTACACAACCTGTCTACCTAATACTTTTCATATGAAATATCACGCAAACAGACAGAGGATGGGTGTAATCGGGTCCCATTAGCACCTTTGGGTTGCGGAACCACGAACACATTATATGAGGAAATAAAAACATTATTTGGGGTCCCATTGGCACCCTTCGGGTGCAAAACCCAGGACTTCTCCCCGGCGGTCACCCATCACACGGCAGCTGCGTGTACCGTAGACAAGCTCCAATATTCTCCTCGGGGCTTCGCTTGCGCTGCGGCGGGCCGAAGTGGACCGACACCGCGAAGGGAGAGATGGAGGTCTCCACGCGACAGTCAGACCCTGACCCTGGGCAGAAGCTGTCTCCACAGTGGTGAGGGTCGCAGACTCCGGGAATGTATGATGTGCTCTGGAAGTAAGAAATAAGGTACTTATGGATAATAACTTATACCACTGGCAAACTTAGGTGGGGATATTTCTCGTGGGACATTGGGACAGAAAACTTCTCGAGTGGAGACTTCGAACCAAAAGACGTAAAGCAGGCAGGCCTCCTAATCGATGGACCGAAGATCCGATAATGTTACAGGACGCGGACAGCGCAGGATCAGTAGTTGTGAAAATCCTTGGGGGAGGCCTTTGTCCAGCAGTGAACGTCATTTGAGACAAACAAATACCATTAGCATATCAAAAGTAAAGCTTAATTTAATCATTCTGATTTTAGTTGTTTAACCTACGTAACTAACAGAAAAAAGAATGTCGGCTTAGGCTGAGTTGCACCACCAAACTTTGACCGTAACTATGACGATAACCGGTGGTTTATGTATGGATTTTGACAGATTCTTGACGTTTGTTACAGTCAAAGTAAGATGGTGCAACCCAGTCTTAGTAGCCAGCTGCTGTTCTATTCTTGTTTATTCAGACATTAAAAATGTTTCAAAAATCTTTTCAGCAAAATCTGCCAACATTTACAAACTTGAATCTTACTTATAACAAAATGATAACGCCGAAACAAAGCCCTCGTAGACAAAAGACGATAAATAATAAAGCTGGTATAACAAGACGAATCAGTCTCCGAAGCTCCATCGCATACATTGTTCAAAGGTCTCGACAATCCGCGCCTCCCCCGGGACTCGAACTCGGCACCGCGCGAGACAATGTAACTCAACTCTTGCATGTAAATTTTTATGAACCCATTCAAGTTGTGGAACGACATTTCAAGTGGTATCTTGGAGTTTTATTTCGCTTTTGTTATAGACGTGACTCCGTGAATAATTGAGGAAAATCAGGTAATTCTGAGATATTCTTACCAAACTCAATAAAAAGAGCTGGTTTCACTACCCGCTGATAAAGTCCTATTGATATATCTTAATCTTGAGACTATCGTAATAATTTTGTTCTTTTAGCGGCATTTTGTTCTTTTTCTAAATAAACATAAGCTCGATAATACTTGCTTGCTTACTTCGCCGAAAGCGTGTACTACGTACCCATCTTCCCCGTAATGTGCCCGATATTAGTCAAATATCATGTAAAATGCATTCAAGTTTCCGCGTAATGTGGTGCTAACATAAGAAGGGATATGTTATACATCTATTTACCAATAGTAGTTTAATTTGGCGCCTCATTACCAGAGTAATTCAATACAAAGTAATAATAATTAAAGCTCTGTCATTACCCAGTTCCAAGAAGTGCTCGCTTGTATCCCTATTACTCGTAAAACATATCCCTACTTCCCTACTAATATTATACGAGTAAATGCGAAAGTAACTCTTGTCTATCTGTCACGCTTTTACCCCTAAACCACTGAACCAATGTTGATTAAAGGTACAGAGATAGTTTGAGTCCTGGAAAAGGACATAAGATAGTTTTTTACCCGGTTTTAGAAATTTACACGCACGCGACGAAATTTTTCTGTGACAGACAAAATTCTCACGACACAAAGTACTCGTTCTCGCAAGGAATCGTGATGCGATCCGTGCATCTCTGCCTGCCGTAGCCTTGCAGGCCGACTCCAAAGTTCCCGTAGCCATAGTATCGGAACTTATCGTCTTCTTTAGTGTAGTGCTGAACGTATTACGTAACAATCTTGCTAACTTAATATTAATATCCTCAAAACAAAACAGCAGTACTAACCGACACAAAATACTCGTTCTCGCAGGGAATAGTGATGCGATCCGTGCATCTCTGCCTGCCGTAGCCTTGCAGGCCGACCCCGAAGTTCCCGTAGCCATAGTATCGGAACTTGGCGTCTTCCTTAGTGTAGTGCTGAACGTATTACTAACAATCTTGCTACACTAAATAATAACAATCCTAAAAATAAAAGCAATACTAACCGACACAAAATACTCGTTCTCGCAAGGAATAGTGATGCGATCCGTGCATCGCTGCCTGCCGTAGCCTTGCAGGCCCACCCCGAAGTTCCCGTAGCCATACTATCGGAACTTGTCGTCTTCTTTAGTGTAGTGCTGAGCGTTTTACATAACAATCATACTACTTAACTAAATATTAACAATCCTCAGAATAAAAGCAATACTAACCGACACAAAATACTCGTTCTCGCAAGGAATAGTGATGCGATCCGTGCATCTCTGCCTGCCGTAGCCTTGCAGGCCCACCCCGAAGTTCCCGTAACCATAGTATCGGAACTTGTCGTCTTCTTTAGTGTAGTGCTGCGCGCATTACGTAACAATGTTGCTACTTAACTAAATATTATTATTAACATTTATCAGAATAAAACAGCAGTACTAACCGAAACAAAATACTCGTTCTCGCAAGGAATGGTGATGCGATCCGTGCATCTCAGCCTGCCGTAGCCTTGCAGGCCGACCCCGAAGTTCCCGTAGCCATAGTATCGGAACTTGTCGTCTTCTTTAGTGTAGTGCTGTGCGTACGGAGACCATCGGCTCCAGCCCCAAGTCCTGGCGCCTCTGCTCTGTCCCCACAGCCAAGACGGCCAGATAAAGCTCCAGATCTAGATAGGTTAGTTTGGGTTAGACTAGCTACGGGTCTATGAGGGTCTAATCTACTAGAATAAAGGGGTTTAAAAATAATTTGAAAAGGGGAAGCATCTATGAAATATAACTTTTATTTGTAAGAAAACCAGGACTGTTGTTATTGATATGGGTATAGATAAATTGTTTGAATACATTATTATAACTATGATACCTTTGATTTACCTTTTAGGAATATACACACACAGTTAAGATTACTAAGGACTGAGATTGGGAAATCAATAAGTACGTAAATATGTAAATTAAGATGGTATATGGTAGTTAGGCGGGTAACTAACTACTAAAGGGCCCAAACTTGATATAATATCCCAACCATTTTAGAAATTAACAATATTTTAGTAGCACAATTGTGAGCGATAGAATAAAATAATAATAAGTACTAGTGTCAAGCTATTACCAAAAAAAAACTATCCATAATAGTCACGATTTTGAATTAATAGTTTCGAAAATTCGTTTTGCATAATAGCAAGCAAATATCAAGAACCAGAAAAGTATTTTTTCTGAGTTTAAACACGATTTATTTAAGTTCCTATTTCCATAACATCTTTGTCGACTTTATTGGTGGTTGCCAACAGTCTAGATGACTGAACTGTATAATCTTGAACGTCTGTATTAATCACAAATAATGTATAGCAGTCATAGGCTACATTCCTAAAAACTTTCTTAGAAGATTCTGTTGAATGTAATTGATTTGAAGTGCAAAAATTAATTTACTGTTTATACGGAACTCCGTGGATAGCTTCCATAGAGCATACTTTTCTTCTTTGTGTTTTGATGACTGTCATCTTAATGTCAACTGATTCTTTAGACGGGCGTATAGTTCCAAAATACTGAACTGTCCTATCCATGACATTGACAGCGGGGCGCCACCGTCAATACCGGATCGCTGGTTCCGATTTTTGCCATGTTGGAAACCATATAGTTGAACGATGGTAGCGCCCCCCTGTCATTGAGTTTGGTGTAGGGCATGAATATCGGAATCTCGGAATCTCGTAATATCGGAATCTCGGACTGCGAGATCCGATATTTCAATTCCGATATTGAGCGACCCAATATCGTAATATCGGAATCAGATAAAAGTTTTAATTGAGGTTTTAAACAAAGCGTTTAAACGCGCCACAAAGCCCAAAGTACATGATTGGCAAAGACCAATGATTTTCTCATGTCTCTCACCATCACTTTTTGTTCCACTGCAAATATTTTAATATCTTTACTATTTATGGTTAATTTAACTTGTTCCAAATCAATTTTAGCATTTGCCATAGGTGGTCAACAAAGAACGACATCTCAACTCCCTTTCAAACATTAATTTTACTAGACTATGGACCGTCAGTTCTGCGTACTATGTGTCCTGCCCATTGCCACTTCAGCTTGCTAATCCGTCGGGCTATGTCAGCGACCTTAGTTTACGGAGCTCCTCGTTTCTGATTAGATCTCGTAAAGAAACACCAAGATAATCCCTGTCCATAACACGTTGTGCCCTATATTCAAAGGCCGTATATCATCAATGGTAACACACACTAATTGAAGACTTTCGTCTTCGTATTAGACGATTTACCTCTTTCTCGAAATTGCATCTAACTACCTAGCTGATCGTTTGTCCGAGATAGACATACTTACTTGTCAACAATCTCGAGAATCGAGCTCCTAACCGAAACTGGGTAAGGAGCAACATGGACATTCGACATAAGCTTCGTTTTTTCCATATTCATCCGAAAGCCTACCTGTTGGGAAACTCGATTAAGGTCTTCGAGCATTGTGATAAGGTCTTCCAACGGTTCTGCCTTAGTACGAAAAACAGACGGACGATGAGGCAGCAAGGTTCTGAAGTGGAGGCCACGTACCGGAAAGCGCAGCGTAATCAAATCCAATCAAATCAAAATTCGTTTATTCGTGGAACATAGGTAAATAACATATTACAGGTGTTAAAAATTAAGTAGGACTCATAACCACAAGGTGGACCGACGAACTCATAAAAGTAGCAGGAAGGCGCTGGATACAGGCCGCCACCAACCGGCCATTGTGAAAATCAGCATCGGAGCCTGTGTTCAGCAGTGGACGTCCTATGGCTGACATATGGCTGGCTAGTGGTTTTGTGAGTTGTACATCGATAATCAAAGGAACAAATTACAAGCATATTCAAGTTTTTTACCACTCTAAAATTTTTGTAACACGTGATTTGAATGACTCTAAAATTTGTTCCACCAACATAAAACAGGGTAATATAATGAAGGAGTAAAAGTTTGTTTAATACCTGTGATTTTACAAAAACACTTTAATTATTTGCTAGTCCATATAGGCTCATTATCAGTAACCATTCATTATTAGGTGATCCGTCTGCTCGTTTGCCTCTTGTCACATAAAAAACCAAATGCAATGGATACCCATAACGTAAAAACGGTTTTAAAATACTTCAATTTTATGAAATGCTGTTTTGTACCAAATGACTAAAATTATTCTTTTATTGTAAACAATCCAGAATTCTTACGAATATAACCAAATATTAATTTTATAGCACATGAACTCAATTCCGATATTAATATCGGAATTCCGATATTGAGATCTAATATCGGAATCCAATATCGGAATTGAAAACCTTCCGATATTACATGCCCTAGTTTGGTGGGACAGTTCAGCGTGGGTCATCTATAATAGCTTCTGGTGTTTTAATTGATGAAATATAAATTCAGTTTAAAAAGGAAGAAATATATTTTATTTACGCCCATATTTCAATAGATTCAACTGCTCTGGACAGCAGAGTAAGTATTCTCTCTCACCCTAGAAGCAAGACTAGGCGGTGCGACGTTCGCCTCAACCACTGGTGCCATCTGAGGGTCTGCTCCAGATCCTTCCTCTTCATCTTGCACCTGAGCGTCATTGACTGGCATCAGTTGTTCTTGCTGCATCACACCTGAAGAATGCCACCAAAGTTTATATTGGCATCGTCCTAGGTAGGTATCTATCTACATTTTGTTAACGCTACAATGGACGGATGGTGAATGGACGTAACTGAAAATCCATGGGTTGCATGCTTTCAACAAATATTGATATTGAACCACATGCAAGACGTACTTTATGAAAGTATGAAGGCATTATAAGTATTTTTACTTTGTTTTTATTTTTATCATGCAATGCTTGCCTTGTATCTAGCAAACTAAGACTACGGACTTGAAAACCTCAATGGAAAGAAGTCGAGGTAATTAGTTTTTGTGGTAAAGGATCAAAAACTACAGGGACTACGTTTCAGCCACATTATTAAATAATTTACCTACAACAACACCCGTAAGTTTCAATTTACCGGTTTCCCTATGCAGCTATGTTAGCTTAAAATTGTTAATATAATCGTGGCTTAACTTTTTTGTAGCAAGGGGGTAGGAACCTAACTACAGGAGCAATCAGGGTTAAAGTATATGAGACCGTTCTGGGTTTGATCGGCGACTTGGTCCCCGGTGACGTTGGTCCTCATGGTGGTGGCTGAACCTGGTGCGAAGGACCCGTCGGGCCCATAAAACCCTGTGCCCGGCCCGCCAGAGGCCCCAGGGCCGTACTGCAGGTCTGAGTGTAAGAGTATAATCAACTTTTCTTGTGAAACTCTTTAATATTTTAAACCATTCGCCTAGCCAATCTCAATCTTCACAAAGATATTTTCCAGCTGGTAAACAATAAAATTACTTTCTGGAAATAATTTACTAACTGGAAAATAAACAACGATTGCTAACGTTGTTATACCTACGTAATTTGAATAAGATTAAAATTTCAAACATACAAAAAAAACTGTGTCTGGTGGACGCGCGTTTTTTCGCTAACTGCTCTTTTTGCAAGAGACAGGTCGTAGGTTCGAGATCACCACGTTAATTTGAAGGCAGGCTCATTATCCATTAGGCTGCTTTGTAAAAATACATCAGACATGTTTGCGTCAAATATTAAATGCTAATTTATTTATTGATATAGTGTCTTAACTCACCAGCCAGGTCCATCACGAAAGGCGCATTTCCTCCAGGCCCAATTCTAAACGATCTGCTGTCACACGGCACGTATCTAACCGCACAGAATCCCACGTTCCTGCGTATACACGCCCTGTACTCCTGCCCTGCCAAATGACGGCCGTTGATGGCGAAATTGAAGGTCTTGATTGTACCTGAAAAGATAACACCTAGTAAAAATGTTGCGGCAATGTGTTTGTGTGACATTGCTGTGATGTTACGTTCAGGGGCTAAAGAACAAAGTACGAGCCAAAGCTCACGATGCGTTGCAGCAGAGGGGCAACGCCGGAGCGGTGTCGCTGCGTCGTTTTACATAGAAATATCTGGCAAAATAGTTGCGGTGCGGCGACGCAACGCATCGTGTGCTTTGGCTCTAAGGTTTCATATTGATAACACTTACCATTGTTATTTGTAAAATACTGTAGGCAATCGTGAGGTGCGGAATACGCAAGCGGCATTTGCGCTAGCCGCAGCAACCATAATCGTGGCATCTCGCTCCCTCTCATACGAATGGATAGTTTTGTACTCTTCGCGCTCGGGAGTTCTCCTGCCTCGCGGACTTCGCTTCCACTGGATAAAGAGTAGTATACTAGAAGAAGAAAGAGAAATGAAAAGAGCATTCAAAACTTTATTCAGATAGCAGTCGTTAAAGCCAATAACCGGTTTACGCCATTCAGTTGGGATTATAAAGCATAATTATGCGTAACCTACTGGATCATCATCGATAGATCATGTTGCATGAAAATGTGTGATACTCGTATATCCAAAAGACACAAACGTAGAAGTCTTGATGTCAGTTCAAACTTCATGGATATTTTGATATACTTACAATGCTGGCCATGGTTTTGCCCACAAATGACGACCTTCCCGCTGCCCTCCCCAAGCGTCATGGCGTCCTCATCGCACTCGCCAGTCGTTCTGTTGGGCTGACCCTGTGAAAGTTGATATGATAAGGCATCAATATTTTCTGTCAAACCAGTATTGTAATACAAGGCGACAATAGCCCAACAATATTATAGCCACGATAGCCAAACGGTGAAGACGGAGTGGCCGACTCGAGATCCGAGGAACGCGGGTTCGAATCCCACCGCCGCTCGACTATTGTGGTGAGCCCACTCGTAACACAAGCTTATTTAGCTTACCACGAGGGGCTAACGAGACTATTAGTAATTTGGGCAATACAAATTGCTAATAATCTTTAAAAAAAAATAGTGCCAGACTGCAAACTGCTACATTTAGCTTATCTGGAAGAGTTAACGGGACTATTAGACTTTTGTGTATCATACAGTATTACTGAAAATCATAGCTGGGCATTAACTCGTTAATCCGTTAATCGTTAATTAACGAAGTTAACATTTCTGTTAACGGATTAACTTTTAAGTTAACTTTAAAAAATGTTAACGGACTCGTTAACTTCCGTTAAATTATCCTAAGTCCGTTAATCGTTAATCGAGTACCTACTATTTACCAAAAAGATAAAGCAGGCATACTGAAAAACACTAGAAAAAAGCGTTCTGACAAGTACGTTCGGGCTTCCAGAACTTCCAGAACCCAAAACAACAGTTTTTGTAACCAGAAAGAAACGATATAAAAATGCTATTTATTTATTTATTTACAAGCTTATATATCACAGAACAATAATAATTAAGTACTCTTATATGTATATTATTGTATATGTATGGGGCAAATCTTGCAACTGAATTTAAGACCAGTTCTCCTCAACCGATTGAGCTGCAATTTTTTATACTTATGTAAGTACGATGAAAATGCAATGTTGTGGTACCATTTAGCTGGTCTAATGATGGAGTCAGGAGGCGGCCATAGGAACTCCTAAATGAAACGGTGGAAACTTATCGGAGTTTGGGTTTGTTGGATTTGTCTTTTCGAGCACATTGGTGCTAAATTGTATTGTAATTGAACCAAGGCTCTGAGATTGAGATACTATAGACTAAGAGCTGGTGAACGCCAGACCTACGTCATTTTATAAAAGCTAAAAGTTTGTCAGCGTATGCTCCCAATATAGGTTAGAATGTTGGTGGATTATGAAGTTTGGGTCATCGTGGCTTTGGCAGCTATGCTAAAAAAATTGGCCAAGTGCGTGTCGTGCCACGCGCAGTGTAGGGTTCCGTAGTTGTCCGTCGTTACCACAATATATATGCATTTCAGAATTAAGCAATTACTTAATCTAAAGTCACTTTTAATATTTTCTTCTAAGGAATTTATTAGGAATGAAATTTTACAATACATGAGTAAAACGACTATTACTCTTGAACTAACTGGTGTATTTTAACCGCTATAGTTTTCCTTGAAAGTTCATAAAAAGCACTATTATGATGAATTTTTCCAAATTTTTTAAGCCAACAGTTTAGTTTTTAGAGGGCCCCCCTACTCAGACAAAAATTGGCACTTTAAACTTCAACATTTTGCAAACGGATCCCTTAAAATAGAAAAATGGTCTTAGAAACCCCTAAACTATTTTAAAAGACCTATCCAACGATACCTCACACGATGGGGTAGACTAAAAAAAATCATCCCCACTTAACATGTACGGGAGCTAACCTAAAATTTTTTTTTTTCAAAATTTTATTTACCGTTTTGCCGGCATGATCAATATAACTACATACCTCTACAAACTTACAGCTCTCTAGTGCCAATAGTTTCAAAGCAAAACCTCGGACAGACAGACAGCCAGACATATCGAAACTATAAGGATTCCTGGTTAAAAGTCAAAAAGTCAAAAGTCAAAATTTCTTTATTTGTTTGGACTAATAAATAGTTCTTACAAATCGTCATTTTGCTCTTAAGGGGCTCCTTAAGGGGTCTGTAGAGGCTTCTACATGTCATGTCATAATCTTTTGCTAAGACTACGGAACCCTAAAAACTTTCTGGCAAGGAGTTGGAACTGTCAAAACTGTCTGGCTAAAAAGAGGAATAAATTCCATGCGCGATACAAGCTTTCGAAATTATTAGAACCTTGCATACAATTATTTTTTTCGTTTTATTATAATGTGTTAACGGATTAACGATTAACGTTAACTTGCGTTAAATCTTGCTAAATGTAACGTTTTAACGTTTAACGAAGTTAATTTTTTTATTAACGGTTTAACGATTAACGAAGTTAACTATTTGATTAACGGTGCCCAGCTATGCTGAAAATTCCCAGCTATTACTGAAAATAAAAAATTAAACTGTCCTGTACACTGTGTGTGTTTTCCATGTTGATCGATTGTCATAATCCATAAAATAATATCTAAAGTCAATTGAAATAGCCTTTATTTTAATTCAAGCTTAATCTTAGCCGGCAAATACCTAATATCAAAGGAGATAAGTGGAAGATTTCCACTATTCTTAAACCGTAGGACGAGAGAAGTAATTGGATCGTCTGCAGTTAAACGGTTTAATACTGGTTAGTGGGTGCAATGAGATCAGAGATCGAATATGGCGGATAATTCAATTATCTACTAGCGAGAGACGCGGCTGCGATGTGGTAAAAATATGCTATCGAGCGCTGCAAAAGACAGGAGATAGTCAATAAAATCTCCTGGATGCTTTGATTCAAATATACTCGTATAATATAAACTCGTGTACCTACTTGATGTAGTGCACAAAGTGATAAATATACCTACTCAGGTAATTTTACAATCACTAGGAAGTTAAATCGTCGGTTGATCAAGTTATTCATCTTCAATGTTATCAACCCATCAAGTTATGTAGATCAGTTCTTTCAGAAACGCAAAAGATGTAGAGCTGATTTCAAGCATAACTTTGAATAATTTGATAATAATTAAGACCCTTTATCGTTTGAGCTACTAAACCTAGGTCTCTCTTTCCCACCAGCAGCAGCAGCAGAATAAGAGCTTTATTCACCAAGAATCATTGTTTTAAAGTCTTCTAGTATTTTGTGGTATCAAATAAGCAATATTGGACTTTCCAGCTATGCTATTAAATACTATAATTATACTCGTAGTATGCGATCGAGCCTACGATCTATTGATTTTCGTAGTGTTTGTAGTAGACCAATGCTCTTGCGTCATATTGAACACTAATAAAACCGACTAATGAGAGCTGAGTTAGTCCCGACAATAAACACAACTTACAATAGTGAAGTGCACGAAGTCGACCCGCAGCTGCGTGATCCCGGCGTGCGTCTTTTCGATAGTGATGTCGCAGTCCCGCTCTCCCGACCACAGCTCCGGGAACCCCGGGGAAAGGAAGTACGTCAGGTTGTTCTGCACCACGCCCCCGCATGTCACCTCGACTGGAATAAGATATTTGTAAGAAACAAACGGGAAGATGGAAATGTAGAGTTGGGCTCAGAATCTAAGATATTGGGCACACTAATTCCCAGAACAGACGGTGAAACGCAACTGCAACGAAACTGCAACTGCTAGTTACTTTTGAGTTGCATCTAAGTTTCTGCCATAGCGTCCGTTGAGAGACCACACATGACGCGACCAGTTTGAAACTTTCAAACTAGCAGTTGTAGTTTCGTTGCAGTTGCGTTTCACCGTCTGTTCTGGGCCTAAGGCTGGGTTGCACCATCTCACTTTAACCGTAATTATAACAATAACCGGTGCTTTTTCTATGGAGTTTGACAGATTTTTGATGTATGCTGGTTATAGTAAGATGGTGCAACCCAGCCATAGTGTAAAAGGAAGATATTATAATACTTATGAACTTTTAGCTTATGGATTGTACCTATAATATGAATTCATAAATAATTTTTAATCCTGAACGAGAAAGTTCTTGGCCTGTATCTGACCTGATAGACTTTTGTCTGATAAATTAGAGAGGGTCGTGTTCCTGCTGCAATAGTTCCTAAATGAGCTGGTGATAAATATTTATATGATAAAGATGTGATAATGATAATATGACCTGACCACGACACAACGTCAAATAATTAAGTACGTCTACTTATTACATAATTATAGTTATTTAAGCCCTATCTCAAAAAAAGGGTTCCTTGTCAGGATTACGGAACCCTAACAAAAACGCAATAGATAATAATAATTTAATAACTGTAATATCGTAATACCTTTAATAGCGCTATTAAATTAATCACGCCACAATACCTGTCATTAAAACATTCAATAATCCCTTAAAACCGCACAGAATTTGTCATTATCCATCATTAATATCCCAAAAATCACTGTTTACAGTGCATAACGCAAATTGAATGTCATTTTATTCAGCAAAAAGCCGCTTACCGGCAGACGATGGACGTAATTTGGTTAACGGACCCGCAATCAGTACGCAGTCATTATGGTTTGATGCCGTTGGTGCTTATGTGAATAAAGAAAAACTTATTTGTTGCATAACTAATTTTACAAACGGTTCTGTAACGTTTTTGTACGTTGTTGTCAATGAAGTTGGTTGGTGGTAGGGCTTGTTCTAAGTCCGCCTGGCTAGCTACCACCATCTTACCTAAGTCTGTCGCCATAACAACAATGTTAACAGCATTGTTGTGTTCCGGCAGTTAGAGGTAAGATCCAGCCAGTTCCTCCGTGGTTGAGGATTCCGGGTGAAGCTCGCTTCCACCTTCGGCCTGATCATCACTTACCATTAGGTGAGATACAGGCCAAGAGCTTCCTTGTTGTGGATAAAAAAAAAGTCACATGTGAGACAAGCAAGGCTCATGAGAGCAAGGCAAATATTTTTAAACTGGAATTCATAATATCGATGTTGTAGTACATTGTTGGATAACAGACAATTTAACAATAATAAAAGCTCGTAAAATAACCAATATGTACCTAGGTTTCTAAAATAATTTAGCTATAGCTATACGCATACTTAATGTTACGTTATCTGTAATGTTAATCTGTATTATAGCACCAATAAGAGGAAACTTAGTTTCTGTAATTTTCGTTCGTTCGTTCGTTTCAGCCAAATGACGTCCACTGCTGGACAAAGGCCTCCCCCAAGGTTTTCCACAAAACGGTCCTGCGCTACCCGCATCCAGGCTCTTCCCGCGGGAAGAGCCTGGATGCGGGTAGCGCAGGACGCGTCCTTTACCAGATCGTCGGTCCACCTAGTAGGAGGCGTGGTCGCCACTTGAGAACTTTCCTGCCCCAACGGCCATCGTCTCTACGAGCTATGTGCCCCGCCCTCTGCCACTTGATTTTAGCAATTCTGCGAGCTATGTCATTTTATATCATTAAAATTAATCTGAAAGAGATGCGCGGCTCACGACGTTCAACATCTATAGCCCCAAAATCAAGACGCTAAGTATTCACTGATTTGACTCTGAAAAGTTACACGTTAAAAAGACCTTGGCTAATTTCCTCTTTGACAAAGCAGATTGAGGGCGATTGTGTCAAAAATGTTATAAAATGAGTAAATAACAAAAGCGTCACAACAAGAGATTATTTAGCTCTCGGTCAGTAAGTTTTAATCTGCGGAATCGCCTTCGAGCGATTTGGCTTTCCTCTTTGTGGGCAGAAACAATGCTACACCAACAAAAGGAGCGGACCCACTGTAATATTTCATGACGACCCCTTTATATTGTTTTTAATTCCGAAATATTTGGCACATTTCATTTTATCGGAGCTGTGAAAAAAAGCAATATAATTCTTGGAACCATATTTCAGTATTCATTGTCTTTTGATTCCAACTCTATTCGTGTACAGTCAACAACACATCAACAATGAAAAATTTCAGGAAATGTTTAAAATATTTCAGGAAATGTTTAATTTTTCAAAGTTCATAATCCATGTTTTGTAGCAGGTTAATGTTCCTTTTACTGAGCAATAACAACTTCTACGCGTTGCAATAGTATATTCGTGGAAGGAGACTGGCAGCTACCACACCAGACCACTACCAGGCATGGATGAGTTGTAATTTGCTATATTAGGTCTAGATTTCAACCAATCCTTACATGTACTCGACGCATTTCTTATTTCAGAATTAAGCCCGCAATTTTCAGTACACACTCCTATACAAACCTCATAAGTCTCTCTTTTATTTGCTTCAAAGAGAAGAGCAGCCAAGCTTTAGTATTTGCCAACAAGCCAATAACTAACCGCCAGATTTGTCAATATTTCATACGTGGCCAACTGCAACGTGTAGACACGGACCAGACACGTGCCAACAAGTGCCATGACATGAACCGTGCCATTCTGCATGTTTAATGCCCGCTACACGTTACACGTTTTATGGCTAGTCTTTACTAGTGATGTTTTAGTAACTTTAATATTAGTTAGAAATCGAAAAGTTTACGAGCAAGCTATAAAAGGGAGTTTAATATTGCTGCATATTTTAATAATGTTGGCTTTGAATATTGATGCAAAAGAAACATGTATGGAGCCAATACAGGCTGATGTTATCAAACCACCCTAGGAAGTCTATTCAATGATTCTTCTTCATCTTGTCAGAGTGGTCGTGGTTGCGCTGACAAGGTACATGATGGGGTAATGTCATCTCCGAGGGTAGCTCTCCTGGCGATGTGCTTCCATTTCTGACGGTTAGAGGCGTCGCGAGTATATTGGACCATGGTGGACTCAGTGGCCTTTGTGATGGCGTCTATCCAGCGAGTTGGCGATCGACCGCGTGCTCTTTTGCCTTCAATCAATTCAATGATTATCAACAACTTTTAACGTATTTTCTGAAGCATGGAGATTGTCTCTGCTACCAATAACCCAAGAGTAAGAATTATTAAGAAATAACAATTATGTAAGAACAATAAGCGCTACCTTTTGAATCGCCAAGTTTAAAATTACATTTCTGCATAAATACTCGCCACTAATGCTGCCAATAATTCAATTTATTGCAAGAAGGAGGAAGCTATTAGATAAACAATTAATTTAGATTAAAACGTCTCCACTGGAAATCCCTTACAATTTCCAGACTTGTCACTCCGATTATACCCACTAATCCACCTGTCAGGCCTAACGGGCTCGGGCTATCTCCTCATACCACTCCAATATTAGATCTATTGCCTTTGAATAAGGTCTGCAATAGTCCAGCACCATCAGTTGGTTGGTGTATTTAGTGTACAGACGGCAGCACTTCAGGCTAAACGTTTTGTTCCAAAATAACACCTATTACAAAGAAATAAGATGCCGTAAGGTAGCTTGAGTTACCGTGGGTACATCACAGTGATTGGTGCGGTTACAGTTAATCTAGTTTGGCAACTAATAGATTTGCAAATTGCTTTATGCTAAATCTGTTTTTACATTGATAAGTATTACGATAAACACAGTGTGTCAACTGTAAGATTTATCAGTGGTTTCTGTAAAAAGGGGTAACGCATATTTTTTAAATTATTATTTGTGACTGAATCTACGATCACAAATTTCGATTCGTGCGATTTGATTTATGCCCGTTTTCACCATCAATCCCTAATTAGGGTTCCGTAGCCAAAATGGCAAAAACGGAACCCTTATAGTTTCGTCATGTCCGTCTGTCCGTCTGTCCGTCTGTCCGTCTGTCCGTCTGTCCGTCTGTCCGTCTGTCCGTCTGTCACAGCCGATTTACTCGGAAACTATAAGTACTACAGTGATGAAATTTGATGGGAATATGTGTTGTATGAACCGCTACAAAATTATGACACTAAATAGTAAAAAAAAGAATTGGGGGTGGGGCCCCCCATACATGTAACTGAGGGATGAAAATTTTTTTTTCGATGTACATACCCGTGTGGGGTATCAATGGAAAGGTCTTTTAAAATGATATAAAGTTTTCTAAAAAACATTTTTCTTAAAGTGAACGGTTTTTGAGATATCAGCTCTCAAAGTCGTAAAAAGTATGTCCCCCCCCCTCTATTTTTATAACTACGGGGTATAAAATTCTAAAAAAAATAGAGGTGATGCATGCTAATTAACTCTTTCAACGATTTTTGGTTTGATCAAAGTATCTCTTATAGTTTTTGAGATAGGTTGATTTAACTGTAATTTTGGTTAAGTTATTGTGCTTACACTGAAAACGATGGCTGAACCTTATAAGATAGATCAAAAAATATACTACAGTATTGTACACCTTTTAAAATCCGCGATGATATAAAATCTTTATAATGTAGGTACTTTTTACGAGAAATATTAGCTTATTCAAGCAATACGCCATTAATCCTTATCCAGTAATGTACCTTAAATACATTGTGCATTTGATAAAGTTTAATATTACAAATGTGATTGTTGAGTAATAATAGGTTAAACATATCCATCGAACCAATATTTTTAAAACGCGTTAATCCTATAGATTATTATTACATCGATTCAAGAAGATCGGTCGCTCGCTGCGCTGCAGCGCGTGAGTTGCGGGGCGTGGTCTCGCGCGGGAGCGGGGATAAGATAGCTAACCGCGTCGACCCGAACGGGCAGACACGTGAGGGCAGACGTCGTTGTCACTTGTGCGCGCTAAGAGAATTTCATCGTTCCCATTTACTTCTTTCGCAAGTCGAATTTGGCGTTGAGACTTTTTAATATTGAATTGTACCTATTATAAAAAATAAGTAAGTAGGTATACTGGTTTAATAGGTGCTATTAAACCGGTCACGTACTAATAAATCCCCCAATAATATAAATTCCTTTGTTTTTGGTGCAAATTTTAGTGTTTCGTAGCAGGTTTTTAAAATTTCTAAAGCTTATTGTATATCATCTAACAATGGATACTTTAGATAATACGTTTTCCTACATTCTGAATTATAATAACTATATCGAAGATGATGTGGTTCGCGCATTTCATGAAAAGTTACTTCGGTGCACATCATTTAGACCGCGTGAGCTAGAATTATTTCAACACCCTGAACTGATTGAACCTGTACCTAAAAATGAGACGCACCTTCAAGTAATTTATGACGGTGACGTGGGATTAGTGGGGCACTGGAGTTGTATTTATTACATTAATGGAATACTGCGTGTGTACGATAGTCTTGTTGGTGTTCTAGGAAAATCGCAAAAAATATATGTAAAAGCCTTGTTTCCGTATCTATCGGAGTCATGTATTCAGTTTCCAAGTGTTCAGCGACAACCGAATACTATTGATTGTGGTTTGTTTGCCATTGCTTTTGCCACCTCTTTAGCTCGGAATATTTATAAATACATATATAAAATTAATATTCATACATAAAAGTACAAGGCAAAATATCGGGAGAGTTTAGGCTCCATTCACCAGGTGTATAAATTGACATAATAAGTTTATTATATTTGCTGCTACGGAACCCTTTGTGCGCGAGCCCGACTCGCACTTGGCCGGTTTTTTTTAAGTGACCCCTATGGTATTTTGTTTTCAAAGGGGTCACTTAAAAATTAGGGATAGATGATGAAAACGGGCATAAGTATCTTTATCTTCTTTGCCTTAGCCCTTTCCCATTATTTGGGCTCAATACTCAATACTCAATACTCAAATCTTTATTTAATCTCGGCTCCCTTCGGTCGGCGGTTCGATTTGGTAGGTACTTATAATTACCTCTAATTACTGTTCGCAACCTACGAGAAGGTCTGAAATGAACTATGCCATTTTCAGAAACTACAAAATACTTAAATATTCTGTATGTTCGTATATTTCCAATAGCATCGCGCATGAGTTGCTCCCGTCGGAAACGCAATTGCATGAATAGTTTATTACTTACAGAATATTTTCACTCAGACAAAAAATGTGCAGGTGAAAACTCAATAAATAAATTGCAGGAGGTTTTATTTTACAGCCATTTTGGAAAACAAAATTTCGCAAAACGATTCGAATGTGATAAAATATTTTAGTGAATGTCTTGTATATTCGAGTGTACAGCAAGTTATTTCGGAATCAATGAATTTTACATGAAATGATAATATTGAATGGAAACATAGTGAGACTATCACAATCAATATACCTACCTATCTACATCGTCGGCCGTTTGGTGTAGTGGTTCAGAACGGACTACTATGCCGAGAGGTCCCGGGTTCGATTCCCGGCCGGGGCAAAATTGAAATGATGAATTTTAATTTCTGTGACGGGTCTGGGTGTAAATATGTATAATATGTATGTATTTAATAAAAATAAAAAAAAGTATATAAGTAGTATATCCGTTAAGCTAGCACCCATAACACAAGCTTTGAGTTGCTTACTTTGGGGCTAGCTGGCGCTGTGTGAAATTGTCCAAAGATTTATATAACACCTAATGTTTCACAATAAATAATCTTGATTTTGAAAAAAATTAAGCGCCCTGAAAAAGCCTCCGTACTATTAAAGTAAGAAGTACCTATATGAATAAGGTCGAATTGGTCCTAATATCAATATTAAAGTCGAAATCACGATACGTTACATAACACTGTTATACACAGTGTGTAAATAACATAAGCTAATCAAACGGTACCAATATTAAAATCTTCCTTCACGACCGCTTTATAGCCACACGTGCTTACATAGTTCCAAAGAAATCCTACAGCGTGCCACTTCTACGAGTTCGAGTAAAATCAATTCCATGAAACAAAACGTCTTATTTGAAAGTTGGCCGCAGGTATACTTTGAAACAAATGGTCGTATTTACACGTAGCACAATGGAACATAAGTTTCGACAATCGAAACGGCAATAACTTCAGAACAAGAAAGTAGGCACTAGTAAAACTTTCTTGCATGATCGATTGCTTTTGCTAAGAGAGAAACGAATATAAACGTTTTTTTTTGTTACGCACTGGTCAGTTGTAGTTTTTAAGTTGCACGACCGCCTAATCTAGCTCATATAAATCTCGTAGTAGTAACCTATGATGAGTTATGGATCTATTTTATAAAAAAGTAAATAAGTGTATAATTTATTATCACTTAGGTAATACTATTATCTCAATATCTATTCAAATCGACTCTACAAGTTTTGCAGTTTGCTTTCTTTCAATAAAACCGATAACTGATACATGAAATAAATATTGCGAATACTTAACAGTAATTATCTTTGTAAATGAGTGCTGTGTGTAATTACAGATGTAGCAAGGCATTAATCTACCCCGCTATTATTCAGGATTAGGCGAGTACAATCAATCCGCCCTTTTTGTTGCGCTCGCGGAATTACGCAGGGCTAAGGAGGCACTTAATATCAATCAATCAACAAAAACCCTGGAGGTGGAGCCCCATACGCTCTTCGTTAGTGTGATATTACTAAGGAGCACGTCATTTATACACAATTTATGGTATATAATTTAAATGTGAAACCTAGTTAAGTTATCATTGTAATCTTATTGAATTGTATTCTGTGGTTGTGCCTTTAAATAAATAAATAAAATAAATACAGCAAATAACTTCAGGTGTTCAGTTGGATAACGAGATAGAGCTGTGCTACCAAATACGATGAAGCGCGATTCTCATAAGCCTAGATCTTCGGTAAAACAAAGGCATTTGGTTGCGTGTAACTCCTATTGCATGTGTCCTTCGCCAAATGCAATAATCTGTAAAGTTCAAGTGTGCAGTCAACTTACACACACAGCAGACGCCAAGTCTGTACGCGTAGTCACCAGCGGCCGTGGCCGTCCCTCTACCGGCAGTCCCTCGAGTTAAGTCAGCTGCAAGCGCGGCCACGTGAAGTGAGCTCTCCTGTAGCAGCTAGTATATGTACTTACACACACACAGCAGACGCCGAGCCCGTGTGCGCAGTCACCAGCGGCCTTGCCGTCTCGCTGCCGGCAGTCGTACGGGTTGAGGCAGATACCAGCACGAGCGACGGTGAAGCTGGCAAGCACTGCTACAGCAGCTAGTATACTTACACACACAGCAGACGCCGAGCCCGTGCGCGCAGTCACCAGCGGCCTTACCGTCTCGCTGCTGGCAGTCGTACCGGTTGAGGCAGATACCGGCACGAGCGACGGTGAAGCTAGCAAGCACTGTTACAGCACCCAGTATACTTACACACACAGCAGACGCCGAGTCCGTGCGCGCAGTCACCAGCGGCCTTGCCGTCTCGCTGCCGGCAGTCGTACGCGTTGAGGCATATACCAGCACGCGCCACGGTGAAGCTAGCAAGCACTGCTACAGCAGCTAGTATACTTACACACACAGCAGACGCCGAGCCCGTGCGCGCAGTCACCAGCGGCCTTGCCATCCCGCTGTCGGCAGTCGTACGCGTTGAGGCAGATACCAGCACGAGCGACGGTGAAGCCCGCCGGCTGGCATTCCCGCTCGCCGCCCACCGGGAAGAAGTTGAGCACCTTTCCCAGGGAAAATAGGCCTGGAAATAATATTGGAGCATTAATAAAATGATCTTTGTCTTCATTTACCCTACACATAACATAGCAGACCCTACCATTACTAACTAGAGACGTACGCAATCACAAATCTGAGATATTACAATAATTAACACAGATCTGATAGCCATTGTCATTGTCCAATGACACTCTCTATCTATTCCATTGCGTGAAAGACGATATCGTTATTTTACTAGGTATCTATTTTGCTTTAAAAGAGGCCTCTTTACAAATACAAAATTATGTCTCATGCAAATAAAAGTACAAAATCGTACCGCAAAAATATAACAAGGTAACTTAGTTACAAAAAATACTCGTTGTTTAACCAAATTCATGGGACAAGAGATTAACGAAAGAAAACTAAATTATTCAAGGAGAGCAGGCTTTGAACAACCAGTTACACAGTTTATTACACGGCCGCGGACAATTTGCATAAGAAAAATAACAAGGAAAGTGAATCTGCTCGCCATGTTGTAAAGACGGGGCTCTACGTAAAGGATAATCTTACTGAATTTAAATATACAATTTGTATAACCTTTTTATTTTAATAATACAATACAACCCACAAAGTGATTAGCGTAATGCAAGATGCTTAAACCCGAGTAAGATTAGTTGATACTTTTTAAAGACCTTACTACTCAACTTTGCATTTTTGTCATTGTGAAACTAGAACACAAGGAACCTGGAATACGCTGTGTAAAGTTCACGTTGCCCCTAGTGCAAGCTGCCCCTTGTTCACGATTTTTAAAAGTACCTTGCATTTAATGTACTTTCATCTGTGCTTTTTCATGCTACTACTGTAGTATGCGTTTGCTCTTGATAACAAATCTCATTAGGTCTCGGACAAGAATCTCATCTCTCATTTTGGTCTATGTTGGCACGAGGCTTATTAGGACTATAGAATCCTAAAGATAAGCTCCTAAAGAGTGTAAAGATAGCTTTAGCATATTTTTCCAAATTGACTAAAGGCAGGCATTTATCCCCAACCTAAGGTTACGTTATGCGTAGATAGAGTCTAGGGTAGTAGAATTTGAAATTCATAAGGGTGCAATCATGTTAGCCCCCGCTCGTACCAAACCCCGGCCTACAGATGTTTTATATAAAACAAGTCTGACCCGGGGAGGCGGGCATATCGCTAGGATATCGTCCGGGATAGATACCCATCCGTCATCCAGGACCGCATTGAGGTCGCAGCGCGTAAATTATGACCCCGGGCTCGGTTAATAAGAAAAGGAAAGTTTAATAAGAATGTCATTGTGACGGGATTTACGATAGGAGTGTGATGAAAAGGTCGGCGACATCATTGGGGGAAGATAAAAAATTAAAATTATTTTTAGGTTGTTTGTTGGCAGTATAAAGTTGTAACAGTCCCTCTTTATGAGTGCTCAATTTAGATTAAATAAGTATAATATTAAAGATCTTACTCAGAAAATTGTGCTGGTAGGTACCTATCTAGATGATGCTTGGAAGCTCCGAAAAATTCATGACTGGATTAACTGAAGTTACTAAATTAAAAGAAATTAGTAGTAACTGAAGTTACTAATACTAGGTAAAATTGGTTAAATGTATGTAGGTAGGTGTATCTGCGATCCCTAAACAAATACAAAAACAACCTGCTCATGCTTATCAATAAACCTTCTACAACATTCGTATAAGAAGATATCTACATTATGGGTAGGAAAATAGTGGTAGGCATACGTAAGACATAAAATTTATATGACTTTTCTTAGACAGCGAGCAAATGGAGTCATGCTAGCATAATGATAGTGATGCTCAGCGTTTAGAGACAATTCGAAAACGATAAGGAAACGTCCGCAATCGAACTCGCCCATAAAGGCAGTTACTATAAAAGCGTATGGAGACAGGAGCGAAATTAACTTTGCTGTTTGAAATCTGACATCGGACGAAAAATACTCTGAAATAGGATACTGTTAAACAAAAAGACCTTTGCATAGTTTAAACAAAAATAATCAAGGTCATATAGGTCAAGATACTACTTAATTCAGTAGAGGCCTTACTCTATTTTATTCAATTCTGTGGTGAAAAAACTAATCTTTGAAATTGTAATGCTCGTGATTTTGTACTGTATAGTTTTCTGGTAGGTTCTAGAACCACTTTTCAGAACTTTTCATCCTGTTACTACTTTCATGGAAAAGTTAGAGAGGCTTTTTATTTCTTTTCCTCTGTAGCTCAGTGGTTAGGAATGAGAGTTTCATCTGGGACCATAGATTTTGTTAATGAAAATAATGTTTGAGATTTTTCAGCCTCCTAAATACAATAGTCATAACAACAATCATAAGTGAGAATCCGTTTATGAACTAACAAAACAACGAAATGAAACCGCGACACTACCTATTGTATTACTTTGTAAACGGACGACAGTCTAAACACAGCGGTAACTTTTATAGTTATAATAGATGCTATTTGCTACAAAAGTTGGCTGTACAAGAATCCTACGGACCGTTGTATCATTTTAGACATTTTGTATGCCGGTTTATACTGCATTTTGCCCCGTTTCTGCTATACGCGAAAAAGTCACAGCAAATAACTGTAGCCCTAATAAAGTGTGAACGCTATCCGCTGCAGCGCCGTTACCAAGCTAAAGTTCGTTAACTACTTTTAGTAAAGCAGATAAGAGCTTCCTTAGTTTTTGTTTAACTTTAAAAGCTGTATTATACAGAGTATTTAGATACCTACGTTATTCAGGTACACTTTTAGAGAAGTGCGGTTAATTTTTTTTTTTAATTTTGTTGCAAAAAAAATCCACGGATGGACATAGCAAATTTTAGTGACGATCACCAAAGTTGTGTAGTAGGTATCTGACAATTCTGAGTTTCTAGATTTAAGCATCTTAGAGCATCATAAAGCTCAAATTATAAAAAACAAGTTTCAGTCACATGCAGATACCATTCTTTTCAGTCTTTTTGTTTAGCTATCAAAGCGCTTGGAGAAAAACAGCATCTGGAAAAATGGAAATATTTTTCCAAGAATAATTGAATCTCTTAGTTCCCCAGTTTCCATTTCCATATGTATTTCTTAGCTTGTCTCCGGGCAATATTGAAAGACGGCCCGAACCGCGGTTCTTGAAAGTTTAGTATAATACTGGAACAGGGATTTTGTTGCTGCAATGGCATATACCTGCAGTTTTAAAGAATCCTCGAGATGCTTTATTGCATATTTTGTTTCTGACAAAACAATCTTTCATCATGGCCATTTCATGTGCTACCATTTCATGTGCTACCCCGAATACTACAATTTGACGATTGTTGTTAAATGAAGAGGATTGAAATCAAGAAATCTTACGTACGTTTCTGTCCATAAGATTTTTACCTGGTTTGTTGGTGCTTCAGTAAACGAGTATTATGTAGATCTAACAAAGCTTTAATGTATCGAAGCTTTTATGGTGTATTAAGTTTAAAGGCTTTTGTTTGTTTAACGCCAGACTCAATACAATGAGTAGAAAACTAATTAATTTATGTTTGTTTCACCAAATTGAAAGTAAACATTATGTTTGTTAGTTAAAACTAGCTATAACAATAACAATACCAACAATTAGGTTTGCGTATCTGTATTCACAATTCGTAGCGTATATTTAAGTCCAATCTCTTTTACAGTAAATAACATAACAGCTGGGTGTAATTGTAAAATAATTGCACATTCATTGCTCGGCCTGTCAAATTAATACAGACATGATGACTGGCATACAATACATGAATGCAGTGGGCTCACTAATATGCAACGAAATATAAAAGCTCTACATGACACGACTTGAAAAATTCTAACCCACATTAATTGAACCCTCGATCTTAACTTGATCTTCTCTCATCATCATCATCATTTCAACCACAGGACGTCCACTGCTGAACATAAGCCTTCCCCAATGACTTCCACACCGCACGGTTGGTAGCGGCCTGCATCCAGCGGCTTCCTGCTACCATTATCAGGTCGTCAACTCTTCTCTAAAATTACTAAAAAAAATTTAACCTGACTGTGAGCTAGTATGAAAATTAAATTAAGTACATGATTTTCAACCGTTTTGAAATGCCGTTATGTTTGCACCAAGTGAACTAAAAAGGACACCAAAGTTGAGAACAAGATTCATCTGTAAAATTGCTTGGGGCTACTGCATCAATATTGCGTGTGGGCCTACATTAAGATTAGCAGACAAAAAATTGAACGGTCGTCCGTATTTAGAGCGTAGTTTTTAATTCGGTACAACTAATGAATTGTGGGTTTTCCTTATTCTGTTTTTAGACCATAGTAAAGCAAGAAACCGTTAGGTGATAGATATATTATATGTGATAAAATACTACTAGTTTTACGACTTGATATATTTATAGTCGTTACACCACCTGTTCATTCATAACCTATAGCCTAAAGCATCAATAACCTTAAACATTAACAATTTATGTATATTAAATTTTTATCGACATATTAACTACCTATACAAATTATGTTGCAGGTGTTTGTTTGAATCAACACAATCATCGTTATGTTATTTAATATGTAGTCTCGAATATTATAAAAGCGAAAGTAATTCTGTCTGTCTGCTTTTACGTGCCACCTCACACTTAAATAGCTGAAGTAATTTTGATGAAATTTAGTATAGAAATAGTTAAATACCAGTAATACCAATACAAAATACAGGTTAGTTTTAACCCCCATTTTCGAAAGGGGAACAAGCGCGATGTGATGTGTCACTTTCGGTGAAAGACTGAAAAAAAACACATACCTAGCCGACGATGAAGTTTTATTACCCTTTTTCTGACATTTAAAGATTGCTGAAAAGTAATGCAAAAACCCAATTTGAGAACAGAATATTGCACTCAAATTCAGTTCTCTACAATTAAATTCCGTAGCTATAAAATTCTGTTACTACTCGTAGTCTAGTTCATTTGTTTTCAACGTTGAAAATGGAATTTCACTTTCGAACTTTTTTGTATTCGGGGTCGACTCTGCAAAACGTTTTCAATGTAGCGCCATATCGACATCACCTTCTCTCTCGATTGTCTCGATCATGCCAGCATTCCGGTAGTGCAAGAGAGACAAACGCATATAAATTTTTTTGGAGGGTAGGATTGGTACCCAACTTAAAATTTGGTATTCCAAATCGTCGTTTTGCAATCATCCCGCGTATTTTCCGAAACAATTCCATTTCCAATCAGTCTGATGTTTGCTTCAGTTTTTTGGAGCATTTTGTGGGTACAGTTGCACTCGAAAATAGTTTTTCTCGCTTGAGAAATGCTTTTAAAAGCCTATTTGCAGTAAATAAATTGTGCCGTTTATTTATATCCATTTTATTAATTGAACCAATATCCAGAGATCATTGGCTAATAAATAAATAAATAATTGACCTACAAACTGCAATAATAACACACTACTCTACCTCTTTAACAGAACGTCGACTTAAATCTAAATTGAATCTAATTTTTTTAAAGCGCAGTAATAACTAATGACTCTGTACTTTCAAATTAATTGACGTTTACAACTTGATGAGTAATTCAGCTAATTGTGCAATACAATAATATTTGTGACTTGCGGCTTTGCAATCTCGTTAAATGCATCTATTTTCGTGCTGGACTGTACTGTGTACAGGCGAATCAAAAGTGGCCACTGCCTAATTGTTGTTGTCTTTTTTGTAACGGTCTGTGCGATTTGCGCACTCACTCACTGACCGTCCAGGGTTGCCAGAAAACAAAGTTTGAACTAGAGTTCCGAGGATATTCTGAACTATTTGTTTGTTTTTTTTTTTTCAATTATAATTTTGTATTAATAATGGCGTTTAAATGATAAACCGTAGTAAGAAAGAAATAATAATCGTTCCTCCCTTTCTGGACACATTATTATAGCAGTATTACTAGGTATTGCGTAAGGTTTCTGAACACTAGTTTTAACAAGTTGCATTTCCTATGTTTTTCTTTCTAAAAAAAATCTAAACGAATAAATACATTTTTGAGCCTTGTACAGATGCTAATGCATCCTAACACTAATGTGTTACATTTTACTGTATGTCTGTCCCTCCCTAACCCTAATCTGTTCATTAAAATGACCTCAACTTCATTGACCTCTAAATTATTTTTTTAATTTTACATTATTTACAAAAAGTGTCAGCCCTAATGGTGGAGCTTGAAAAACTGGGTGTAATAAGCGTCTTATTTGGTTTTTTACTTGTTGGGATTCGCTTTCTCTGTAATACAGAATTATTATTATTACGTTCGTAATTTTGCTTTCAAAGCGGCTGCCTCAGCCGAATAAAATGTATTGTTCATGTACTTCTACAGTATTATGAATTTATGTTGATTTTAGGGCAAGAGAAGAATATAAACATCACTGAGGTAGAGAATTTACAGAAATATTCTAAAGAACATTATAGACTGAGTCGATTATAACAAATCGTAACTCAGGGTCCAGTCACGTAAAAGATTGAAGGTTAAATCCCATTTTAAATCGATTCTTAAAGTGATAATCATTTTTATATTGATACGATTGTGAAAGAAAGTGTTATATTTTGTCATTAAATCATAGAGAAATAGTCGGTTGTATTGATAGTTTAATACCCTATTGAATTTCAAAATCCTGAAGACCAGTAGACACAAGAATAATAGTCTAAAGCAGTGTTTCTTAACCTGTGGTCCGTGGTTCCGAGAGCATATGTATGGGGATCCTTAGCCTTATCTATGGACCATTAACAATCGTAACTAAATGCCACCAAAAATCTCGTAATCGCTACGCACGCTGTGCTTTTTTATTAAGGGGGTCCTTAAAACTGTGCTTAATTTCCTAAGGGGTCCGTGGACAAAAAGGTTAAGAAACGCTGGTCTAAAGCACTGATACATAAAATCCCCGGCTAAAATACACAGCCTTAACGTGCAAGCGCATTAGCGTGCACATATTTTATATCGCGATGCAGGTCGCTGCATTATTTATATCGAGCCATCGAATAGTTCGGGGAACGTAATCGATTCCAGTGGGTCCGGTTGTTCCTCGAAGCTTCCTGAATATGAAAGGTTTTAAGGAATCACGCGATAGCAAGCTGTCTTAGGTAGTAAATAGTAGCATGATGAAATAATTATATGAAACTATATGAAATATTATAGCAAACACGATAGTTAATTTTATAGTAAGCCTGGTTTTCGTCTATCGTTTGGATTGTGGCCAACTTAGATCATAAACCCACGTTAAGATTCCTTAATTTACTTGTGCTTGAGTCATTTTAAGTTCAGAAGAATGTTGATAATGTAAAGAACTAAAAATAACAACCATGCCCTGTTTTACTTACTTTGCTCAAAACCATGAAACCTTAAATTTTATTGACATCCCATAAAATGGCCAGTTCATAATAAAGGTAATTCACTCGTAACTTTATGGCATAGGGTGCGGCCACACGACAATGTTCATTTTCGACACAGTATAATTAAAGTACCTTTCTTCGCCTAAGTTACGCAGATATTGCATTCTTAGATTGCCCTGATCGTCGGAAAAGTATTTTTTTTATTTGCATTAATATGTCTAAGAAGACTCTTAAAATCTGTCACCAGAGTTGGAAGAAAATAAGGTAGCACATGGAGCCGAAATATATCAGTCCTAACTAACCATATAAAGTCAAAGTCAAAATTTCTTTATTTGTTTGGACTAATAAATAGTTCTTACAAATCGTCATTTTGCTCTTAAGGAGCCTCTACATGTCTCATAATCTTTTTACCCTACCAGCGCTTCGAGACCAACATTTGGCAAGTGCTGAGAAGAAGCGCCGCAACAAACTCAGTCACCACTGTCTGCCGGATATAGGGTTGCCAGGTCCAAAATCATAAAAGCCGGACTTTGTGTTTCATTTGGCCGGACATTTTNGGGGGGGGTGCAATTAGTGTCAGCTCATGAGTGAGTACTATCATCATCGGTTGCTAACCAACATCCTGATGCGTGCGCTTCATATGATTCTGTGGCTCGACTTTCGCCTGGCAAACCAAAGGCTTTTTAAGCCTAACAAAAGCCGGACAGGCCGGACAAGAACCTAAAAAGCCAAACATGTCCGGCCAAAGCCGGACGCCTGGCAACCCTAGCCGGATAAAGAAATAGTAGTAGTAGGTACATTCGATTCAGGAGCAGTTCACTGAATTTACCATGCATTCTTGTATGGTGTATCTTATAAGAATAATATATCTGAACTCTACCACTATTTCGGGGCATCAATATACATAGGTCAGATCTGAGAAGACGCAGCGCTCCAGTTGTTCTCAACGACACCTGCAGAAACCAGTCATAAATGAGTCATCGAAGCGTGGCCGGTCCATAATAAAGGCACGTTATGGCTCAGCCATCGCGATGGAGGAAACCGGATGAGTGTGGTACCGCGGGTCCATAAAAGTAAATGACCATCATCTAACGCAATGACGGCGAAGACATAATGACGCGTTACTTTGAATGGGCTAACTGGAGTCATGAAATAAAAATGTCGTTTCATGGCGAAGTTTAGAAATTTTTTATAGCAAGATTGTTGGACAGTGTATCTAGAATCCTAAAAATATCACGTGTTCATCGATTGTAAAACTCAAGTGTTGATAAATACAGGTCGTCTCAAAATTTGTACGTCACATTGACACCATACGAGCCTAAGGAACAAGTCTATTAAGTCCATTTTAAAATGACTACGATATTATTAGACATACCTCAAAACTCATCAGACTTTTCTATGGACATTAATAACTAAAATATTGGTCATATCTCAAAACTTATGAAACTTTTCTATGAACATTTAGGCTTGTTCGATGCGTCTTAGGTTCAACTACCTCTGGTGTCAGTGTGAAGTGCTAATTTTAGGCACACCCTGTATAGTGCGTTATTCTCGCAGTTTATTATTATGCAGTTTCATATCATATTTACAGACTTCAACGCAACTTCGGTATACTTTTCTAACTGCGCGCGTGGGGAAGCGAGTTGCGAACTCATACGGCGTACTTTGCAGTTCCTTGAGTGTATTTTGAGGAAATTGCAGCTAGCTACCCTCATAATATGCATAGCGACGCCGCCAAGTCGTAACTTAGTACACTGAAACTTGTCGGGAAGCTTTGCATCATAGTTAATATTTTCATGATGGGATTGAACATAGTATTTTAGGTCTTTTTCAAAAGCTTTAAATTCGAATTATTGAAGGTCTTAATAGACATAATTGAAATGTTCGCTGTCTACCTACAAATTAAAATTTAATGACCCCATTAATTGCTTCCAAGCAGTAGTAGCTTACTGGGCAACACTAACAAACGGCTTACTTACCGTCTGCCGCACAGTTAGCCGTGCGAAGAAAACTGATTACATATTTTGTCGGCCGTTTGGTGTAGTGGTTCAGAACGGACTACTATGCCGAGAGGTCCCGGGTTCGATTCCCGGCCGGGCAGAAGTTGAAATGATGAATTTTAATTTCTGTGACGGGTCTGGGTGTTACTATGTACTTATAATATGTATGTATTTAAAAATAAAAATAAAAAAGTATATAAGTAGTATATCCGTTAAGCTAGCACCCATAACACAAGCATATTAATTGCTTACTTTGGGGCTAGATGGCGCTGTGTGAGATTGTCCAAAGATATTATTATATTATATTATTTAAACCGGACGTCTATGTGACATGTTTAGGTAATTATTATCTCGGTGGTAGAGTTCAATTTTGAATGCCCTGAAGTTCAGAAACTAAGCATACTTGGAGGACATATGTAGTTGAGAGCACATCCCTGAAAACGAGATAATTGCCTTCGATTGATTTTGAGCCTTGTAATAAAGTGATACAAACAAGTAAAACCTTAGTGAACCGACTATCTCTTGTGAAAACATGTTAGTGCAAAGAAAAAAAAAAGAAAAATAAAGTTCAAAATCGCTTTGGGAAATGTATTAGGTAAGAGCCGTAGTTAGTTTGCTTACCTACTAGCTACAACAAAGAAGACGAGCTAATTGTTGCGTGTCTAAGCAAAAAAGGCCTGCAAATTACATCCCTATTTATTTTCCTGTAGTAATTAATTCCCTGTCAAGTTACGGGTCTAGCCATTAGGGCCGCAAAAACTGACCTCCGTCAATCAGAATCTTACGAGCGAACGAGACGTTAGCTATAAATTAAGAAAAGAAATAGCTTTCTGCTTTTGCGGTTAGGTTTTAAATATATTGTGCAATAATATTCTTTGCATACATATGTATTTAATTTTACACTGACAAGTATCTATGCATTTCCATCTATCTTACCTTCACTTCTTTCTGTGTGATATAAAACATTTTAAGAAAACTGAACCTGCGATGGCTGAGCTTTAAAATACAGAACACGAACTACTAGATTTAGTCTTTGTCTCGAGTTCCGGGCAATAAAATCGAAATACGACTTATTTCTGCACTAAGTAAGAAACTTGACCCGAGCTCTCCAATATATTGCAATAGAACTCTCTAGTACCACAGTTTTAATTAAACTGTCAATTAATAGTGGTAACAAAAAATTAAAAATGCGCACAAATAACCGGACTGGAGCAAAAAAGCCTCACTTATTAAAACCTGTCAAAAGTCTAAATCGAAAGCTAATGATTGGCTGGACTTAGGCTAACCAGGCAACTTTTTCTCACGACCTACAGAGACGTCTAAATATTCCACGTAACTAGTAGAAGCAGTTCATCAGTTTCCTCGTAGCGCTACTGTTTATCCTTATAAAGTCGGTTATTTAGAAAGTCAGTGGGTTAAAACGTGAGTGCGCGTGCGCTGTCTCACGCGCATAAAAACACAGAGTAAGGGCCGACGGTCAATGGACTTTGATTCGCAAAAGACGCAAGATTGATCAGATGAAAACTGGTTAAGATAGCTCTGCTATCTCCATCAGAATGAAGCAGCCGAGTTCTAAATCGTTTGTTTCAGCCAAATGGCGTCCACTGCTGGACAAAAGCTACCATAAGGATTTCCATAGTAACCGGTCCTGCGCTGCCCGCATCCAGGTTCTTCCAGCGACCTTGTCCTGACCTTCTTCATAATCATAGTTTAGTCTCATAAAATGGCATCATATGCATCGGTCAATGCTTTGAATACCCATATCATTATGCCCAATTCATAATGCCAGGGCACTATTTTAGCTCTACCCAAGATTCATTAGTTGAGTTTATACATAAATGATGCAGTCAGAATATTTATGTATTTTAATTAACCTTTTTTATGTCGAGTCTAGGATTAAGTTTGCATAGGCCCTTAGTATGCGAGGATAGACCTGCGGTTGCGGTTAGCTCGTCCACAAGTCATTTGATAAAATGATTAAATTGAGTTATGGAACATAAAAGTAACCACAAATTATATTATTAGAATAAAGTTTCATAAAGAGATTATAAAAGAAAATGCTGAGTTGAGAATTTTAAAACATGACAACGTATACTTACTCTGTCTATTAACGTGGTCGACTATTTTACAAGACAGTGTTTTAATTTCAGTAAATGTACAGTCACAGAATGAAAAGGTTCGTCAGTTTTCAAATTGATTCCTTCAACGAATCGCGAGCACATATTACCTTTTGAAACTATGATAGAGAATAATCTCGAGTTAGAGAAAATAATCTTTAACTGTTCGTCAGTAAAGTTCAAAATTATTCAGATCAAAGTTGTTTGATGATTTAACTTGTCAAGAGGATTATTATGATTGATAAACTAAAACCTTCTTGTTGGTTCAACCTGCCATTATCTATTAAATAAAAAAAACTACATTTTGTAACATTGGCATTGCACTGATGGGATAGAAAAATAAACAAGCAAAACCTTATTCGTTAGCAAACGTCATATTTATTTAAATGTTAGCAGCACTGTTTCTTGCACGGTTATGTTGGCAGGTTTGACTCTTACAGTACCTAGTGCAAGCGAAAACCGACACTAAGGTGACGAACCTTTTCATTCCGCGACTGCACAACGTACAACATTATGGCGCTCTGTGTGTTCTAGAACGAATAAAATATAAATCAGTTCACATTGCTAAATTACTCTAGTACTGAATGACCCTATTTTAAAGTGGGAAGAGGGGACCTAATATGACCACAATTTGACGTTGACGTCCCTATTCCCGAGACCCCGCATTCCCGCGGGACAGGTTTTACGGTACACTTGCGCTGCGCAGGAGCACAATATTGCACAACCAGTTTGAACCGCTTCTGCTGATTCATTCAGCCTCGTGTGCACGTGCGAAGATTGTATCTTACAATGGAACTTGCTATTTGAACATTTATGTTGACCAAAATATGTTATGATTAGACCAAAGATACAGCTTCTGCACTTCATGAGTCAAAGAGAACCAATTTCATTTTAATTTCAAGTAACTTTATGCCCTGTAAATTACCTACATACTTATTTATCTGGCGAATATTTTATTTCGATTACACTGAAAATGTAAGTTACTGCATAAGTGACTTGTTTTCTAAGTACGTGATTATCTCTAAATTATATATAGCTCGACCCATTTGCTATACCTGCGTAGTATCATACCATACCTGTAATCATGTAGGTATGTATGTATACCTGGAAAATAATTTCCACGCCTTACTTCCATGATTTACTATAAAACAAAGGTACTCGAATTAATTAAGGTAAGTAAGTCAAGTTTAAACAGATATTTGTATGCAAACGGCGGTGTTTCCATGATGTAATGTGTTCACTACATTTTACTTTCTAGGTGTTAAATTTTCGGTCCGAAACTTATGGTTTAATTAATTTGACAAAAGCGAAAGTTTTGGCCATGTATGTAGTTAACTGTTTTACCATTTTTATCTTGCAATTAACATGGCGTGTTGAATACATTATTACTTTTACTCTAAAGATAACCGAGGTAGCTATAGTTACCCCATTCCTAAAAATGTTTGACGACAGTAAGAAGAGACGGTATGCGTACTGCCTTCTTAAATCATCATCATCATCATCATCATTTCAGCCATAGGACGTTCACTGCTGAACATAGGCCTCCCCCAATGCTTTCCATGTTGATCGATTGGTAGCGGCCTTCTTAAATGGTTGGTTTAAATCCCGCATGTATAAAATGTGATTTAAATTATTTTATAAAACAAGATGTATCCAATTATTACTTACATAAAACGCAATAATGCCAAGTATGTAATTACTAATTAGTGTACCTTATACGAGTAAAATACCTTCAAAACTCAAACCCATATAAACCTAAGCAGTCGCACGAGACAACGGTAACAATTGATTTCTATTCGCGGGTAGGTACTTGAAGGGTTAAGAACCAGATGTATAGCCAATCATTATCGTTACAGTTAAAGATACCAGTTAAGCTGCACCTGTCTTTAAAATTACTGTAGTTAGGTTAATCCTCTCATACTATATCAAACTATACCTCAAACACAGACGCCCCAATTGCTTGCCTTTGCCTGTGAAAGCCTCCAAAAGGTCAGCTTAGGGTCGTGGGATCGCTTTAATCTAGATTCTAGGTCTAGGCCGTACCTTTTTGTTACTGTATTACCCACTTAGTTATATGGAAATGGCTTATAAAGATGTCTGCGTAGACATTTCGCCGGCACATACTAAATGTAGTCAATTTAGGTACTGTCTCAATTGCTTGAATAGCTTACTAACATGCTATCTTATCATCATATTAACTAGTTTTAGGTTTGATTATAATTAATGATTAAAACTCTTATCGTCCGCGGGAAAATCTAAAACGTGTGTGCTTCAAATTTTCTATTTATTATAACTATGCGGAAATTGTTTAGGATAAGTTGATCACACTCTCTTATTTATTTTTATTTTATTTAAAATCTTTATTGCACACGTATAATAAATGTCGGTACAACAGGCGAGCTTAATGTCATGTGGTATTCTCTTCCATCTAACCAAAATTACCTTTACACCAAAAATAAGCTAACTTTATGAATAGTGAGTTAATTCCCATAATTGACCTCACACATTATGTTCATTTAGAATTTAGAGGTATACATGATCACTTGAGTCTTAATCATCTAGCATAATACCGGTTGCAGACCAAGAGCTAAGCTAAGTTAGTGTCGTTTAGCTCGCATAGCTGACGCAGTTTCCCATAGAATTGGCATAGTTTTCAGTCTACACACGACTATGGGAAACTGCGTCAGCTATGCGAGCTAAACGAAACTAACTTAGCTTAGCTCTTGGTCTGCAACCGGCATAAAGGAGAGCGGTAACAGCTTACAGTCCACATGATGAACAAAAATAATTGCTAGGTTCGTGAAATGAGTTGAGATTGAGACCCT
This sequence comes from Ostrinia furnacalis, assembly GCF_004193835.3. Taxonomy (NCBI): domain Eukaryota; kingdom Metazoa; phylum Arthropoda; class Insecta; order Lepidoptera; family Crambidae; genus Ostrinia; species Ostrinia furnacalis. The sequence goes on along the minus strand of NW_021135639.1, from coordinate 468,255 downwards.
ATAAACACCTTATTGTCGTATTCAACTCTACCGGATTATGTTAATAGATATATCCAAATACGAAAGCACTAAGTAAATAGTGGCGCTATAAACCGAAAACTACGAGCAGCATGAGGTGTGAAACTTAAAGCTACTAAATAAAAATCTAGGTCAACGCGAATGTGTAGTAAACCCATAAACAAACATACAATAAAGATTGTTATTTGTTTATTACGTAAAAGCAAAGCTATATTTGCAGAACAAACCGCACGCACCGCTAGGCGTGAAGTTTTCACTATCACCATAATTACACCATACATGAAAGTCCACTAATGTAATCTAAGGTATGGGGTAAGAGAATGAAAGAAACATAGAAACGCTTTTATTGCCTACTCACACGCCAACATAATGTTCAGAAGTTATTCGACCAAATGACAAGGCTAAATCGTTCTCATTAGGATCACTATGAAATATACAGTGTGTTTGGGATAGGGCTAGCGATAATTTAAGGCGATGTTGTGATGTCAATTTTGTCGACAAAAATGCCCCCATATGTGGGCCCACATCCTCTTGGAATGGCTTAATTTTTTATGTGACTCTACATAAAAATAGTTTGTATTTCTTATGTGCCTGTCTTACAGATAAATAATAACAAATTGCATTTGTAAGCAAATAATATGTGTCATTAAAAAAAAACAAAAATGAAAAATAATGTCCAAAAAACTTAAAAAAAAAATGAATTTTAGTTTTTGTCAACAAATACAGTTTTGACGGGCACGTTTTTGGGGGCATTTTTGTCGATAAAATTGACATAATAACACACCGCTTTAAATTATCGCTAGCCCTATCCCAAACACACTGTATATTTTATTTAAACCCTTACCATCAATTTGAAACCTACGATTGAAGATTATGACTTAACACTTTTAGGAGTTAGCAATGACGATATTTTCATTCATTTCAGGCTCTACAATAAATGCAATTCATGTAATCTTGTAAAGATAGAAGACTTAGATTATGAAAAAACTATCCAAAAGTATCTAAAAGTGGCTTGCCATGCCTTGTTTAGATATCATATAATTTCTCTTAACGTCTACGTTTTTCTCGTTCCCCGCATGGCGCTCGTTTTGATAATTGCCAGAGATACAGCAAAAGTGAGAATATTATTATGATGCGCACTCAAGAGCGACATTAGATAGGGCCTGATAACGTTTGAAAATGCAGATGCGACCAAATTAAGGGGACCCGCATTTTGGGGAGTTTCCATTCCACAGGGGAAATCGATCCATCCATCAAGAAAAACATGATTGCCAGATAAAAGTATATGGTATGATACCTTGGCTAACATACAACTTTGACCTTCACTGGTTGGGTTTTTATTGGCGGTCAAGCTGTAAATCCTGGCTACACAGGAGTTGCGGTGGTGGGAAAGAGAGGTGGGAATAGTCCCGTAACATACAATACAACTTTATTAATCTAAAGCCAGTGAAAGTATTTTTTTTTATTTTGTTTAATTTATTCTTTTTACGAACCCTTTGATTGATATTTTGTCTTGGAATCATAATTCACATAAAAAACGACAAAGATAAGGGTAAAACCACATCGAAAACGTATAGGTGTTTTTTTTTTCAGACCCAAAATAAGATGACTCTACCTACGATTTCCTCAAAAGTACTCGTATTTCCGCCAATCATGTTGTTTATAGAGCTGCAAATGTAAACGTACACCTAGTCTTGAAATAATTTATATCGTAAAACACTGGTAAAAACGTATGCTCGTCACGAGCGCCGCTCAAAAAAGGTTAACATTTTGCGTTCGCACAGTTTTGCTGTAAAATAAAATATGTAAAACGGGACGTTGTTGCCCCTAACAGTTTTTGTGCTACGTGATACGGCCGCAACGACCGCCCGAATCGTCCAAATTTATGCGAACCATTGCGAACGTATTGTTTTTTCCCACGGAGCACGATGATTGGGGTCCCTTATCAGTTTGGTCCCCCGCCCGAAGAGTAAGATAATCGGTATCTATTGATTTTATTCGGAACCCTTTGTTCAAAATGTCGTCATCGGCGAGACACTTTTACGAAAGTACCTACTTAGGTATGTAATTTAACAGTAGTCTACTCTGTACTCCATATACTACTCCGAAGCTTGTGTCCTAAAAAGGTTTTCTTTATTTTATGTATCTCTATCATAAAGACCTGTTTAAAGTTGAATCAAATAGTGTTTTAATACATAGGTACCCAGTTTACCTAAGTACTTGTAGTACATAAATATACGTCAAAAAGCAACAAACATCAATAAATATAGTCCATTAAACAAACATTTCGCGTTTAGTCTAACAGAATAACACTTTTGTAACAACTCATCAAAGATTATTCGTGTTTACTAACTAGAAATTAATTCCAGGCAGATTTGAAAGCCGCCTGAATTCAATGGCTGTAGTAAATTAATCATTGGAGCTCATTAAGTAAATGTAGTCGTTGTTTTGTCGCAACTTTCGACCGCAACCCTAAAGCCAAAGAGGGAATGAAGGGCACCTTAAAGTTTTTACTCCTACCTCTATTACATTGAGTGCCAGAGGTCCCGCCTTCAATTACCGGGTCAGCCAAGCCGTTACGGTTTATAGCTCACACTTTGTAGGATAGATTCAACGACTGGACATTCCGTTGGACCTTGGTAATGGGGTTTTTATTTGCTTTGTTTATTTGGGAACTATTACTGAAATGTAGGTAACCTTTAAGTTTACAACGCACTTCATGTTCATGCTGTAGGTACTAATACCTGCCTATGTTGTAAAAGAACTTTAACCATAAAAGTTACAAGATGAAAGTGTCTTCAAGATGACCGTATAATAAAACAACCTTGTGACCTTCAGCAGGACAAAAGATATAAACAACAAGGAAAATAAAAGTGCATGACTGTGTTTAATGTTAAAATGAAAGAAGTATGATGGTAAACATAAATCAGCAAATAATAAGCATGCAATAATGTCTCCCGCCACCCGATCGCCTGCTTTCTTCGAGCAATAAATAATGAAAATTCACAAAAAGCGAATAAAAATCCTTTATTATGAAGATGCGCGAAAGTGGGCGTCCCCGGTTTGGGCAGGACAAGATAATGAAACACCCGATGTCTCTGGTATCGGGGTTTTGGGGCCTGTGACTAATTTTATTTTTATTTCAACTGTAAACACACAATGAAACACAACTGTTTTATGGAGCTTATACATCGCGTAAGAATTAAGTTTGTTTATCTTTCAAATATCAAGCAGACAAACAAAAGATACTCGTACTTATTATGAAAATGCAAAATAGAATGCAGCTCCAGACTTGAGTGTACGTGGCATAGCATTAAGGAAATTAATTACGTAGCAAGCCTTAGCTCGAGCAAAGCTAAAAATAACTAGGTATGTATGTACTCGTATAAGTATTAATAAGCCATTCTTAAGTAAAAGATATTAACTTTTGTATACACGTTCTACTGAGGTATCAATGTAGGTAGAGTTTTCATCGTAAATGAAAATGCTTCAGTTATGTCTAAACTTTTCAGCATACTCTCGTTCCTATTCATAACGAAATCGACGCGACTTTGAAGTCGGTTCATAAATACTTCACAATAAATTGTTAAAAGCAATCATGGTTATCTTTATCTGAATTTGGGTTTTTACGTTAATTCTTTTTTGTACCCCAAGGAAAGTAATACTGATTGATCTATTGATATCTCTCGGACCGGCAGATTTCCGTTCGCCATTCACAAGTTGGACTTCATGCTGCGTTTCGTTTTATTTTATTTTTAAACCAATCACTCTGGCTTATGACTCAACAAGGCAAATCAATAAGTTTATCGGGTCCGTTAATAATAAATAATTCGCGTTTAGACATCAACTCGTTAAAATTACAAATACTCAGACGTCTAGACGTTGCTACTTAAATCTGCGCAGTCATTTAAAGCGAAAAATAACGCAAATCATCTCAGTAAATGCGTTTAATAGGTAACATGGGCTACACACTTCCCCACTTACAAACCAGACGCGCTAACCAGTAAGAATAAGGTTAACCGCTTGCGAACAGGACTTGGTTAAAACATGGCTGATTACATGAAATGAGAGGATAATGTAGTCATGTTAGGCATTGGGTAAATCTAATTGAAGGCTGTGTAACAGATGATCGATTAACGGGATCTGATCGCATTTCTATAGGATGGAATTCAATTGCGAGCTTATTGCATATTAATGTATGACCAAGTTAAGCTTCTTAGTATGATTGAAACAAGGTGAAAATTATAGTAATCAGTGCCACCCACAGAACATAGTCTATGTTCTGTGGTGCCACCGATGTCTATTGCCGATTTAGGCTATCGTCGACTTTACATTCTGATTGAGCGAAAGCTCATTTAATCGTAATGATTTCTAAAATCATCTTTCATTCGATATCCTGAAGACTTACTTCGGACTTCGAGGTGACCTAAAAGACGTAGTTTGACGACTAGTAGAAGTAGCATCAAATGCTGACCTTTGAACCAAGCTGGAGAACTCACCCCAGAGGGAAAAGCCTTAAAATCTTATAATTAAGGTATTTACTGCAAATTTTTAGTAGAAAAAGCAAGTTTCACTAAAAATAAACCAAACACTAAGGTGAATTTTCGTAGAGCCCCGTCCAGTTTAGTTCATTTAAAAGTAACACCTCGCCGCGATAAAGTTCGCCGGTTGAAGTGCAAGCACTTAGCGCCTCGTAAACTGATTAGCTTTTACTAAACCAACTTAACAAATTCACTAGCTTTAAGGTAAAACCCCCAAGTTCGGCAAGCGCTTACAATTTCGTTTTACGTTACTGGAATGAAATTAAACACTAGTCAAGAAACCTACCGGTATTGTTGTTTACGTTTATAAGTATTTATAATAGTACTGAATACTAATGATCAATTTATTGATATTAAATATTTTACCATTATTTAACCAATTACAGACCAATCAAGCAAAATAAAATCGTGAGCAAAAATTGTGAACCAGACTATCGTTATCTTTTCGATTCCCACGCGAATTAAAGTATTTCAGCAACTTTTAATTGTTATTTTAATAAAGAACTACAAGACGAGCTTTATTTTTTTTTTGAAAAACGATCGGTCTTGTGGTCTAAAAGAAAACTGCATAAAAGGCATTCATTTTTCATTTCAAATTAGGCAAAGTATTTAACTATTAATGATTTTGAACCAATTATTATTATTGTGTACTTATTTCGTAAACAAACCGTAAACAATTTGTGCGCGGCCATACTTAATATTATGCGACTTTAAATTCGAATGCTTCAAAAAATGTCGTCAGCTCAATCAAACGAGAACTGGGTCAAAATCAACTTGTAACTTGATTACACCGGGACATTATCAAGATAAATAAAAGCTTATGTAAAATGTTTCACTTACCGGGCGTAAAGAATCCTCTGCTTCTCTCATTATTGGTCGAATTCCTCACCACATTCTGTTGCAACAAATTATTTTGTTTCAAATCTATGTCGTCCACTTTTCTCTTGAACTTTTTCACTTGATTTTTGGCACAATCACATGTCCTCACTAGGAGATAAATAACCGCAAGCACAATTAAATATTTCAAACAATTCTTAGGCATTTTAATCGTCTCATACTTGCTATGGAAAAAATCTTTGGTTGTGACATTACTGGTTGTTTTTTTTAAATTTATTATAAGTTTTCGCGCGCGAATTTGCGGTCGGCCATGTTGGTCAAGGCGACGCATGCGCGCAGCCGCGATCCGCGAACGAGTGATAATGCAGTTGCGGCGAACCGACCCAACCAGTGCACACGGAATTTATTCAGATACTTAGGTAGGTATATGCTGTAACTTATTGGGATGGGATCCTTAATTACACTGCACCGACCGTAAAAACTGCATCATTATTATTTTAATGCGGGTAGGTGTGACACTTAAATTCAAGGTTATTTTATGGATTGACAATTTATTTGACATCATACAAAATTAATTTCTATCTGCAAATTAATATCGTATCTACCTACTATACGATTTTTTTTTACCTATTTGAAATCAAGACCAAGACCTAGCATATTATGTCATTGTAATTCCTATCATTGCGAGCGTTTTCGAACTAACGTATTATTTAATACATAGTATGTTTTTATATTATTTTCATTATTTTATACAATAAGTCTATGAAAATATTCCCCTTACTTACGTGTGTAATTAACGTTTCAAAAATAAATGCCTTGCATAAAAAAATTAAGTCTCCTACATCCTCCTAAGCGGCCTACCTATTTGTCTAAAACGTAAGTTATTTACAGCAATATCTGCTAGAGCGGCTAGGTTGTTGGCTAGGCGTTCGACATTTGGCACTACCACAGATCTCGCTATCATTTATTTGGCGCCACAAAAAGTTGATGTTTTGTAACTACGATACGCTCGCTTTCTCTGCCTGGTCGCGTGTAGGGTGAGATTTCTAGAGCACCCATTACACTGATCATCGTGGAATTAGACTGGCATTATGGTGGGTCACGCTGTATAATGATGTGCTGTTCTGTATGCAGGCTTCTACAGAAAGTTGCGTGCGTGTCATACAGATTACATACGACAGAACAGCAAGCTGAGAGATTGTAAAAAGGTGCTACTTTTCTGTCGTGGACCGTGGCATACCTTATTTAGTCTTGAAGATGGTAGAGCAATTGAGAATGTTACTAGGTATGCAAAATCACTTGAAACCTATGTTACAGTTAGGCTTTTACATTTACAAATACATTAGTTTTTATTTCATTCAAAAATACCCAGTAGTTATGATTTTATAGGCATTCAAAGTTCGCTTAAATATTGAGTCCCGCCGACGGTCACGTGACCCCGCGTGACGTACATTCACAGTGTCCGCTCACTAGAAAACGGATATAAACATACTTAAATACATTTTTTTTTTGTAAATACAAACTTATTATACATATTAACACCCAGACCCATCACAGAAATTAAAATTGAACCAAACCCAAACTTGATGCGATTGTGTCGTTTTATTGCGAATTACCTTCCAGCTCCATCATTAGACCCTGATAACTATATAGAATTAAAGTACTCATCAATACAAAACGAACGAGCCCAAACTCGATGGATTTAAGTCGTTTTATTATAGAGTTCCTATGGCCACCTTCCAGCTCCATCATCAGATCAGCTCCATGTCATCATAATATTGCATGGTCATCCAAATCACATGTGTTTGCGAAATTTCAGCTTAATTGGTTGCCTGGAAGTGGGTCTTAATTCAGCTTGCAAGATTCCACCCATACAAATATGAGCCAGTCACTGTAATATGACGTCACGCGCATAAAATGGTGGGCCGGCCGCCGCCCGCACTTTTAAAATTCAATATCTTGGAAACTAATTGACGTATCGAAATAATTCTTTCACGTGTATTTTTTATTTTTAACAGAGAATACAGAAAGCTAAAAAACAAAATTAGTGAACATTCTTTAGGGCTGATTTTTCAATCGTCGCATAACTTTTAACTGAAGAATAAGTTTGTCATTTTGACATATTTTCCATACTGAAAATGTGCCAAACTTATTCTTCAGTAAAAAGTTATCTGACGATTGAAAAATCAGCCCTTAGACTAGAAGTCCATTTAGAAGAGGCATAGCATGGTAGTTCGTGACTTCGTGTATAACACTAGATCTAGCTGTTTGCGAGTTCAAATTCCAAGACAGACAATAAAACACTTGTATTTATTTCGTATATTGATTTATTGCTTTTTTCTATATTGTAAACAATTCGTTGAAACATTATTGATAAATATCTCTCTAGGAGAACATTAGATACCTACTTGGCCGTATAGAAATATACATACAATACTTAGAAGTAAAACGAATCTACATAAAATAATACCAATACAGAAATAATAATTCAAACTTTAACATATAAATATTCTCCAAAAACAAGAAATTACATTACACTTATTGTAAAAGTGCTAATAATTTAAATACTGATTATTGTCGTTTTCAAAATACATTTTTTTCTCTCAGCGATTACGCGCTACATAGTTATGTATATAATTTATAAATGTACAAGTAAATAAACATCGTTAGCAACCAACTAATATAACTTAATGTATTTAGTATCAGATCAAATTATTGTATTCTTACGCCTAGCCCTGGCTTAGTAATGTACGTAGCAAAATTGAACTCGATTTTGTGCAGTTTTGTACACAAATAATAATGGTAACTACTTCATTCCACTCTGTACACTGTAACAAACATGTATGATGTATGCATAGTAACTTCATTAATATGTGTGCAAAGGACCACAATACTTCACATAAGTTTATAAATAATAAACAATAAATATCATTTCACTTCACTACATCTATTCTCGTCAATATTTATTTAGAAAAAATAATAAAAATGCAATAAATAAATGATTTCATTTTCGATTAAATAAAGTCTCATGAAATACCAATCTCAAATATTATTCTTTGCACAATAAAAGCTGTAAATCTAACTTGATATTGGAAAAATAAAACATAACATAGCTGAGTAACCAACGATTTAAATCATCTCGCCAAAAAGCAGGAATAATAAAAACTGTGAAAAGCGTTATTAATTTATAACGTAATATAAACTCATTAAAATCTCTGTACAAAAACTTAAACGCTAAATGTGCTGAAAATAAACGTAAATGCGCTCATTCACTTGGAACATTTACATGTAATGTAACAGTTCACAGTTATATTCTGAACTACGTGTCCTTTTGGGCACACAGTTCTTTTGAACACTTTCAATGTTGCAATACTCGTAAATGCTTCAGGTGTATGAGCGGCTTCAAATCGTTAACATAAAGCCTCATCACACGATAATATCAATGAGATCGCGATATCGTATTTTAGGAGCTTTGCTTTCGAATTTGACATTTTGTTTTTATTGTAAAGGCACCGACCCGACGCGATGGAGTGTTGCCTGCGGCCATTTGCAATGTTTGAAAGGAAGACGACTACCTTTCTGAATCTTTGACACCACTATTAGGCAATTCTATCAAGCTTATAATTATATGAATGTAGATGTGTTGTTTTGAAACACTTAATATTCTTATTCGTACGACATATTACGTGCACGTGCACGTTAACTCCTACGGATCCGGAGATACACTCGGCCGTTTTCCTCGAAAAAAATATTAATCGTAATCTCACACTCCCGACCGCGACTTTGCTAATACTTTCCGAGTTACTTACACTGCGAAGTATAAACAAAAAGAACATCAAACATAATGATTCAAAATTAACAATTAATTTTTGTATGAACCGACTCCCCGACTAACTATGACCTGTTCTCCACTTCTCTATTAACACTGTCCGGGAAAGTGTTAAGTCAAAGGCAAATCTTATTAGGAAGCCAAATTATAAAGCATTCAATATAACGTGTACAACGTGTAACTTAGACGGAAGATTAAGCCCTATCGTAAATACAGTGCATACAAAATTTCAAAAAATTCTAACCTATTGTTTCACATTCGTTTAATTTTTCAAATAGTAATAACTAGGCTGAATCCGTAGTTAACTGCTTAAGTAAAAAAGTGTTTTAGACTTTAAGGTTTTAAATGATTCTTAATAAATATACCAAAATAATTCCGTATCTGCATTTCGTTTCTAGTACAACCACATTTGGCACTACAAGTATTGGACAGCATGATTGTAGGCATATTTAAAAATATTTTTAAATCGTATATTTTAAGACGGCTCAGTTATAAGAATGAATGTTGCCACTTAAAAGTATATAATAATAACATATTTCAGTTATCAACATAGACGCAAAGAGGATCTGACATCCGTCTTTTTAATATAAAATGTACAAGTAGACAAATCACAAAACTTAATAATTAACAAATGTTAACAATAAGTCTTTACAACAATAACACCGGAATACTTCACATTTACAACGTTTTATTATAGTATTGGAGGAGTTTGTAAGCAATGGTTTATTATTTTGATTCGATCACAAATAAACTTGAATTCTCTCAGAAAGTTACACCTACATTACATAAATATAATATTTAAAATACGACAGTCTAAGAACACTGTACCTAAGTATAATGCTTGGTATTCACTGAGGATTGGATTCTCCATGACAGTGTGTCTCAATGTCAGGCAATGTCAGAGAAGTTATTTCGTTGTTCGACTTTAAAATTCATGCAATTCGTCCTCCAGTGAATAAAAAGGTTACAAAGTTAGTTTTAGCATATAATGTAAACATTTGCTGTATTAGTAAAGTTGTTAAAAGATGATCAATTTTTGTTTTTTCGTTCAGATTTAGGGATCAATGTAGCCCCGAAGTATTCATACATACTAAAACCAACATTGCTTCAAGTGTATACAGTACATTTTCCTACAAAAAGAACAGTCCATAACAAAGTTGCTACTTATCACTCGTAGAGTGTCTACACTTTTGTAAATTTAGTATTAAAGAGTATATAATTATAATATAAGAAAATTTTATGGTTTATCACCAACACGTCTAATGGTAAAACCATCTACGAAGACTCTCTTCTATTCTATCTCTCTCTAACACCAAGCAAAAATATTAATGTTGGTCTCTATGTGATTACAAACAAAATTTTAATACGAAAATCATCTTTTATTAATACAATTATTGTTGCAAATCACAAAATAGTTATGAGACATGTCATTAGAAATGTAATACTGAATCAATTTTTGTAAAATTATTTCTCAAATAAATGTCTTTACAATGAAAAACTTCCGTAGAAAATTTTACCATCTATAATACCATCATGCGATTGTAAATCACTATAAAACTTGATATATTTCACTACGCTATACATACTATGTATAAACATCTACAAACACAACAAGGAAGGGGTTCTAGTGCCGTTGCTAGTGATCCCTAATCACCTATGGGTATGTGAATCTACAAAGTGTATATTTTAATATAATTATTAGTGTTTCTATATGTATTTAGGCCAACGAATCATTGCGTAATATCTACTGTAATACTTCAGTCCATAATAATCCGTTTACACAATATTCACAATGAGTCATGTTCAAGTCTTTCTCAGTGGAAACTCAGCCTAAAACAACGTTTCCGTATATTTAGGCAGAAATTTTTATTCATTCTATACAACCCAATCAAGCAAACCTCTGCACACCTCCCCGCGTTCGCTCCGTCTGTACCAGAGTCGATGTGACGTCACGACTACCAGGTGCGCAGTGAGATGTAAAGCATTTAGCATTCTAAAAATCACACATTTCTCATCCAATAGTCATCCAAATTACATATTGTTTATTGTTCAATACACCGTAATGGTATATAACTGCCTTTCAACAGTAGGTATTCCGCAATAACTTCCTATAGGCCCATTAATATAATAAATACTATATTTTAGATATGAAGTGCCTACATTATGACCGACTATGCAACATGCTATGCAGATTTTATAAAGATATATTCATATAACCTGAAAGTGATTTTTTCTTAGATGAAATAGTCCATAGCACAATAAATAGGAAGAAAAGAAAACAATTATTAAAGAAAGAAAGATAGCATCAAGCTATATGAAACAAAAAGTATGGACTATTTCATGCGAGCATTCCTGTAACGAGGCAACGCCATTCGTGTCTTATTGCACCATGTACAGTAAAAAAGTCGTAAATATAAACAGTATAATGACAACGTCTCAAATCCCACGCATACAGCATGATGCAGCAAAAGCTTTGAGCTCGTGACTCGATAGCACCAAGACCTTGGCTTCTATACATTTTAGACCACTTCTGAACACTTACGTTGTTTTAGAATGAGGAGAAACGAATTCGTACCGCAAAGAAACACCAAACGTTTCCTCGTTAAATAATATAACCACAATGTAACGCTTTATGAGGCAATCTCAAGATGTACGTTTGTGATCCGAATCCGAAGCTTTCGAATGTAAAAAGAAACGAAAAGCACCAAAAAAATTGACGTAAACAAAAGAGTATAATTGAGAATTTTCAATAAGATTTCCACAGACCTTTGATGGCTTTCAGTTTGGGAGATTTCTTGGTCGCCTCGAGCTCCTGCTTGAAGCTGGTGATGAACTTGTCGCGAAGACTCAGCCGCGGCGGCGAAGGTTTCAGGAGGAACTTCTTCAGGTCGTTCGTGAAGCTCTTCGCCGTGTAGTTCGGCTCGTCCTTCGTCTCGTCGGTGCTCGACTCGAGGAACGAGACGGATTTGATCGACTGGATCGAGTTCTTGCGATCGCGCGGCGAGCGCGGGGCCGATTTCGACCGAGTCGTGGTGGTCGATCGGCTTGACGGTTGACTGTAGCTGCGCGAAACGAGCGAGTACTGATCCTCGTCGACCGAATCGAGGGTATCCGTCGAGCGGTTGCAGGTGCGACAACAGAGCTGACAGTGTTCTTTATCGCTGTGGTAGCGGCCGCCGCAGTAGACATACGTCTCCTTCATACGAACGCTCTTCTTATCTTTAGTTTTCGACTTCTCCTTCTTAACCTGCGGATCGGTGGTCTTCCGGGACCTCTTGCGCTTGCACTTCGGGCAGTTGTTGCGGGCGATGCGGCGCAGCTCTTTTAGGAACTCGTAGTCGATCTCGAAGTAGTTGTGGGCGTCCGGTTCGGAGTAGTAGCGGCGGTCGGACGGCGGGCGGACGCGCGGGCGGACGCGGGGGCGGCGGCGGCAGCGGGCGCAGCGGGCGCGCGGCGCGGGGGGCAGGGGTCAGGCCTGCACGGACGGCACCCACAGCGTCTTGTTCTGCTCCTCCTCCACGGCTTCCTTGATCTGCGTGCACATGTATGCTATGTTCACGCCCGCGGGGATTTCGGCTGCGAACAAGTGCGAAGTTGGTACACAAAACGTTTTTGTGGTGTGGGTGCAGACTTGACTCCCTATTATGTTATGCCATCGACAAGAAGCGTTATTGAATAGGCTACATATTACAAAAGTATAGGCTACATAGAATAAATAAATTACAGCCTCTTCTAAGCACTGGGCGAAGGCCTAGTTGTATGCTTTACAAGAGGTTTATGATGAACAGCAGAGAAGTAAAAGGATATTAGTCATAAAATGTCGTGCCCTAAGTGCCCGAACAACTGCACTCAAGAGGATTTGATGAATACTGCTGACAACGCCACTCTTGTAGCAGAGTTTTGGGCTGACACTGTGTAGGTTTGTTGTCTACACGATAAGAAGAAGACATAAAATTAATATAAAATAATAATCTCCAATCAAGATAACATACTTTGTCACCAATAATCACAAGCTCATCTTGCTCAAACACCAGCTTTATGCCGATTGCAGACCAAGATCTTAGCTAAGTTAGTTTAGCTTAGCTCCCTGTTGCAATTTCCCATAGTCTGCATAGTTGGGAGTGTGCACAGAACAAAAGGCAAGAGCTATTAAAAATACATTTTTTACTTTACAAAACAATGTATCACTTTATTCGTCTAACTAAAGCCTAGTCCATGAGCACGTAGAATTTTGTCCAATGACCCCAAGCTACGTGCTCACGAACCCGGCTTTAGCAACATTCATTACCAATTCAACACTGACCTGAGATATAATTCCTATATTCGTTCTCGACTTTCAGTCCGTGCTCGTACATTTCCTTGGCAGCCTTGGCGGACACCTTGTCAGCCGGGTAGCGCGTGTCCTTGACCTCCTTGATCTGCTTGAAGGACTTGAACTTGATGAACAGCACGATGGGGTAGATCTGCTGTTTATGCAGCTTTTCGATAGTGCTGACACTGATGTCTAGGAGGCAGTGGATGCCCTGGGGGTTAAAAGGTAGTGTTAGTGCTTTCTGAGGCAACATGGTTTGGAATTGTTTTGAAACAAAAGCATCGATAAATATTTTTTCTGGAATGCTACACATCACTATATTTATGCTTGTGCGATTGGAAACATTTCGGCTTCGTCGTATTCGGCGTCATCAGCTTCTACAAAATCTATGGCAGTCTCGATTTAACAGTTTTCAAAAGTATATCAATGAGAGCTATGCCTATCGTTTTAGCGCTCACCAATTGGCGCCACCGTAGAGTAAGGTCACTGTCACTTGCTAGTGGCGAAAAGAATGGCACAAACTGGTGAGCGCTGAAGCGATAGGAAGATTATCGCATTTGCACAACTGTTAAGTATAAGAACTTGGTGTGCAGTGCAAGTGTATTTGTGTTCCCCAATCAAACAAGCACATGATGTAGTGCTTTGCGTGCCCAATAAACTGCACGCAGGCAAATGTAATGCAAGCTATTGACAACGCCACTTTTGTAGCACTGACTGACACTGTGTAGGTTTGTTGTCGACACGACAAGAAGAAGAAGTGTAAAAATGATAACTATCATTGACTGGTGGTGTCAAATACCCTATTCTATTAGCTCACCTTCTCGGCTAGGTCGCTGATGATCTGCGCCGAGACGGTGTCGCGCGGCGCGTAGCAATCCCAGCTTGCCCACCACGCACTCCCACAGCGGGCCCAGCGTCACCACGGGCCGGTGTCACCTGTCACTGTCACCTGTCATCACGCCTACCTTCTCGGCCAGGTCTTCGGTCCTGCGTGGTACCCTGATCTTGTCAGCTCGGAGGCGAACTTCGCGCGGCTGCGAGGATTCGCGCACGCGTGGCACAGAAGGCAGAACAGCCAGACGCCTAGCGGCCAGGCACCGGATGGTGCCAACGTTTCAGTAGAGTCCATGCCCCAGAAGGGGGAGAGTGGCAAAGGGACAAATGGACGAAGAATAAAGAACTTGTAGAGAGTCAAGCATTGCGCGCGGTGGAGTGCAATCTGCCCTAGGCAGCCGCAATTCCGCGCGCATCTCTCAAGATTCAGCCACAATAACCGCGAGGTTGGTATGGCCATGGGTGGTGGTGGGATTTGTCCCCTGTCACCTGTCACCTGTCATCACCTACCTTCTCGGCCAGGTCGCGGATGGCCTGCGCGGAGACGGGGTCGCGCGGCGCGTGGCGCGGGCGCGCGGGCGGCGCGAACACGTGCGGCCAGTCCGACGCCAGCTTGCCCACCACGCACTCCCACAGCGGGCCCAGGATCACCACGGGTCGGTGGTTGCCGTCTGAAAGAACAGTTGCCATATAAGGATTGCTCGAGCGGTAAAATCGAATATGTGTAAAGCTCGCACACTCACTGCTGCCGCCCGTCGCAGTCACGACAGCAATATAATTACGCGCGAGCGATAAGGATAGGTAGCTTGGGGTCATTGGACAAAGTTCTACGTGCTCAGTGACCAGACTATAGATGAATGTTCGGAGAAAAGCCGAATATATTATAGATCCTTCTTGGCAGTTACTATACATAGCGGGCCGACATTACCGGGTGGTTTTTCGTTCTACATTATACTGCAGAATGGTATGCTGTATCGACCCGAAATACTGCCGAGCCGATAATGCCGACCTGCTTATGCATGTAGCAACCAATGTATGTTATATTATAAGCAAACATAGTAACTTCGAGTGGAGATCATATCTCGATAAATCTCGACGTGCTACTTGACGAGATTGAAGTTCGACAGTAGACTGTAGCTGGATTATGATAGAGTGTAACGCTCTTCGGTAAGAAAAAGATAATGAGTTTTATCGAGAATATGAGGACCATAGGCGATGAGCTCACCACCATTCACTTTGCATCTTATCTTAATACGCTGGGTGAGCCGTGGGCACTCAATTTTTTCTTCTCCCTGTGTTAAAACACTACTCACAGTGCAGCCGCTCCACCCGCTGGTAGGACAGCAGCGGCGGCTCGTCTAAAGATATGAAGACCATACGCGCTGGGCTCACCACCTACGCTTGGCGAACCGGGAGCACTTGCTCAAGGCTAAACTATCACAGCACTACTCACAGTGCAGCCGCTCCACCCGCTGGTAGGACAGCAGCGGCGGCTCGTCGGCCAGCGCGCCGGAGTCGCTCCAGCAGCCCAGCTCGGTGTTGGAGAAGGACGCTTGTGTACCGGGAGCACTTGCTGACTAAACTATCACAGCACTACTCACAGTGCAGCCGCTCCACCCGCTGGTAGGACAGCAGCGGCGGCTCGTCGGCCAGCGCGCCGGAGTCGCTCCAGCAGCCCAGCTCGGTGTTGGAGAAGGACGCTTGTGTACCGGGAGCACTTGCTGACTAAACTATCACAGCACTACTCACAGTGCAGCCGCTCCACCCGCTGGTAGGACAGCAGCGGCGGCTCGTCGGCCAGCGCGCCGGAGTCGCTCCAGCAGCCCAGCTCGGTGTTGGAGAAGGACGCTTGTGTACCGGGAGCACTTGCTGACTAAACTATCACAGCACTACTCACAGTGCAGCCGCTCCACCCGCTGGTAGGACAGCAGCGGCGGCTCGTCGGCCAGCGCGCCGGAGTCGCTCCAGCAGCCCAGCTCGGTGTTGGAGAAGGACGCTTGTGTACCGGGAGCACTTGCTGACTAAACTATCACAGCACTACTCACAGTGCAGCCGCTCCACCCGCTGGTAGGACAGCAGCGGCGGCTCGTCGGCCAGCGCGCCGGAGTCGCTCCAGCAGCCCAGCTCGGTGTTGGAGAAGGACGCTTGTGTACCGGGAGCACTTGCTGACTAAACTATCACAGCACTACTCACAGTGCAGCCGCTCCACCCGCTGGTAGGACAGCAGCGGCGGCTCGTCGGCCAGCGCGCCGGAGTCGCTCCAGCAGCCCAGCTCGGTGTTGGAGAAGGACGCTTGTGTACCGGGAGCACTTGCTGACTAAACTATCACAGCACTACTCACAGTGCAGCCGCTCCACCCGCTGGTAGGACAGCAGCGGCGGCTCGTCCGCCAGGGCTCCGGAGTCGCTCCAGCAGCCCAGCTCGGTGTTGGAGAATGAAGCCAGCTCCTTGCTGTCCCGGTGCTTCTTGCGGCGGAAGAACGATCGCCGCGCGGTCGTGGCGGCGCGGCGTTGCGCCTCGCTTTCTAGGCTGCCCATTGATCTTCGGAGGATTTCTTCAACTCTGCGAAAAATTTAACCTTATCTAAAATACTGATGCAAGGTCAATGGCCGAAACCCACTTAATTTTAAGCTGCATTTATCAAACAAGGCTGTTTCTTTAATAAAGATAAATAAATAAACTACGTCTTGAAGTCACAGCGCGAAACGGCGGAGTGGCTAATGTTCTAACTTCCACGATAGTTTCCTCTATCACTGTATTTCTCAAACCAGGTGTCTGTAGAGTCACCAATAAAATATAGAATAGATGATAGCCTATGCCCTAGCACAGTTTGCTCTTGTATATCTCAGGCGTTTACAATCTGACCAATAATTTAAAAATTTGAGAAGATTGAATAGTTACAGGCCTACAGGGTTAGGATGCACGCTACGCTATGACATAATCTTATCTGACCTATCTTCGGGCCCGCAAAGAAATAAATATACTGTTGAACTCATGATGATGATGAATCTGGAAATCATTGATGGCAGGCCAGTGTTCATTAGTGGACGTCCTGTCTGAAATGATAATGACGGTGTACTCACTTGAACTTGCTAGGGATGGTGCCCCACTGACGCTTGACGCCCTTACAGTCCAACTGCCAAGCGCGCCACAGCCCAGGCGCGCCGTTGAACAGAGTGTTGTCCACGAATAGCACCTAGAGACAACAGGTTACGATCACGAATTGATAGAGAATAAAGTCACTAAAGACCACATTCTGAAAGAACACTGGAACTAGGGGCGGTTTCGCTGTTGGAAACGCACGCTAGGCCCGGTCTCTACCAAAGAAAAGCGGAAAGGAGCAGAAACGGGACTAGCGAAGAGGAGGGACGAGAGAGGAGATGTGAGCTATGCGTTGCTGTCAGCTGTTCTTCTATTGCTGTCTACGAATCGTATGACGCTTTCGGAAGTGCGAGGCGCGGGGAGAAAGCAGCGGGGAACGAGACACGCCACTGCTGTCAAATTCTATGGAAAAATAAGTCCACCCAATACATCTTTCTTCTCCGCTCCTCACCGCATGGATAGAAACCGGGCCTAGGCGCGTATAGCAGTACCTTTGTCACACGAGCAACAGACTCATGCTAGCGTTGATGCACTTAGAAATTCGTATGTCGACAATGACTCGTCACTACCGGTTCGAGCGAACACGCGACCCTGGTTTTTTATAGCGCGTAATGTAGAGCGTGTGTAATAAAATAACATACGCTAATCTGAAAACGCTCTTGAATCAAACTTTAGCGTAGATTCTGAAAATTATAAAAGGAATTAATGCAATCTTAAAGTGGAAAGTTAGTTACCTCGTCCTTGCGGAACCACAGCGGGTACTCGTCGATGGAGTCCATGCCGATGGCGGTGATCTTGGCGCAGCGGTCGAAGCCGGCGCGGATGTAGAAGGCGTCGCCCGGCTTGTCCTTGATCTCGTGGTACTGCTGAAGGTCGTGCCGCACCAGGACGCTCACCTGGGGAAAGGGAGGGTACTAGTTATAGCTAGACAATCTTATGTAGACAATTTTTATTTACGTATACCAACATGACATACAAAAAATTACATAACAACCTAATTAAAGAATCTTAGTGTAGAGAAAGATAACTGGACAGAGTACGACTAATACTTTAAATGCGACAGAAACTTAGTCTATCTTGAAAACGAAAGTATGCAAAGTGATAAAAGAGGCAAAGGAAAAAACGTAAGGTACCTCTCATCCCAAATATAAGAGAGCAAAGGACAATGACCAAAAGTGGTCCAAATGTCCACCACTAATGAGACCTATATTGGCTTATAGTCCATTAAATAGAGATTAACTTTCAGTATGGGACGAAAAAAAAATAAGTTGTCAGTAAAAAGTTATGACTGTATGAAAAATTGTAGTAGTTTACGCGCTAATCTCGGGAACTACTGGTCCGATTTGAAAAAATCTTTTTGTAATGGATAGCCCATTTATCAAGGATGGTTTTAGGTTACATAACTTCACCCTACAACCAAGGGATGGAGCAGCGACCACCCGCCAATTATTCCAATATTGTCGTCTTTCTTCTGAGTTCATTTTTTTTCTTTTAACGAGAATGTAACACGGCACACTAAGCGACATGACATAACATGCATAGATTAGTCCAAAATGTGCGATAGATAGAATGATATCAAGAACATTTTTCGGATGAAAAGGTTAAAAACATGGCTTTTCCTTCAGTCATAACTTTTTACTGACAGCATATTTTTGATTGCGGTTTGGTTATACTGAATCAGTATTTAGTAGACTATTTTACTACATAGGTCTCGTTAGTGGTGGACATTTGGACCATACATTTTTGGTCATTGTCCTTACGAGTGAAAATAAAATAGCTTAATTTTTTTTTCCAAAAGCATTTAAAAAGGGTGAAATAAGGATGAAAATAAGATAATGAGGGTTTTCGCGTATGAAAGATCCGCTAGATGGCGGGACGTGGATGTGGGGTCTGACTGCTGCGTGATTGGTGGATTTTGACATATCTGTCAATGTCATGTCAAAAATAACCAATCATGCAGCATTTGGACCTCGCGTCTACGTATTGCCATCTGGCGGATTTCTCATACGCGAAAACACTCATTCGATGCTAAAAGAGTTTGTACCCACCTTATCCGCAGGTTTGGCTAGCTCCAAAGCCGCCTGCTCGGCCGTCGCTCTCCTCAAGTCCACGTTATTGTACTCCAAGATCTGGTCTCCTGTTCTCAATCCCGCGATATACGCGGGCGAATCCATCTGGACACTGTGCACGAAGATCCCCACAGCGTTGCCGCCGACCAGACTGATCCCCAAGTCGGCACAATTCCGCATCTCTATCAAAAGAAACCTAGGCAACTCCTTGTTGACCGAAGACTGTCTCAGAGTGGCCACGTCGGTCGGAGGCGGCTCCATCCTCAAACTCTGCTGAGGACCGGGAGAATTCCTCGGCGTCGGGGACCCTGACAACGAAACCTCCTCGTCGTGAGAACTCTCGCCCGAGGACGAACTGCCCGGCACCTCGACTTCGTCTTTGTATTTCTCCGGGCTGTATTGCACTAGCATAGTGATCGAATTACCGATCTGTCTCAACACGCGGGCGGCGAGCGTGTACGTCGCCGACCGCATATTTATTCCACAAACTTCTAGTAACTGGTCTCCGACTTGCAGACCGACTTGGCTGGCTAACGAATTGTCATTGACGGTCGACACGAAAACTCCCCCGCTACTCGGAGGGCAGTATATCTGTATTCCTAGCGGCTGCTGACTTTTGTCTATGTGCACTCGTCGCAGCTCCCCCGGCAAAGGCTTGTCCCACCCCAACCCACAATATTCTGGCATCGAGTTTCTCGTACCCTTGTGCGTCAACTGCTTAGCACCTCTCCCCGGACTCAAAACCTCGACATGAAATGTCGGCATCGGCGAATTCCTTTCTGAACTTCGCTCTATCGATCCCGTACTCAGTTTTCCCGCTGAGTTTTTCGATGTGACGCTCGGATTGGACGGAATACGAAATCGCTGGTTTTCCTTCTTCCTAGGAAACGTCCCGCCTTCGTAGGTGTGGTGATAGTCCCCCGCTCGATTCGCTCGGGGCACCGGTTGCAAATCGGACATATTGTGGGTGTGGGATGTGAACGAATGCATGTCGTAGCTGTTCCCGATACTTTCTCCCGATTGACTCTGGGGGATATTCGTCGGACTCGCTAAATGCGGATACCTAGACGGATGAGGATTCGAATTGACGAATGGCCCTCGATAATACTGAGATTGAAGACGCGACTGAGTCGGCAGCGTCCCTGTCATGGGGTAATTCGCATTACTATTCAAGCTGTCCGGCCCGAAACTATCACTATCTGAGGGGTACTTGTTTACCGTTTTCGGCGACGAGGACTTTTTTCTTGAGTAGTACTGGTCTAAGAGATCTTTGCCTGGGTGGTTTTTGATAGAATGATCTAAAGAGCTTGGCGATTTTCTCGTCACGAAGTCTAGAGAGCTGGGTCCTTTGTTGACCATGAAGTCTAAAGAGTGGGGGCTTTTATTTCTGTTTCTCGTCACTGGCTGGTAGTCCAGCGAATCGTCCGAGGGGTTCAGAACTAGACTGAGGCGGTTGGGGGTGATGTCGTGCTCGGAGTAATCGCTGATGGACATCTTGTCTTTTTCAAGCGTTCGAATCTTCTCGAAGTTCATGGTGTTGGGCGACGCGAACGGGTTGTGTATTGCGAGGGGGGCGGGTTTGGGAAAATGTTCGATAACATTGGGTGAAGATTCTATGGATTTGTATACGGAGTGTCTCGCGGGAGCGGTGGCTTGCGTGAGCGGCGCGTGCCCGAGCGGTATGGGATTCGAGTTCCTGTTTATATTCGACCGCTGCGGCTCGGGCGGCAGCTTCGTTGGCGGACTGAGTAGTATAGACAGAGGCGGTCTCTCTTTCCTCGACCTAGGCTGGACTATGGTTCCAGTGGAGTTTTCTTCTAGAATGAAGTTGGCCCGCGCTTTAGGCCAGGTGCCTCCGTTTTTGGCATCGTGCTGCGCTTCTTTGTTTTTTCTCCGCGATCTTTTTAGAACGCTACTGGTTTCTTTGACTGAAAACAAACAAACACATCAAAATGTAACAACACACTTATCTTTACATTAAAATGATTTTACTTTACCTACATCAATATAACTTAAGAATCAGAATAACTATACACGAACGAACTCACGAGCGTCCAATAGACATCTCAAGAAGGTGTATTATCAATTGATAACGTATGCTATACGCGTATGTTAGTAAATAAGTGCGACTCACTTGTCTTGCCGTGGTGATAGCTGTCGATAACTGAATCCAGCTCCGCGATAGCATCGGATTCTGGCACCTGGAATAACGGTATCAATCAATATCATCGAGTAAACAGAACTACATAAAAATATATTGACGCTCCATTTTCTTAGATTCTACTTTGGAATAGTAAATTCGCTTGAACCATTTTTAATAGCGTAAAAGCCTGTGTGCAATTTTAAGTCAAATAATTATTCATAAAATAAAAGGCGGAAAAAAATTGGCGCTCCAATATCAGTAAGATAAACAGACATGTAACTTTATCAGTTGTGTTAAGATCGAAAATAAAACAATTTTACCTACGGCATTGCGATTTATGGACATAGCGATATTTTTCATAATTTCTATTTGAAAAAAATACCTATCGATACGTTACGTTATTCTGATGAATATAATATGTCGTTAGATTTTCTCTAAAACCAATAGATTGGTTGGAAAAAAATATTTTCCATTTTCAGTCTTAGATTAATCTAGCTTCAAGTCAAAACATTTCTTTGTTTATAAAAACAAAGTGTTGATTTGATTATTTTAAAGCTGAGTAAAGAATGCCGTAGTCTATGGAAATGGGTGATAAAGTAAAAGCATAAATACCTTGTTCTGTTTATCCTTGGATTTGCTGCGGCCCGTGACCGCCTCGATCTTGCCGCGAATCATGTCCCATGTACCTGCGCGTTATCATCAACATCAACACTATCTCAAATCGAGTGGTGTTTACACAGAAAGCCACTTGACACGAGTACATCTAGCCTGTGATGAATCACTATCTCTACAAACAAACGCCAGTATAACATATAACAAAAAAAAATAAGCAGTCGTCAACAAAAATCTAAGAGACATTATTCATAGACAGAATTTTCGAATGTGTCTACTCACGGACATTGCCCGCGGGAGGCGTGACCGGAGGGAGCGGCGAGCGTTCGGCGAACGAACGAGCTATGATCCGGTCCTTCGAGCCGGATCAATATGTTACTTCGATAGTGAGTGTAGTGGAAGTTCATAAATAGAAAGAGTGGACCGCATAAAATTAATTGTCTATTCTGTATAAATTTACAATAATATCGAGACCGTTTAGTGCAAGGTCGTTGAAGAGAGTGCGTCAGGATCGTCTTCTTGGTTGTTCGCTCGCGAACCGAACATAGCTCGTTCGTTCGCCGAACGCTCGCCGCTCCCTCCGGTCACGCCGCCCGCGGGCAATGTCCGTGAGTAGACAAATGAATTTGCAAATTTCAGAGTCCAGGCTGAATTTGATAGAAATAGTGATCATCCTAAAATAATATTGAACCATATTCTATCCCACAACATTACTTTATGGTCTGCTAAATTGTCACAAACAGTAATCGTATAGTGTAAATGCCACTGCCAACTCAATCGACATTTATCTTATCCGAAGCGGCCGATAGTCGTCTCCAGCAATAACAAACATAACGTTAGTTCCTAAAATAAAGACTTAAGGTCTAAAATCCAGTGTTTTGTCAGTCTTACGACTGTTATTGATACAAAGCAACTTGATACGATTACGCAAATGTCACTACAATAGTACCTGTTTATTTAATTCTATGAATGGAATTACGAAACGGATAAGTAGGTACAGTAGCTTTGGCCGATCAAAAAATTTATTTGAGTTTACAAAACCGAAGTTACAATAAGTGCACTCGTCACACTAAGATTTCCGTTGCTTACTTTGCGTTTTGTTAATTAGGCGAATTGCTGGTCTATATCTTTAAATTCTGGTTTACTCCACTTCGCATTTGTGTGTGTGAGCCTACTGGCTCTTTTTTACTAAAATTAGATAACATTTAGTTCTTAGTATTTTTTATTAATGGACTAATCTTTTCTCCTGCATGCGCTTAGATAAATGGGATTATTATACACCTCACAGATATCCTGTCAGATCCGTGTCAGTATATATTTTTTTCAGTATATCAGTTCTAAATAACATTACTACTTGTTCAATGTCATTTAGTCTCTAGTACAGAAGCAGGACCCATTAATTTACTAGAGGCAAATGGATGACGGTTCCAAGACAGTCAGGTGTCAACGTTTTTTCTTGGCTTTCGCGGTTTGCGTTTAGCTACAATGAAGATGTCAATATTAGAGCCAAAACACACGATGCGTTGCAGCGGCGATGCGGCACCAGAGTGGAGTCGCTGCGTTGTTTTACATAGAAACATCTGTGGCGGGCAACGCATCGTGTGCTGTGGCTCTTACTCTGCTGTATTTGATACACTAATAAAGTTCATATTGGCGCGGTCGCTAGTGAGATACCGACCTCTCTCCTGGTGTATCTTGCCCTGACTGCCGGCGGCCACGTGGTACACGTAGCGGCGGTCAAAGTCCGGCGCGCCGTGGTCGATGTGCACCTTTATCATACACACATATACACATTTGTATAACCGAACAAATGTATAATATACATAAAACACAATCTAGTCTTTAATAATATTTGGAAAGGTTTCGGTTGTTCCAACGGGTCTAACGCAGAATGTGCGTGCACTTCGCAGAATGTGCACTTTTCCATACTAATATTTTATAAACAAACTCTTTGGCCTTTTAATTTTATTATACAGAAGTGCGCATTTGGGAATTGTACATGTGTCAAACCCGCTTCTACAGATTAAAAATGTTTTGAGAGAAAATTTTATAAGAATTAAAGTATTAACAACTATACCTTGGGCTCAGGAGGTGGCGGAACGAACTGACAGTACGACTCCTCAGTCTGTGAGCAGATATTCACCATCTTGCCGTCAGGGAATGTGTGCTCGTACATAGAGAACCTAAGGACATAAATAAGGCACAATCAACAAAAGGGAGCTAACAAACGAGCGACAGAATACGGCGAATGCTTGCGACTTCGGCGACAGTCACCGACGCATCGCGAGTTTCGAAGACGGACAGTCACTAACGTATAGCTTCAGAGTATCAACATGTCATGACAGCGAAAGGCACGAGTCGGAGACTATCGCCGACAGTCGCCTACAGTCGCTGACCGTCGCCTACCACTATCGCAAGCAGTCGTCGATATAATATCGCTCGCATGTGAGCTCTCTAAGCCTTCACAAGATCACAAAGTGATAATGAAACATCTTAAGTGGTAAGAAAGAGCGGTAATCACAAATACGGTTACCCAAAACAATGCTTGTTTGTAAATAAACACTTGCCACTAATCAGGAATGTAAGCAACTTGTAAACATGATTTTTACACCAAATATCTGTCTCTCTTGTTTACGCTATACCCGCAATTCAGAGTTTAGATTCTAGGAAGTGCACAAAAATTTAACTCTTGACACCAGGGTAATGACCTTAGTACACCGTGATAGAAGAAAAGTGGCCCAGTGATCAACTAAAATGTCGTTAGTAAATTCCATTATTTAAAAAATTTTGGGCATAATATTAATAAAATCTGTCTCTATTTTGCCAAAGTATTGCCAGCTAGATAAATTACAATGGGACTTCTTGTCGGGAATGTGAAGCGTCATGTTAGCGGTTTTGTTTTATTTTCTAAAATTCGTGTTAGAACGACTATTAATGTGTAATAATGGTGGATTATTAACCATTAAGTGTCTAGGGCAGGTAGTCCTTGGCGGCACATGCTGAGCGCCACCTCCATTTGCTTTTTCTTTTAGCATATAAGAAGGTAGATAATAGTAATTAAAGTAGAATTTAGATCTAAGATAACGGTCAGCGGTAACGCTAACCGTTACATTATTTTAAGCTTATAATGTAATTTTGTTTCTTGTAATTCCTTTTATGTGTAAAAAGCAATAAACGTTTTTTTATTTATTTTTTTATTTAAGTGTTCGTGAACGTGCATGAGTGTGGGCAAATGAAACATAACAGTGCAGAGTGATTCTTCGGATTCTCTCAAATAGTCCATTATGAAGTCTCAGTAAAACACCACAACTTTACTGAGACTCAAAGGGTAGGAAGGGGTATCATCTATCAACCTTCATTATATCATTTAATTAACCAAAGTCCCATCCCACTTGGTCCCATTTTGTAAATCGACTCACTTAAAACTTGAAAATGGCACAAATCAAGTCGGCCTTGACGTGTATTGCCAACATCAAAAAAGAAGAAGAAGAAATTACAATGCATCACGTGAAAGAAGGAACTTTATATCGGCGTCTCTTTCTTTTCCCTAGCGAGGGAAAGGGATACACTACCTGTCTCTGGCGGGGCTGCAGGGATAGAGCGGGCGCAGCACGGTGAGCAGCACGGACTCGTAGGCGCACTCGTTGAGCATCGCCATCGCCTCCGACACGCTCTTCACGCCCTCCAGCGACCGGTTGTTGATCTGAATGGAAAACACGGCTTCAAATCTAAACTCCGACAAACGTTACTTCGACATTACGTTAGGGTTTGGGGTGAGATGGTGCAACCCGGCCCACGTTATCACACAGAAGAGCAGTCTCATTCTAACACAAGTTTTATAAACTTCATCATCATCATTTCAGCCATAGGACGTCCACTGCTGAACATATGCCTCCCCCAATGCTTTCCATGTTGATCGATTGGTAGCTGCTTGGTTTATAAACTTAAAAGAATGAGACTCACAACATCATTGTTAAGACTTTTATCGATAAATAAATAATTTTGAATTTTTTGAATCTTGAATTTTTTACTCCGACATTACTGAACATCGATATATTCAGTAGTGTCGGAATAACGTAATGTCGGAGTAACGTAATGTCGAAGTAACAAACTAGTCGGAGTTTATTTAGGTAGCCGTAAAACAGTCCTTGTCTGGTTTTAGTGCCACGCGGACCGTCAGTGCGGATCCGCTCTACACAGCCGATCTGTATAAACTTCTACTCCCTAGAAGTTTTAGAGTATAAATTGTTAATTAAAAAAAAATTGTTTACATCACAACTCATAAACTTACGGCAGGCCTGTTCATCTCCGCGAGTTTACATCGAAAACAAAACACGCACGATGGCCCACCTACAGGATACTATTCGACAAGGCCTCACATATGAGCGAACATTGACTCACGCGCGCGTATTCTTGTGTATGATGGAAGAAAATAAAGAAAATAGTGTACTAAATACTGTGCAGTATTTAACTGCCTAAATAATAATAAAAACATAGAATGTACTTTTTTAAGTTGCCTCAAGACACTGAGAGGTAAATAAGTAGTTAATATTATTCATGCTAAATCATGTATTTCCTCCGCCATTTTCCGCGGTTTGGCACCTCACGTCACATCATTTTACCAAAGTCAGCCCTATAGCTTCGGCGCAGTGCCGATCACTGACGTTTGTCAACAAAATGATGCTTGACTCTTGAGACAGGCTAAATTACACCATATTTGTACGGGCGGGAGGCAGTGGTTGTAAGGCACCGCTCCCGTGCCCGGGATATGCGGTCAGGAAGGGAACTAACTCCCTAGTGAGCCCTNAATGTTCTTCCGTGTTTATGTTAGCGACTGCTGACACCGACAGCGGCGTCATTTTGCACTACAATGTGTCTTAATTTCTTGGCTATAGTGTACAAGATTGCATGCGTGTTGTATAGGGTTAAATCGACTGATATAATGTTCATTGCTTATCTTAACAATACGATTTCTTTACAGGTATATTCATCAACAAAATAGCATGTGGAAGTGTAGCCGCCAAAGAAGGAACACTTTTCGTCGGCGATCGAGTTGTGACCGTAAGTTTCCGAGTTACAATGTTAACAAAATTTTGATTTTCTATTACTTCAGTAACTTTATTTGTCACATTTGATTATTACAATCAGTTGAACAGTAGTGCTATACTTTGAGGGCCTACGCTAAAACTTGAGATAGTATGAGCAGCGTAATGTGGCGCGGACGCGTCCGATGGGGGTGGGTGCCTGCTGCTGGTATAAAGGACAACAGGACAACATGTAAAGCTAAATACTGGCTTCTTATTAACTTGTAATAGGGGCGATAATGCTACAAGTTCTAGCGCTCACCAGTTAGCGCCACTGTAGAGTAAGGTCCTGTCACTTGCTAGTAGCGAAGACAGTGGTACCAACTGGTGAGCGCGAAAGTGGTAGGAGGACTATCGCATTTGCACTCATCAAGATGGCGCCACTGTAGAGTAAGGTCCTGTCAATCGCCAGGGGTGCCAACTGTTAAGTATAAAAACGATAGCCCTCATTGTGTAAAACAATCGTAATCATTTGACAGTTCATAACGTACGATAAAGTCAGTTAAACAAAGCGTTTGACAGAATAATCGTACGTTATGAACTGTCAAATGATTACGATTGCTTTACACAATTCCACCTCAGGTCTGGTGGCAAGTCTCACAATCCGTCGCCATTCCTCCCGTACCGCAGCCTTTCGTGTGCATTCGTGGAGTGGACCATTGAGTGCGGTTTTGATCTGGTCAGTTCAGCACGTTGGCGACCTGCCGCGCGCTCTTGTGCCCTCAACCTTCCCCTGCACGACAAGTCGACAGTGTAGGTCTTACCACAGAATAATAATAAGTACTACGTACAGAAGTTTTACTTCGCGAAGGTATTTAAAAAAAAGTATGCTCAATGTCATTAACAATATTGTACGGGCGGGAGGCAGTGGTTGTAAGGCACCGCTCCCGTGCCCGGGATATGCGGTCAGGAAGGGAACTAACTCCCTAGTGAGCCTAGAGTCCCTATTTCCTAAGACACTAAGTCCCTAGAGCCCTAGCCCTGCCTAACAATAAATACTTAGACATAATAAGGTTGGATAGGAAGGAAGCTGCTCCCAGGTCGCCCAGGGCAGCAGCGTTAGGACGGCAGGTAGGCGGCGGGGACCCGCTGCCAGCCCGGCAGACTCACCGGATATCAACCGTCCGTCGTTGTGTCTCATTTCCCCCCGCTGCGGCCAAGACACCCTTAGCCGTCGCTATGATCAGTCCGGTGAGTCTGCCGGGCTGGCAGCGGGTCCCCGCCGCCTACCTGCCGTCCTAACGCTGCTGCCCTGGGCGACCTGGGAGCAGCTTCCTTCCTATCCAACCTTATTATGTCTAAGTATTTATTGTTAGGCAGGGCTAGGGCTCTAGGGACTTAGTGTCTTAGGAAATAGGGACTCTAGGCTCACTAGGGAGTTAGTTCCCTTCCTGACCGCATATCCCGGGCACGGGAGCGGTGCCTTACAACCACTGCCTCCCGCCCGTACAATATTGTTAATGACATTGAGCATACTTTTTTTTAAATACCTTCGCGAAGTAAAACTTCTGTACGTAGTACTTATTATTATTCTGTGGTAAGACCTACACTGTCGACTTGTCGTGCAGGGGAAGGTTGAGGGCACAAGAGCGCGCGGCAGGTCGCCAACGTGCTGAACTGACCAGATCAAAACCGCACTCAATGGTCCACTCCACGAATGCACACGAAAGGCTGCGGTACGGGAGGAATGGCGACGGATTGTGAGACTTGCCACCAGACCTGAGGTGGAATTGTGTAAAGCAATCGTAATCATTTGACAGTTCATAACGTACGATTATTCTGTCAAACGCTTTGTTTAACTGACTTTATCGTACGTTATGAACTGTCAAATGATTACGATTGTTTTACACAATGAGGGCTATCGTTTTTATACTTAACAGTTGGCACCCCTGGCGATTGACAGGACCTTACTCTACAGTGGCGCCATCTTGATGAGTGCAAATGCGATAGTCCTCCTACCACTTTCGCGCTCACCAGTTGGTACCACTGTCTTCGCTACTAGCAAGTGACAGGACCTTACTCTACAGTGGCGCTAACTGGTGAGCGCTAGAACTTGTAGCATTATCGCCCCTATTACAAGTTAATAAGAAGCCAGTATTTAGCTTTACATGTTGTCCTGTTGTCCTTTATACCAGCAGCAGGCACCCACCCCCATCGGACGCGTCCGCGCCACATTACGCTGCTCATACTATCTCAAGTTTTAGCGTAGGCCCTCAAAGTATAGCACTACTGTTCAACTGATTGTAATAATCAAATGTGACAAATAAAGTTACTGAAGTAATAGAAAATCAAAATTTTGTTAACATTGTAACTCGGAAACTTACGGTCACAACTCGATCGCCGACGAAAAGTGTTCCTTCTTTGGCGGCTACACTTCCACATGCTATTTTGTTGATGAATATACCTGTAAAGAAATCGTATTGTTAAGATAAGCAATGAACATTATATCAGTCGATTTAACCCTATACAACACGCATGCAATCTTGTACACTATAGCCAAGAAATTAAGACACATTGTAGTGCAAAATGACGCCGCTGTCGGTGTCAGCAGTCGCTAACATAAACACGGAAGAACATTCGCATCCTACACTCTACTGCTCAGTCAATAAGGCGCATTGAGCACAGTCTAAGGCTTTGACATGCGCACGCGACTGTGCACTATACTGCTGTAACAATAAGGTGCACTAACCGTGGTGCAGGATGATACCGCGCATATCTGCCAGCCGCACGCTAGTCTTAGGCCTCAGCCTCGAACTTAGCGGGCAGCGGGGCGGCGGCGGCGGCGGCGCGGGAGCGGGGCGGGCAACGCAGACCCGTTCTCGAAACCAGCGGGCAGCTCGCGCGGCGCTTTAGCGGCGAAGTGTTGTGTTCGGGGTTGTGTTGTCGAGATATTTGTTTTTATTCGCGAACGAAATGTCTGAACAACGGCGACAATTTTATTTCGATTCAAATTTATTCCTTACGCTCGATTTATTGTGGGCAAAAGAAGGAGTGCGCTGCGCCCGCTCGTTGCCCGCTCTCTCGCCGCTGCCCGCTCGTTGCCCGCTCCGGCGCCGCTGTTTTCGAGAACCGGTCTATTTGATTTTACGCATAAGATCCTGCCGCTCCCGCCCCGCCGCCGCTCCCGCGCCGCTGCCCGCTAAGTTCGAGGCTGAGGCCTTAAGGGCGCGCGCCCGTTGTATCCACAGCGCCGCGTGGCCGTGCTTCGGCGCGTGAGCCTGCACTCTACTGCTATGACAATAAGGTTTAATAATACTGCTATGATAATAGCACTACTAACCGTGGTGCAGGATGATGCCGCGCGCGTCGGCCAGTCGTACGCTAGTCCTAAGGGCGCGCGCACGCTGTATCCGCAACGCCGCGTGTCCGTGCTGTAACGCGGCCCGAAGCGCGCTAGACGCAAGCGCACCGCTGCCCCATACGCACACGCCGCACGCTTCTGTCACGCGATCTAGCACTCTGTTGAACAGGAATAAGGGTTACAATTAGGACTAACGTACATGTAGGACCACGCAGTAGGGCCACGGGCTATAAAGGTTTGTGTTCACCTGTTGGCGATACTAGCGATAGGGCTGACCCTCACTAGTGGTTTAGGCGTTGGCGTAAAATGGTGAGCGCTAAAGCTAAGCCGTCGAATTTGCACTCGCCAGGTTGGCTTCACAGTCAAGTAAGGTCCGGAGACATTCATCATTGGCATCAACTAGTGAGCTCAAATTCATTCATTGATACAACAGGAACCGAGGAATGATTTACATATGGAATATAGTTCGGACACATTCCCCGCTAAACTATCATTAACGAGATTTACGACTCTTTTTTGTGGCTAAAATATGTACGTGACTTATTTTAAAGACAGTAAAATGAAACTTTTGAAACGATTTGATTGAGGTCAAAAAATACACTATGACTAAAGTGCCGGTGCTCGGCGACCGGACTTTAGCTTCTTAGCCCAAGTTCTCTATCAGAATCTCACTTGATCTTGCCCTCGGCCACGGAGCCCTTCTTGACGCTGGTGACGTAGACGCTGTAGTCGTCGGGGTAGTAGGGCTCGTCGCGCCCGCCCGACAGCTCGAAGCCGAGGTCGCCGTCCTTGCCCAGCCCTGATAGTTCCACGTCGATGATGTCCCATTCGTAGTCCTGTGGGAGAACAATGATATTAAGAATAAGAATAAGAATGTCTTTATTCAGCATAATTATCATTTAAGGTATACAAAGCAAGAGTAAGTACATAAAAAAATATAAAAAAACATAACAAACAATAAATAAAAACATATGCTGAATAGGCGCCCGCTCAGCAAAAATCGCGACATGACACAAACGTCATGCCGAGAAGCTGGTTTTCAGCGGGAACCAATGCGTGATGAGGGTTGGATATTCTAAGTGGACTATTCCAGTATGTTCACCAGGGTGAAGATAGTGGTATTTTTAGTGTCTTCATATCAACTCAAAACCATTTCACCCGGTTTCATCTCTCAGATTGGGGAAGAGAGAGAATTGGGGTGATAAAGTACCTCAGGGTAATAAGTCCACAAAATTAATAAAAAAAGTCACATTTGTTCACCTGTGTAACTACATAAATTCTAATGCGAACAAAAACGTTCGCATACGACGAATCATTTCACCTGGGGATATGGTTCCAAAGTGATGAGGACATTAAAAATTCCACTTTTTTCACCCAGGTGAACATAGTGTTGTAGTATTTCTCGAGTTTCGGCGGGCAAATGAGCAGTCGTCCCAAGGATTTCCACAACAACCGGTCCTCGCCGCCCGCATCCAGGTACTTCCAGGTGACCTTTATCAGATCGTCGGTCTACCTAGTGGGAGGGGTTTTTTTGTGGAGGTCCTTTACCATCACACCCCCTAGTGGGAGGCCTGCCTACACTACGTCTTTCGGCCCTCCATAAGTTAAATTAAGTGTATAGTATACTGTCGCGGAAGTCTAAGGCTACGGCCGAATACTCGCGACACCCTCACTTGGGCGATGACGAAACGCCGCGCCTTGGAGGTTTTAGTGGGTATACCCTGTCCTTTTTAGGCCGGAGCAACGCCCTTTTCACCCTGACAGTGGTGACGGTGCCACAAAGCATTTCCTCCGCGACAAAAAAAGTGTAAAGTAGAATCCCGATTATCCGGACTTCGATCTTCACGGCTCTAATTACAGATTTAGGGCATTTAGGGCCTGGACCTATCAATACGGCATGGCGCCACCTGTGATACGGCTCGGCGTCACCACCGTAATACGGTACGGACACCGTCTTGGTTCATTGTCAAAAGAAATGGATTCACCCAATGGTCTGAAATGATGTTTAAGAAACAATTTCTATAGTAAAAAGTTAATTATTGTTTCATTTTACTTTGAAATCGATTATCCGGATTTTCGATTATCCGGAATACCCCTGGATTTAATTAATCCGGATAATCGGGATTCTACTGTATAGTATACGGTGTAGTATCTAACCTGTAAGTCGGGGTCAAGAGCGCGGTCTGCCTCGTGCAGCAAGCGGCACTTGTCGTCGTGCTCGCGGCTGCTGCGAGCGTCCTTGCCTTCTGCTTTCTTGTTGCTGCGCCGGGAGTCTGCCAGCTCGCCCACCATTTGGTCGCGCTCCTGGATAGAAAGGGACGAATTTGTTTATCAATTCATAATTTTGTCTTGTATAGTTAAGTTAAGTTAAGTTATTGATCATGGCTATGAAACGAGATGTAGAAGATATTATTTCCTACCTTTAGAAAAAAGACGGCAAGTATCCGATATTTCTTATCTGTTGAAAATTGTTAGTGGCGATGTCGACGGTCCAGATCTATTACAAAAAATAGATATCTGGGTTCCAAGAAAACTACCAGTAAGACGTACTCAGCCGCTAGCAATTCCCAAAGTTAACACAAATTATCGCCCCAACTCTTTTTTTATTCGTGCGAGTAAATGTTTTAACGATATATCAAAAAATTATAGTGTTCTAGAATTATTTCGAACGAAACCCACTACTATAAATAAATTATTCAATTCAAACTTTTTCGACTCCCACTCCAGCGGCGCTTAAAAAGCATTGTTGACTGTTAAGTTTTCACTTGTAAATTCTATAAATGTCTGCTATGGCATATGGTCTATTTGCATCTTAACTTCCATTTGCGATTACCTATAAATGGCTAAGCAGATACATAATTTAAGGTCCCATTATTTGTATTGTATTGCTGTTGGTTATCCGAATAAAATAAAATAAAATAAATAAAATAAAATAGCTGCGACCACCTGCTCTTAGGTGTGCAAGAAGTCAAGCGTGCCTCACGAGCCCTGCTGGGCCGTGTGGACTCGGCTTAAGCTGCGTCTACATCGGGATATACATGCAAGACACACTTGTCATCCTGCTCACCCTACTTTTGACTGAGCAGGATGCTCATCATGCAGGAGCAGCCGGGGTGAACGCAGCTTTACCGTCATTGCGATGCTATCTCACGAGTCAGACTTGCGGTGTGAAGACGCGCTTGCTTAGCGAGTCAATTTGAACGATGAACGAGGCTACCTCTCGGCTTACTGCTCAGAGGTAGAGAGGAAAGTCGCGAGCGAAGACTGCTCTTTACAAGTGTTGCAAATGTAATAGGTATGGTGTTGCTATTTACAATTTTATTAACTAACTAGCTTTCCGCCCGCGGCTTCGCGCGCGTGGATCCCTGAACCCTATTTTTTTCCAAAATAAAATTTAGCCTATGTTACTCGTGGATAATGTAGCTTTCGAATGGTGAAAGAATTTTAAAAAACGGTCCAGTAGTTTTTCAGCCTATTCATTACAACCAAACAAACAAAGTTTTCCTCTTTATAATATTAGTGTAGATGTGTTTTTATACCTGAAGTTTAAAAGCAAATAAATGTATGGTATTAGTCTGCTTACCTTTCTCAGTCTATTACACAGTGCTTTGACACTTTCCCGTTCTTGTAGCAGTTTATCTCTTTCTGAAAACGCCCAATCCCTTCTTCGTTTTGACACCTGAAACAGAAATAAAGAACTTAACGATCAGAAAACTTGCAAAATTGAGATGAGAGAAAAAATAATAATTTGAAATTGACAAATAGTGAACCAATTTAAATTCAACCAAAAGTCGCAAAGTGTGATGTGTTTACATTAAATCTACAAATGATTTTATACGATACATTTAGTAAATGTTATTTGTTTTGATTAAAACGTTTCGGTGGTGTGCGTTACTTTGTATGTGTCAATTTTTAATGCGACACTGAGTTTCGAACCCAGCGCATTAGTTGGCATCTCTCAATATCTCTATGAGTGCGACGACGGGACGTGGCGGTGTGTTGTGCCGCTGTAGCGGTGTGACGGTGTGACGTGGCGGCGGTGACGTGACATACCTCGGCCTCCTGCTGCGCGTCCTGCAGCTCGGCCTGCAGGCGCTCGAGCTGCTTGTGCAAGCGCTGGAGCTCAGGGTTGGCGTCCGCCTCGCCGCGCTCCACCTCCCCGCCCTCCGTCGACAGCCCTGCAGGACATAATAACATCAGGTCATTGAGGCGACATAGCCCAAGGGTATCGGTATCGGACTAGGCAACTCGAGATTTTAGGATCGCTAGTTCGAACTTCGCTCCATTCTCTTCGTTGGACTATTGTGGTTTTATCGGAGACAAATGGAAACCTCAATTTTTAACAGCTAAACCTAATAGACCCATTCGTGAAATGTCTTAACAGCGAAAATACTTTATGTAGCTTTTTCAGCTATAGCTAAAGTCCGGTCGCCGAGCAGATAGAATTTCGTTCAATGTCCCCAAGCTACCCATTCTTATCGCTCGCGCGTAATTATATCCTCGCTAGCACACTCACTGCAGCCGCCGCACAGTGGCGACAGCAATATAATTACGCGCGAGCGATAAGGATTTCGTCCAATGACCCCAATCTACCCGATTGGGGTCATTGGACGAAATTCGACGTGCTCAGCGACCCAAATGGAGGATTTGGCTAATCCAACCTCCAATATGTAACAGTATATTATTACCTTGCAACTTATCCAATGAGGGATCATTGGAGTGCTGCCCGTTGAGAAATCCGTCGTTACCCACACCACTTGCTAAGCCCAAATGGTGATACGCGGAATTGTCTTGCCTGTCAAATAATTGTACACATTATAAAATTTTCATACATCTTTGTATCATAGCTATATTTTTTCGTTGCAAAATAACACTTATTACGTCGACATACGACATACCGTGACTTGGCGAGCGTGTTTGCGTTCTGCGGCGTCTTGAGGTCGCTGCACTCCTTGATGGCGCGGTCGCGGTCCACCAGCGCCGATTCGATCTCGCGACGCAAGCTCTCCGCCTATAAACATTGTCTTGTTAAAAACTTGTCTTTGCTATGCTGGAAATGTTCTTGCTTTTAGCAATATCATGCGAAAAAGAGATGGTAACCAATCAATTAGAATGAATTTTACTCTTTTAGTTCAGACGCGTCATGTGTCGTGCCAAAGAGCAGAATCTTATCACTAAAACAATGAACAGCTGTAATACAGCTCGCTTCAGAGTTGGGCACCGTTTCATTTAGATACCTACCGAGATCCAAAATTAAACGTTATCTTTTTCTTTCTACTTCTTTCATTGAGAGAAAAGATGAATAATAGCGCGCGTGCGTCTCACTCCACTCCTTGCGAGTTTCTCTCGAATTAGCCAACCGCGTTGGGTCACCGCGCATAAGCATATTTTCGATACCTACACGGTGAGTGAGACAGGTCTGGCAACAGCCACTTAATATTCACGTGGCGATCATGAGCCGGAAGACGTTAGCGTGGGCAGGCCCCCCACTAGGTGGACCGACGATCTGGTGAAGGTGGCTAGAAGAACCTGGATATGAGGTCTTTGTCCAGCAGTGGACGTCTTTTGACTGACACGAGCGAGTGAGCGAGCCACGTAGCTAAAGTCCGGTTGCCGAGCTGATAGAATTTCGTCCAATGACCCCAAGCTACCCATCCTTATCGCTCGCGTGTTTCAAATTGTGTGTGATATTGCTATCGCGCTCGCACACTCACTACGGCCGAAGTCGCGACAGCGATATACGCGCGAGATGGATAGCTTGGGGTCATTGGACGAAATTCTATCAGCTCGGCGACCGGACTTCTGTAGTACGTACCTGCAGGGCGGTGGCGCGCTGCTCGCGCTTCATGGCGGCCTGCAAGTCGTCCGACAGCTGCATCTGCTTGTCCCGTGTCCTGTACCGCCGCCTCGTGCTAGTGTTAGTGATGTACAAGGCTCGAGGCTTCCGAGTCCTTTTGCCGAGAGCTCAGAGTCGTTTACCAGGGCTCGCCTCGTTTGTATGAAGCTCAACGAATCGGAAGTCTTTTTTAGAGTGCGAGCCTTTTTCGGGGCTCGCCTCGTTTGTATAAAGCTTGGAGTCTTTCACAGAGCTCAAGCCTTTTTAAAAGCTCGAGCCACCAAACTCACTGAGTCTTCAAAATTAGGACTCGACGCCTCGAGTCTTATACATCACTAGCTAGTATCCGTACCTGCAGGGCGGTGGCGCGCTGCTCGTCGCGCGACGCCTGCAGCGCGGCCTCGAGCGCGGCGACGCGCTTCATGGCGGC
Source organism: Ostrinia furnacalis (assembly GCF_004193835.3). Classification (NCBI taxonomy): domain Eukaryota; kingdom Metazoa; phylum Arthropoda; class Insecta; order Lepidoptera; family Crambidae; genus Ostrinia; species Ostrinia furnacalis. The sequence continues at coordinate 431,307 of NW_021135639.1, read as the reverse complement.
CTGCAGGTCGTCCGACAGCTTCTCCATCTCCTTGTGCACCGTGTCCCTGTAACGACGCCTTATCGTGCATTGCTCAATTGTGTCGAACAGAAAAGAGGACATGACACCACCGGATGGCTGGGATACACAATTTTAGCTGACGTTTCGGGCCTTGTACACTTATCTGCCCAATACACACGTATACGCGCCACACAGATGCATTTTTGTAAAATGTTGTAAAATTAAATTAGAAAGTCAAAGTTTGCCGACCGAAATTCAACGTTTCAGCTGATTCGGTGAATGCGCTGGCGCGTGCCATCGTCAAAAATTTTTCAAATCCACTAAACATAAGATAGTGGTGTCATGTTCCAAGAAAAAAAATAGGATGAAAATAAGAAGAGAAGAAATTGAAAAAAAAAAAGAAAAGTATTTGGTATGTTGCAGCAGACGTAGTGTCTGAAATACCATCCGTAGGTGGCGAGACGTCGATTTCTTAGAAATTCACAGAAATCAGTGCGTCGTGTCGTGGCGACGTGTCGCCTGCTACTGCGTGGAGTACGAACTTGTATTGATCGTCATCCACGAAGACGCGCCACATAGATCTTTTCATCCACGAAGACACGCCCCACCAATTTTTGGTCGAGGGAAGCACGGGGTGCGGGGAGTTTGATCCGAGCAATCCGAACGTCATTATTGTAGTGTGCGTGTGCACTCATGGATAATTTAGCGTGTACCGACGACACTCAAACATTAGCAGAAGAAAGGTGGGACGTGTTTTCGTGGATGGCACTATCTATACCTTTTCTTGTGACCTTTTTATCTCTCCCTCTCTCAAATACTGACCTCTCGCTCATAATGAGCGTGTACTCGTGAATGGCGGCGTTGCGCTCGTCCGTCAGCCGCTTCATGTCGGCGCGGTCGCGCACGTTGCCCTCCCACTGCCGTACCACGCTCGCCACTTGCTGTTTCAGAGCGTTGCGCTCGCGGATCTAAAGTGAATAGAGATATTACAGTGCAGAATCACCCTAAGAGCATTAAGGCCGGATTTTTTAGAAACAAATCAGACTCCGAGCGAAAGAAAAAATGTGGAAACGAAGTAAAGAAGTAGCCCTTTTAAATTAATCTACGCTTAAGATCAGTACAAATATGTAAATTTTTAACACATGCGGCTAACATGCTATTCATGAATTACGTAATAATTACATCAATCAATCGCCCACATATTATTGAAATCGAGTTTTATTTATGATCACAAGAATGCAGAATATGAGTCAAAAAGCCAAAGAGCCTCGATAGAAAAATGTAAATATTACATCCAACAGATGACCGAAAAAACATCTATAATGTCAAAACAAATTGAACAAACTCTTTAGAACAAAAAAGATACCAATTTGTATAATACATCAGAATACTCAAGATCTGTGTGAAACTTACCACAGAATTCCTTTCTTGTGTGAGATCATGTAACTGAGTTTTAAGTCTGCTGTTCTCTTCCTGAACTATTCGCAGCTTTTCCAGCGTCGTATTGTGGGTTTCTATTAGGTCCTCGTACCTAAAAATAATACAGAACATAAATAAATTCACACGGTGATATTTTCAGTGATAATGTGAGATGTTTTGAAACGTGTAGATAAACTTTACCCAAGGTGATGCATATTAAACTTTCAATTAAACCAGTAACTAAGCTTATGATTTTGAATAGTTGTATCTTCATAATATAAACTTCAAATTGATGTGGGATCTATTTACCCCCTGCCTGGTTATTACGGGACAATACTAGTGCAATATTTTTTTGGTACAGTCAGCGTCAAATAGTTCGTGACACCCAAAGTGACCAAAAAGTTGATAACACAACCTTGTTTCAATGAGGGTTTTCGCGATTGAAAAATCCGCCAGATGGCAATACGTAGACGCGAGGTCCAAATGCTGCGTGATTGGTGGATTTTGACATATCTGTCAATGTCATGTCAAAAATAACCAATCATGCAGCATTTGGACCTCGCGTGAAGACGTGTTGCGAACTTTATGGCTACTTTGCGTGTCCCGTACTATTTGACGCTGACTGTAATAAGTTGAAATGCCTGTGCACAAAAGGCCAGCGGTGGCAGAGTTCAGGGCAGAGTTCACCGTTGGGCTATTATCACCTTATCTACAGACTAACCTCTTCTGGAAGCAGTCAAACTCCTCCTTGAGCGCTTCGTGCTTCCGAAGCGTGTGCACCAGCGCCTCCGAGCTGGTCTCCGGGTTGCTGCTCTGCTGCAGGTGCTGCACCTCGCGCTCCAAGCTGGATGATAGAAGGAAAAGCTGTAGTTTCATGATAAAGACTAGTGGATACCCCCACGTTGGTTTAGATGCGGCGGAGCCAAACCATTTAGTGCCGTGGAGTGATGCGACATCCCTATCACTAATGAAGATCCATACTGCTGTTTTATTCCGCCCGGTGACACTGCCTCGCTGTTTCTTCAGTGCATGTGCCACGAACGAAACGGTAACTAACAGAAATAAAATCGTAATTTCGGGGATATCACCATTTACGAAAAATTTTGCATGTGGAATTTCATTCCTACCGGATGCCTACGTCATATTTTTTTTAAGGGACGCGCGCTGCTAGCTTTAAACTGGAGGGTTGCCCACCGCGGTGTTGGACCAAAGTCCAGCCAACGGCGGGCTCACTCTTATTACTTAAATTAGAATTTTAGTCAAGCTCCACTCACCGCTGGTTGTCGTTAAGCAGGTCGCCATACTTGCCGCGGAGGCTGCTGGCCTCGGCCGCGGACACCTCGAGCTGGTAACTCAGTACATTGCTGCACTATCAAGTCTCCCCATAAACAACTGTTCTTCCCACCACTACCCTACGTTCTGCAGTCAATCCCACTCACCGCTGGTTATCGTTGAGCAGGTCGCCATACTTGCCGCGGAGGCTGCTGGCTTCGGCCGCGGACACTTCGAGCTGGTAACTCAGTATATTGCTGCACTATCAAGTCTCTCTACAGAACCCTTTACTTCCCACCACTACCCTAAAGTCTCCTTATAAACAACTGTTCTTCCCACCACTACCCTCACTTCTGCAGTCAGTCAAGCTCCACTCACCGCTGGTTATCGTTGAGCAGGTCGCCATACTTGCCGCGGAGGCTGCTGGCTTCGGCCACGGACACTTCGAGCTGGTAACTCAGTATATTGCTGCACTATCAAGTCTCTCTACAGAACCCTTTACTTCCCACCATAACCGTCAGTTCTGTAGTCAGTCAAGCCCACTCACCGCTGGTTATCGTTGAGCAGGTCGCCATACTTGCCGCGGAGGCTGCTGGCCTCGGCTGCGGACACCTCGAGCTGGTTCATGGCGGCGCGATGTTGTCCGCGAAAATATTCCAGCTCCTGGGGACAAACAATATTTTATTTTAATGGGAGTAGAAATCTAAAACGACACTAAAATTGAGAAACAGAGGCGTGAGGAAGCGCTGCAGTGGCGCCTCTACGCCTCAGTCAACCTTTTGAACGCACCCCAACTTGACTGGTCAAACTGTACTAGATACAAAACTGTGTTATTATTAATTATTATCTTCATATCCACTCAAAATTTCCCGTATGCTGACTCATTCGGCTGAAACGAACCACTGCTGTCAAGTGTTGTCTCAACTTGTATAGTCTCTCATTGGTCTGCTACTGATGACGTCACACTACAGCTGAAGACTAGAGCCAGAGCTACAAAGTAACCGGTACCTTCATAACATGCTCGCAGCGGCGCGACGTCTCCGTGTGCTGACGTCGTAACTGATTCAGCTCATGCAAGGCTTTCTCGCATTGCTGCTTGAGGCTCTCGTTGGTCAGCTACTGATGACGTCACACTGAGGACCATCCGGCTTCAGAGACTGTAGCTAAGGATATGAAGCAAGAGTTAAGGTTATAAAGTAAACGGTACCTTCATAACATGCTCGCAGCGGCGCGACGTCTCCGTGTGCTGACGTCGTAACTGATTCAACTCATGCAAGGCTTTTTCACACTGCTGCTTGAGGCTCTCGTTGGTCTGCTTGCTGATGACGACACACTGAGGACCACCCGGCTCCAGAGACTAGCTAAGGATATAAAGCAACTGCTACCTTCATAACATGCTCGCAGCGACGCGATGTCTGCATGTGCTGATGTCGTAACTGATTCAGCTCATGCAAGGCTTTTTCACACTGCTGCTTGAGGCTCTCGTTGGTTTGCTTGCTGATAACGTCACACTGCAGCCGCTAAGAATATAGCCAGAGTTATACAGCCAGTTGTACCTTCATAACATGATCGCAACGGCGCGACGTACATGTGTGCTGACGCCGCAGTTGATTCAGCTCATGCAAGGCCTTATCGCACTGCTGCTTGAGGCTCTCGTTAGTCTGCTTGCTGATGACGTCACACTACAACTCGCGAGAATATAGCCAGCTATAAAACAAGTGGTACCTTCATAACATGCTCGCAGCGGCGCGACGTCTCCGTGTGCTGACGTCGTAACTGATTCAGCTCATGCAAGGCTTTTTCGCACTGCTGCTTGAGCCTCTCATTGGTCTGCTTGCTGATGACGTCACAAAGTAGCTCCTAAGACTAGAGTCTGAGCTATAAAGAAAGTATTACCTTCATAACATGCTCGCAGCGGCGCGACGTCTCCTTATGCTGGCGTCGTAACTAATTCAGCTCATGCAAGGCCTTCTCGAACTGCTGCTTGAGGCTCTCGTTGGTTTGCTTGCTGATGACGTCACACTGGGTACCCCCCATGTCCCGAGACTATAACCAGAGCTCCAAAGTAATCCGTACCTTCATAACATGCTCGCAGCGGCGCGACGTCTCCGTGTGCTGACGTCGTAACTGATTCAGCTACTGCAAGGCTTTTTCACACTGCTGCTTGAGGCTCTCGTCGGTCTACTGCTGATGACGTGACACTAGACACCAGCCGGCTCCAGATACTGTAGCTAAAGATATGAAGCAAGAGTTAAGGTTATAAAGTAAACGGTACCTTCATAACATGCTCGCAGCGGCGCGACGTCTCCGTGTGCTGACGTCGTAACTGATTCAACTCATGCAAGGCTTTTTCACACTGCTGCTTGAGGCTCTCGTTGGTCTGCTTGCTAATGACGTCGTACTGCCCCAGCGGTTCGTACGGCCCGCTCATAACGTGCGAGCTGTGAGTCTTGCCGTAGTTCTGCTTCTCATAGCACTGGCTCGGCGTGAGCACGTCATACTCGATCGGAATCGACGGCACGGGCCGCTCGTTGCTCACGTAGCTGTGTGATATTGATTCTGCAAAGGTTTGAAGTTGGAGTACTGACAAGTTTATTGGTTTATTTAGCTTTTGGTGATTACCCACACAGTAGATAATGTCTCTTTTTTTACATTTAATATGAAAGATTTGAATTGTTGAAGATTATGTCCAAAAGCAGTCAGCTATTGTGTCCCACATTATGTAAGGCTTTGCTTCTTATGTATCACTCTTACAGCCATTTATTTCATATAATATTAGTAGGAAGTTATTCAAATAAGGTTCAGCCGCTTTCGCGAGATCGCGTTGGTTTGACTGAACCTCAACTTGTTCAAATAAGAAAATCATCAATATTTAAAAATGTACCTTAACCTGATGACAATCAGGACAAAATAAATCAATAAACTTGAATAAAATGTGTCAAAATTCAATAAGTTCCTTTTGAAAAATAAGTAGGTAAGTAAGTACTAAGTTTGCAGCAGGGGAAATAAACATCAGCACAAAACAACACATTCTCTATTTAGTATGAGATTTATTGTCCAATTAACTCAATTAATTAAACTGCAGAACAGAGCATTGAGCAACACTTGAAAGTTATTCAATCATCCATAAATTGTTACTACAAGATAAGTAATTTATATTAATTATTGGTAAAGAAAAATTAAAACTTGGTCACTTTTTCAGATTCTAGTTTAACTTATAATCTGATCCTCTTTTAAACTGTGGACTGTAATATAGATGACCCACGCTGAACTGTCCCACCAAACTCAATGACAGGGGGGCTCTACCATCGTTCAACTATATGGCTTCCAACATGGCAAAAATCGGAACCAGCGATCCGGTATTGACGGTGGCGCCCCACTGTCAATGTCATCGATAGGACAGTTCACTATTTTGGAACTATATCAGGGAATTTCACTCAAAAGATGTCAGACATTTAATAATTAATTAAACCGATTTGCCATACATGTAGCTCTATCTCACATTATTATTAAGTTTGACCAAAAGTAGATATTATGTGACAAAGGCATATTTGAAAAGTTTGTCACAATCCAGGAGTGACAAAAACTTTGACCAAAAATCTCAATGGAACTTTGCACTTAAATACCTACTAGCCTACCTCTTTAAAAAACTATTAAGGAAAATGTTTGGTGAATGAATGAGCTCACACAAAGCAAGAAGCAAATTAAACTGCCCCATTTTATAATTGAGCAGTTGATCATATCATAATTAAAGTTAAAGAACCTGTGTTTTAATGAGAAACGATAAATGTTGCACACATTTGATAAGCAACAAAAATTTATTAATTGTTCTTGAATCAATCAGTTGAATAGATAGTTGATTATACAAACCATTGCTTCCATTGCTCTCCAAAGATGAAGTCCCAGATGCCATCATATACCTGAAACTATAACAAACAAATTAATATAATAATACAATACTCATACAAGTCACATAACAATAATGACACATAACAGAAATAATTAATGGTGTTCACATTACCTCAGACTGTGGGGGCAACATCCATTGTCAGCAAGTGTGGCACCTGCAAACAGAACAGGGCTTTAGAGCTTATCACTGCTTTTGTTGTCCATTACACAGGGTGGCTACTTGACACATTTTCTACGCTCGAATGATTGTTGCAAAACCTAACCGCCGAGTAGGTACACTGTTGCAACTGTCGACAGGATGAAAGGGCAATGCGAGTAACAATCTGAAGCTTTGTCGCAAATATCGAGTAACAGTACATCGACACGGTTCATCAATGCCACCACTGAACAACCGAAACACTTATCGACCACCGAAAAGGCAACAAAAACTGTCCTTTCGCTACCAAAATGAATATCACGGCAAAAGACCAAGGAAATTACTATTTTACAATGTAAACAACAACCACAGCCCACAAAATCATACACTGATCGATCCGTACCTCAATTCTCACAGAATTACTGTTTGTACCAAGTGTAACTTGAAACAAAAAGATAACACGTATTTATCGTCACTAATTTGCCAACATTTCTCGCTTCTACCTTTTTTAGCAAAGCGAATGAATGAATGACGGATGGTCGGACATATTAAATCGATGTTACCAGTTGTAAATAGGCCAGTGTTGTACTTAAAAAAAAGGGTAACTAAAATCGGTATCGACTCAATTATCGATTAAACGTGATTATGATACTTTTCTCGTCAGCTGCTAATTACCGTTATTTCCTGTTATTTCTTCTTTTTTGTTTCTATTATATGGGTACTTAAGTGGGTACCACCAACGGCACCTTACATGCCTTATTCAAACCATTTTCAAACCGATAACACGGCTAGACGTATCTTCTGAAGATCATACAATCTTATTTTTAACCGACTTCAAAAAGGAGGAGATTCTTGGTAATATTGGTATGTTCTTAATTATTTTAAACTACTTGTTGTCCCAACTGGGAATCAACGTTCACGTCGAGAAACTTAACTACCTACTTACTCTCCTCTTTTAATACACCTCAGGCAGATAATGATAGGTATTTTTTATTTCATAATAACTTAGCATTACTAACGGCCGAATACTGAAACGCCATTTAAATATTTGACGGCTTCTCAAATAGTTAAGCAGCTCCTAAACTTACATTTCGCATATCTTCCACATCTAACAGCCAACTGAGTCTTTTGCCTACTATTTTATTATTTTAACAGCCCTCTTGGCCTGTGTGGCGAGTGTAAGGCCAAATACTTATTTTTGTTCGATTTCCTTTAATTTCTCTCTTTTTACCATAATCCTCACGGGAAAATCGAGGTAGTTCTTTTCTACTTTTCTCATTAACTCTATGACTTTTCTGGAACCATACGGGCCATTACACAAGCTAAGGCCACAAGCAAGCAGAGATTATTGTATAACGATAGTGTTGTTGGCATTAGTCGAGTAATTTAGTCGAGTGGCGAGTAATTTAGTAGCTAGCTACAGTCTTATTTTTTAGAAATCAGCAGAAATGTCATCAAAAATGGCCAACTGACATAAAAATATTTTTAGTCTGTGAACTAGTGATGCGACAAAACCTCTCGTTAATCGCGAAGTGAATTTATTGTAGTACTTGCGTATCATCGCCGGGTGATCGTCAAAATACTAAAAATATGCAACAAAGTCGCAACATTGAATGTGAACTAATTATGAAATTTTCGAGAACAGAAAACAAACTGTATGCACAGATGTAATCAAAAAACACACTGGACAGTAAAACAATCAATAATATCCGTAAAGTTATTAAACTTCAAATAGTTGCAAAAAGTTCTGTTTGACAGTGTTGCTACTAGTGACATCTCGCTCGCTCAGTTCTGTTTAAATATTGACATGTGAATAACACCCGGACTGCTCACCACGCGTCCCGGCTCACTCGCTCACTTGCTATACGAGTCCTAACTGGGTATTTTAGTCGAGTACAAAATACAAATCACAATTAATATGGTCAAAATAATTCAAAAGCACAAAAAAGAAAATAATTTGAACTTCAGAAACTATACTATTCACTTAACTGCTTGTTAAGTGTGATGAAGTCTTGTTTATATTAAAGCTTTGTTCGTCTAGTCGAGTAATTATTTCGAGTAGCGAGTAATTTAGGCTAAAGGTGTCCGAACACCACGTAACCAAGTTACTATAGTTCATAAGTGCCACTTGTGGTCTAAACTGAATAAATATTTTTGATTTTGATTTTAGATTTTGATTCGCGTTGAGAAAAAATACAGAGCACTGCCAATAGAGAGAGATGGCATGAGATCGTGCGGAGAGTTGTATCCTCCTCTACAACCGATGTGAACAACGCCTCAACGTGACCACGACCGCTCTGCCAAGAGCGTAACGAAAAAGAAGTGTAAGGCGTATAAAATTGTGGTAAAATAAAACCATCAACATTCATACAAAAAATCTCAGAACTTACTTACTTCAACTGGTCAATGTGAACTCGGTTTTCTAATTCTACTATGGCCTAAGTTAGCATAATTGGTCAAACGGCATTGCTTATTGCACTAAAAATAGTGTAAACAACTGAACAAAGCTTGAATTGGCTCAACTAAAAGAACGATTAAGTATGTTTCATCGCACTAGTAGAACAACTCGTTTTTAGTAACTAAACTACTTGCTACTGACCAAATGAAATAACCATTTTGCACTTTGGTTTAGTACAATATATAAAATAAAAGATTTCAAAGCCACTAGAGGAGCAGGGGTGCATGGTGGAGTGCGCTACTTGCCTGTCAAAATAGAACAAAATGGATCTGTATCTACTCGACTAACTTTTTGGTATTCGGGCACATTTAGCTAAACTACTCGCCACTCGACTAAAATACTCGACTAATGCAAACAAGGCTTGATTTAAGTAGGTACGTAGACTTTTACTTATTAAATACTGACATGGTACTTGCACTTGCTGCTTCATTTCAAATGTCTACAGGGAGAATACGTTTTATCACTAAAAGAAAATTCTACACTTTATTTATATAACGATCCAGTGCAAATAAATGACTATTTAAAGATAATTATTGTAATAATAACAATAGGGATTGATTTAATTGCATGTGTTAGGTATTACATCTATGTTATAATACTATGTTAAAATAATATGCTGTATAATAATAATAATGTTTTCTAGTCATTAATCGATTCATACTTAAATATTCGGGTAACCTAATGAATGGTTTATGAATGATACTAGAACATCACTAGGTATGTACTATTATTTCGATTTCGTTCGTCGTACAAAAATGACACGCAATAGCGAGAACCAATAAAAAACGACGCGCAAATACATGAGTTTTTATATTCAAGTGATCAAGCATACAAACATTGTTCACTAATTTGATCTGCGTTAATACATTATCCTAGGAGTTTGTGAACAGTGCAGGATACCCCAATAAATCGAATGTTTTGATGTCGTGAAGCATGAGCACGGCGTGACTTCCATGCCCTGCGTGCCTACGGACACAGCCTACGGAAGGGCGTGCGGTGCGGATTACGTTTACTATGAATGATTTTATCTCTTTCTAAACTTGAGTGTCTGTGAATGACCGAGTGTAATAGCGAGCGTACCAAATTATGGATTGAATAGTGTTTGTTGTTGATGTATTATGATATGATTATTTCGCAAAGATAAAAATCGCCGTCGACTGTTATCGTGTCGTCTTGAATTCGTGGCGCCCACCAAACAGCAGTCATATGGCACGAGTGTAACTACGCGGGACGAGGTGAATTCGTTACGCTGTTCGATTTATCATAAGCGCTACTATTTACGCACTATACGAAAAGGATAGTACGTATTTTTAGTTGCGACGCGTGTTCGACAGTGGTAGCGTAGGTTCGACAATTCGGGTGACTTTCATCAGCGAAGTAAACAACTTCAAGGTTATCGGTCGGCATGTGCCAGCGTTCGTCGGGGATCGGGATGCGGGCGCGCTAACATGTCCGCGGGAGCGGGCGGCGGCGCGGGCGCCATCGTGCGCCAGGGCCATCTGCGCAAGCTGAAGACGATGAAGAAGAAATACTTCGTGCTGCGCGCGGAGACGGCCGAGTGCTCGGCGCGCCTGGAGTACTACGAGTCGGAGAAGAAGTTCCGCGCCGGCGCCTCGCCGCGCCGCGTGCTGCCGCTCAAGAGCTGCTACAACATCACGCGGCGCCTGGACCTCAAGCAGAAGCACGTGGTGGCGCTGTTCACGCGCGAGGAGCAGTTCTGCATCGTGGCCGAGAACGAGACGGACCTGCACGCCTGGCTCACCGCCATCCTCAAGCAGCACCGCTCCGACGACGCCAGCGCCGAGCTACTCCATCCCATACGTGAGTCCGACCTTACTATTAGTGATTGTATAATAAACATTGTCTTGCACAATGATTTGTAACGAGTGGAGCGATCAAAACAACTCAACTCGCTGCACAATTGTATTATAGCTGTACGCGCCGAGTGGCCTTTCGGTCTTGCAATGTTTACCAATTTTATAAACAGCGTTCGACCTTAATTAAGGATCTAATTTTATTAGTCTAAATTTAGAGAAGTGCCTAGGTGCCTTTACCTAGTTTAAACTGCCAAAAAGTTAAATTGGCAAATGTAGTGCAGCTGTGTTATCATCTATTTCACGAACTGTGAGGGGCCTTTATGGTATCACATTTGTTTGTTACAAAAACAGATAATGGAACTCTAGTGTTATCAGCTCCAATCACAAATGAGGAAAGAACAAAACATGTTTACCTAGTACAGTCATAGTTACAACAATAACAACAATTTAATGGACTTTTCTCATTTAAAGTTTTTAATTAGCAAAAATTTACTTATTAGTAGTGTTGAACTTATCTACATAATTAGTCACAAAAGAGTAGTAATAAATATGTAGGTACCTACAAGCCCAAATTCATTCACTCATTAGTTTGAAATTAACATATTAATAACAGATACCTACTTGGTTATCAAGTACCAATAAGTAACTAGGTACATAAATACTTTATTTGTATTAAGTTGTTCCATCCTGTCTCTCAAGTTAAATAATCCTTAAATAAAACTATTTTCTTTTAATAACCTTTTAATAACAATATTTTTTTAAATAGTTTTGGTATTTTTTAAATTGAATAATATTTGTTTTTAACGAGTTACACTTGATATCATGGACCTATTAATATCTTCTCTATTAATGTTTTTTTCACATTTCTTGTTAAATCTCAAACCAACATGTCAAATGGAAATTTACAGATAGTGAACATAAATTCGAAGGGCAATGACCTTTAAATTACTGGTAAAGTGCCACCATCATCAATCACAATGAGTGCTCCCTCTTATGTTTAAGGGACAATATGATAATTATTATACTGTTTTAAATCAGTATTAATGCACTTTTTCCCAAATATGTATTACTATTTTTTATATTGTTGGGAAAGTAATCAGTCAATAACAAAATTAATTTGATTAGGTAATCATCAAATTTCATGTAAAATTAATTGACATAATTATTTTTTTCCTTTTTTGTTCTTTTTTTGTTTTTTCTTTATTTATTTTTTATAATTTATTACTTTACAATTAAATTCAGACTTAGGTAATATTATAATCATCATTATGTTAGGTTATTTTACAATGTTTCTACAAAATTCAAGTGAAGTACTAAAGATCTGATAGTCCTTTTGTGGTATGGCAAAGGTTGGCTGACACAACTGAGAGACTGGGGTCAGAATATTTATGTAGGTACCTATTTAGGCGAGGTATTATTAAAATTAAATACCTATCTAAATAAAACTACATACTTAGATTATAGTAACTTTTGAATAAGATAATTTAAAATAGATTTAATTATCAGCAGATAAAGAAAGAAAGAAAGAAAGAAAAACATTTATTTGGTTCCAACTTAAAATATAGCATACAAAATCAGATAACAAAAAAACAGATAACAGATACAAGTTAGATAAAATAACATGTATGTTGTTTATAGCACTAATGTTATCAAGCAACTCTGTTACAAAACTTATAAATACAATGTGGATTTTGTAATGGACAAGCTTGGTTGGATATCATTACTAATCACAGGTCATGGGTTAATTCTGATAATTAACTGTTTATCGGGCTAATTATCTAATTTGTAGGGGGGTTTGTTTTTAATTGTTTTTTTTTGTTATTATGTAAATATGTGCTAGTGCTAGACAACCTACTTTGTAGTGGTTTGAGTACTACATTTTAATAATAAATGGATATTGATGCCTTCAGTACACCTAAATGTTAGACTATCTCAGAAACGTAGATTATGACTCGACGGCGAATCGAACGTGCATCCGCCAGAGTCGCATCAAGTTCCCTTATGACCAACGCTTCACCAGTAAAAATCATTGTCAAGGTTAAATAAACTATATCTGGGGGCACGGCAGTGCCCCCACCAAGTCGAGCAAAAAAGCGGCACGGCCGTACCATCCTTTTCTCGAAGCAATTCAGGCCATTTTCGACCGCCTGTAACTTCGTTGTGGATAAAACTAGAAGGCTGAATTTTCATTAGCTATGTAGGAATTGTAAAGACACGGTATATTTAAAATTTCATTCAATTTGAACCAGTAGTTTAAGAATTATAACGGGTCAAAGTTACTTAATTTTGTCACTCACTGACTCATTGCTACCTAGTGCAATATTTGTATTAAATTGTAATAACGTAGTTAGATAAGTGTTTCTTTAAAACGGAAAACAAAAGTTGCTAATGTATTAAAAATAAATAGAAACCTATTATAGGTTTTTTTATTTACATTCAAGGATTTAAGAAAGTTATTATGAAGTTATCTTACAATAATTCTTTTTAAGCCACAAATATTCCTTAACTCTTTACTAATTAATTCAATAACATAATATTGTTTATAAATTATAAGTTCCGAATAAATTAAATACCTATTAAATAAGTAAAATTCGAAAGTAAGTAACTAACTATATGATTTTGTATTTCTCGCCTTAACTAGCTAAACTAATATCACGAGATTTACACTCTTAATCTTAATATCAACAATAATTATAGAAAGGGCTACTTTTTTCTCAGGAAATTGCACAGTTACCTCGGAATGTGCGATACCAATTTTGTGACCCGAGCGGGCAATCGCTAGTTCAAATTTTACACGAAGCCCCTTATAATATTTTGTAGCGATTCTTTATTGGGTTTCAAATTGACTAAAATGCGACGTTGCCAAACGAGCGCTACGGATGCGGGTAATAAGCAATACTCAATCCTAAACGCTTTACATAGAGCTTGGTTTGCAAGGGTAAACATCTACAGTGGTGCGCCGACGCTGCTTAGACGCGAAACATGAATGAAGGGGGCGTAGCATAATCGAGCGTGTGTGTGCAAACAATTTAGGCCCTTAAGGTGTCAAGGCGTTCGAGTCCCCGATAGTACATACTTTGAACCCTATCTACCGTTTACTATTCGACTTTGACCCACCTGAGTCACCGAAGTGAGCAATTTAGATAATTATCCTGTTGTTTATCGTACAAGTCAAAAACGGGCATTATATTTCGCCAGATGTGAAATAATGTTTGGCGCCAATTGGCGTTCTGCAAGTCATTAATACCGCGGTGCGGCGTTCCCCGAAAACGGAACTGCACTGCCGGTAAACATGTTTTCCTGTTTCTTTTGCATGCTGTCAACAACAGCTTTGATAAATGTTTGATCAAACATTGGTTTTCGTTTGCAATGACAAATCATACTATTATTACTTGTTTGTTACAGTTGTTATTAAAAATATTATTATTGTGCTGCATGTTTATCTTTGTATATGCAGACATGAATTCTCAGAAGTTTAAAAAAATCCCTAATCCTTTTGTATGAGATACGAAGCAATCGCTGTTAGGCCCTTTCTGGGATCATAAACAAATTAATAATGCTTGCAGTAGTACATACTTACATAGTAATAGGGATATTTATTTATTTTAATACATACCACACCTTTAAAAAAAACTGAGTTCATCCAAACCACTTTGATTGATGAATAGGCAATTTTCACAGAAGGTACTTTGAAAATTGATTTGAAAGTTTCAAGTTAGTGTCCTACTAAAGGTTTTGTTAGCTGTAAATAACTTGTAACTGAAATGTTTGTATGTAAACCATTTTTTTTTTCTTCCGATGGGCGGACCGCTTTTTATTCTTATTTGAGCAGTATTCGTTTAAAGAAAAAAAGAAACAATCTAATTATCCAATAATTTTAGTTATTAATACCTATCAATTTGTATTGTAATAATACTTGGAATTATTTAAATTATTTAGTGATTATAATAATTAGGTATGTAATAATTTTATTATTTTAATATATTATTTTAATTTTTCAATTAATATTTTCCTGCGACCTTTTTAGTGCCTATCACTATATGTTTAAATCTCTAAATTCCATCGCCCTGATATTGCGGCAGCCTGTATTAAAATAGTATTGTATTTTCCTTCTTCTCTTTTTATTAATTACCATTCTGGAATATATTTCTTACTTGGGGAATCCCGACAGATAAAATAGAAATGAGGAAGGAAATCACCATAATGCACTTGATAAATGTATTCAAAAACAGGAAAAAGGGGTGAAAAATAACAAAATAATATTTTATTGAGATTTTTAACACTTGAATTTTAATAATAATCACTAATTGATTTGCTTAAATTACTTTCAAATTGTGTATTCGGGTAGTTACACAAACGCGGGGTCTGTGTAAAAATGTTCTCTAAAAAAAAAGAAATTACATAATATTTGTACCTATTTTTCTTCTCTAACACTATAGCCTACAAAAACCTTCAATATGCATTTTCACATCTAACTTACTCAATTCAAACTTACATCTTCTGATACCAGTTACAGTAGCACAGACCTTTCTCTAAAACATAATATTAATATATTTTTTACCCGACTACGGCAAAGCCAAAGGAGGGTTATGATTTTGACAGGCTATGTATGTATGTATGTATGTATGTATGTTCATGTGTTCCCTCGTAACTTCTAAACTACTTATCAGAATTCGACAAATGACATATCATTAGAAGCGTCTCAATTGTCCGCTGGTTATAGGCTATATGGGGTTTCACAAAATCGAATGTGGCGCCCTCTAGTGGACAAAACATACAGAGTTAAAAAATAAAGTTAAGATAAATAAATATGCCGTGTTTGGTATCATTTGAAAGCGCTTAACTTGTACATTTTGAATATATATATATTACTAGCATTTGCTTGTGACTTTACCTGTATTCAAGGGCTGATTGCATATAATTCACATCTTTTCGTTCATAGCTTCTTTACTACTTATTAGTTCATCAATTTAATTTTTGTTAATATTATGCGCCACAAATACACTTTAACACCAAAATAGTACAAATAATAAATAAAAAGTAAAAAAACTAAAACCCAACTACGACAAAAAACGACGCTGAAAAAGTATAAAACAAGATTTTCAGAATACTGAACTGAACTTATTTCCTAATGTAGTTGCATAGTAATTTTCATGTTTGGAAAGGCGTAGTCACACGTTACATATACCTACCTACCGTAGCACTTTGACAACGTGTGACTACGCCTTTCCAAACATGAAAATTACTATGCAACTACATTAGGAAATTTGTTCAGTTCAGTATTCTGAAAATCTTGTTTTATACTTTTTCAGCGTCGTTTTTTGTCGTAGTTGGGTTTTAGTTTTTTTACTTTTTATTTATTAGTTCTCTTGACGATAAGTATCGTCCAGAACCTTCCAGAACTATCAAAATTGTTTCCACTTTATACTACTGACTGAAGTATGTAGTTTCACAATTTTATTTTTATTTTAGCGCAAATCGAGCTTGTAACCTTAACCATTTCGAAAATATCTATAAAAAATTGTAATTTAGCGTTTACTTATTCAAAATGCGTGTATTGTATTGCAATGAAAATGTAACACTGCACGCGATTTTAATTCGCACTTGACCTGTTTTCTGCTGTTCAATAAGGTTCTAAATTTTAGGTGTGTTAGGTATTAATTATTTGATTTGACAAGAAACATTGTGTAATCAATCCAATAAACTTTTCAGAACACGTATGGCAAGTGAACGTTCAGAAGAAAGGTCTGGGGTCTTCCAAGAATATCCAGGGGCTGTACAACCTGTGCTTGACTGACAAGACCCTCACCTTGGTCAAGATCAAAAGCCACAACAATGTCATCAGCGACCTGGGTATACCGGAACGGATCGAGTACACCCTGAAAAATATCAGGAGGTAAGACTCCTAGACTACAATATTTTTGTCGGCAGATGGTTTAGTCGGGCTGTTAATTAGTATGAACATGAGGTGTGCACATTACATTGATATGTGACTTTGTTGGTGTACCTAATAAATAAATAAATATGGCGGCTGATTACTCATACAAATTAACAGAAGTCGATCAAGCTATCGACCGATATACTGTGTGGACTTTTAGGCGAGGCTACTTTTTGTCACCGTGACAGTATATTTTTGTCTTTTACCCTTTTATAAAGAGAGACACAAATTAACAGAAGTCGATCAAGCTATCGACCGATATACTGTGTGGACTTTTAGGCGAGGCTACTTTTTGTCACCGTGACAGTATATTTTTGTCTTTTACCCTTTTATAAAGAGAGACAACACAGTACTTATCTATGGAGAGACATACTGTCACGGTGACAAGTCACCCGTGTGTGCGCGCCTTTAGTTGTATAAAATATCTCGTACGCAATCGCGGCTTCCGCAGTTTAAAATTTGGATTATCTGATTATACTATTCACGATAACGCTCCAACGATTGTAGATAGGTTTTTAGCGATACTTATCAAGCCTTAAGTGTTTGTCAAAATAGATTTTTTTATCTAATTATAATATTTTACCTTTTAATTTTAATTATTATGGTAGGTACCAACTTAGAAATTAGAATTATGTATTTACTTTCCCTTTTGACCCCTTTCGTTGCTTGAATTGCAGTTAATTCGAGTATAGCCAAACTTCACAGTTTAGCTGTGGTTTAGCTGCCAATGTAGCCCCCACCATTGAAGGTTGAGCATTTCCAGGGATTTTTAACTGTTGGAATCCTTACTTACCCATATGGTTCAACAACCCAAAGTGTGTCTTGCTCTCCGATAGGAGTACCGTACAGCACAGGACCGATGACTCTGAAAATTATTTAAGAAAGCCTTTGTCTACCTACAATGAAAAGTTTTCCGACAGAGAAGAGACGCTAACCGTAGCGTTTTATTACCTTAGATACGGGACTATTCCCACCTCTCGTTCCCACCGCTACAACTCCTGTGTAGCCAGGATCTACAGCTTGACCGTCAATAAAAACCCAACCAGTGAAGGCCAAGTTTGTCCCGGGGGAAAGTTAAACTATCATTGGACTCACAACATGTTATCTTAGATGTCGTCGTCGTTTCAGCCAAATGACGTCCACTGCTGGACAAAGGCCTCCCCCAAGGTTTTCCATAATAAACGGTCCTGCGCTGCCCACATCCAGGCTCTTCCCGCGACCTTCTATCTTAGATGTAACCTATGTATTTGTTCCCTTAGATGCGGCGATTCTGAGTGTTTCTTCTACATGGAGGTGGGCCGGCAGACGGCGACGGGCGCCGGCGAGCTGTGGATGCACTCCGAAGACTCCAACATCGCTCAGAGCATGCACTCCACTATACTCCTGTGAGTCTTGTAATTTAAACCTTTATTCACTTATGTAAGGTCGAAAATCAATTGTCATGTTGTACGCTGTAAAGGGTACAAGTCTACAAAATAAAAATACAAAAGACGATCTACCCTGGTTTAATGAAAGATTAATTAATAATTAATTTTTTAATGATTCTATCGCCGGTGTCGAATAGAACCTTTTCGTTAAAGCTATCATTAAACACAGATATTGTTTTTGTCGACGTCCGACGACATCATAAAGGTAGCAGGAAGGCGCTGGACGCAGGCCGCTACCAACCGGGCAGCATGCAAAGCATTGGGAGAGGCCTATGTTCAGCTCCAGATGATGATGATGATTGTTTCTGTCTCCATTTCTCCGCGATTCAATTCGATGCATACGCCGTCTATTGTCTATTGACAGCAACTGAATTTTTTTGGACAAAACTTCCAGCGCAATGAGGAACTGCGCCAAAGAGTCGGAGAACGAGCGCGACCACATCATCCTACCCGTGGACGCGCCGGCACTGGCGCCGCGCAGCCAGTCCTACTCCGACACCAAGCACGGCCGCGCCGGGCTCTCCAACGGTGAGCCTCCCACAGGTCCCAAGGGCATCCGTGAGCCCCCCACCCTAGTGACGAGAGAGACGAGAGTTCACAGTGTCAAACGTTGGATTGTAATAATGAGGGCTATCGTTTTTATACTTAACAGTTGGCACCCCTGGCGATTGACAGGACCTTACTCTACAGTGGCGCCATCTTGATGAGCGCAAATGCAATAGTCTTCCTACCACTTTAGCGCTCACCAGTTGGTGCCAAGTAAGTGACAGGACCTTACTCTACAGTGGCGCTAACTGGTGAGCGCTAAAACGATAGCCCTCATTGGTCAAGAACGCAAAAAGACAGATTCATGAAATGACACATTTGCAAACTAAATAAAATTTTGAGTATTCATTCTGCGAATTTGGCATTTTACGCCTCCTGATAATATTATTGATATTTGCGGTTCTGACTTTTTGTACATCTGACATTTTGCATTTTTGACGAGCACCTGTGAGCCCCGCTCCTAGTGGTCCGACGAGCGACCAGGGCTGTGTCTAGGTAGCCAAAGGCCACAGAGCTAAATGGTGCATAAAACTGGAGCCCTAACTAAAAAACTGTAAAGTAAAATTAAGACAAACTCAATGAGGAAATGTTTTATTTAATTACACATTTGTGAACCATTTTTAAGTGTGAATCTGAACCTAAATTGGACATAATGAACTCTAGTCACGAAATCTGCTGGATACATTTTGGAAGATGACCATTGTAATTTTAATTACACATTGCACCTGGACAATAGTCATAGTAGTGTAGTAGATACTTCGCTGCAGTAGTGTGGTATATTATATTAGTAGTGTTTATAGCATTATGTAGTTTTAGAACATTATTATGTGACTAACATGAACCCATTTAGATAATTTGCTCTGTAGTTGCCATGCCTTAGCATCGTGCCCCCCACCCTGTTTTGAGTCCCTACGATTTACCATTACATTGTAATTTTGTCCTCTAGCCGATGTCAATGTCATTCGGAAAGAGACTTATTATT
Organism: Ostrinia furnacalis; assembly: GCF_004193835.3. NCBI lineage: Eukaryota > Metazoa > Arthropoda > Insecta > Lepidoptera > Crambidae > Ostrinia > Ostrinia furnacalis. The sequence goes on along the minus strand of NW_021135639.1, from coordinate 411,403 downwards.
GTTGGTCGAAGCGAAGCGATGTTTTATTTAGTCCCTAATTCGTAAAAAACATTGGCATTAGTTGATAGGGTATCTGAATTCACTTGTTTCGGCAGTCGAATGTCGAATTTCTTTGATATGGCCGTTGCTTTGGCGTGTCTCGCGACGTCTGCGACTTCTGAGTCGAGTGTTGCCGCGTCTGCGACTTCTGACTTGGCGTGTCTTGCAGACGTGGGCCTGTGCGTGGGCTCGTGCCTTAGGCCGTGCGCGACGCACTCCATCGACGACTCGGCCGCTGCGCTGGCGCCGCTCGCCTCCCCGCCGCCCCCCGGTACGGAACGGAACCGCCTCGGTACGCCGGCGGATCGCAATGTAAACGGCCAATGACTGTCTAAAAGATGGACTTACAAAAATAAGACGAAACTCACACAGACAATTTACAAACGCGTATTGTGGAAAGCGGATGATGTGACGTCCACAAATGCTGTATACTTACACACTAGTATCGTAAATAAGTACACATCACATAAAGTTACGCATATTTGATATTTCGTTTCTCCTTCTATCATGGATTGTAACTAAGATCACAAGAATAGTGTGAGACATAATCTGACTCAATTGACCCGCCGACGTGCCGCCAAAAAAAGGCAGCATATTATTTATTTTTTAGGCAACTGTAATGCATGTCTGATAGACACTATTACAATTTCAAATTCAACCATTGAACCTACTTTTCAATACAGCAATAATGTGTATTGATCTTATAGAAATATTTAACTTGATGTTCAGTGGTAATCAAACTTACACCGCTATACAATGACTAACAACACAATAAATACCTACTAAACTCATGATTGAGTTTTTAAATTAATTTGCACCGTTTTACATTGCGATTCGTTCGGAATAATCGTGGACAAAAACACATGACTGGTACTAAACACTTATCATATCCGCTCGCGACCGCTAAGTGTCAATTTCTAACATGTCCCCATCCCCGCCTTAATATCTTGACATGCCAGAACATGCGCTTGATTTCTTGACATGTTGACCTTACAACAATTCTTCCTGACTCACGTGTGTATCTTCCCTTCGCATGTCAACATGTTATTCTTTTCCAAGCTACCTGTGTTCTTACATGCGTCAGTAAGTCCACGTAATAATCGGTCGCGCTTTGTGCTTACGTCATGGAAATACTCTGTGAAACTGTTGTTGTCGTTTGTAAAACAACTTAACAAAACGGAGTCCAATTAACGTTATTTAATAACGGATCGACAAAATTGCGTTTCTATTTCGTATGTCTGCTTCACTGGCTGCGCTTTTTGTTCCGCTTTTAGTACATTGTTTGTTTTACATGTTTAATATATCGTTTGAAATATGTTTATCATGTTTATTTCTCATTTGAATCATGCTTTTAGAAATGCTTACGTTAAAAAACTGTTTATGTTGTTTTATTTATGTTTGTTGTCTCGTCGCTTTCAAATAAATTGTTTACTCGTACCAGGTAAATTAAATGTAAAGCACGATAAATACAAACGTGTTTTGAACTTATGCACTAGAAAAATATAAAGAAATGTTTACTTCTTACTTATGATAAATCTTAAGTTAAAAGGTACTGTATTGTTTTATTAGATATCAACTTTTCCTCTTTGTAAAATGTGTGCTGATATCCTGTTAATAATAACGGTAACTCACAAGTTTTCCTAAAAAAATGTTTTTCTTGTGTGATTGCATACACTAACAGTTAACTTAGAATTTTTAGGTATAAGCATGACGGTTGATGTGGTAATGTAAGGGTTTTCGGATATTGGGCACTCACTTGCATGTATGGTATTGTAACTGGTGCGTCCAAAACATGAATGGTTTTTGGTGACGGCTGTGTCGTGCAGTGTGGTTCAATTAATTAATCAAACATGGTACTTTGAAAATTGTATTGGCATGTGTTTATTTCTTTTTTAAATTTTCAGGGAATTAAACACTGTTGATGTATTCATGCACCAATTTTCAAGTTACCAAGTTATTTACAGGAATGTTCACATTCAATCAATACTTAAAATATGGCAGATATTAACCATTTTCTCATACATATTACATTTTGTAATATTTCATCTTATTTTATTTAACTATTTGCCATATTTCAGTTCATTGTAACATTTATAAAGAGCGGCGGTGACCTCGAATAATTAATACATTTTCCTAAACACGAGTGCGTGCAGCAATTCGGCAGTCCTTGATAGTATGAATTTTGTAAGCACTCACTGTCTACCGAAATAAAGCGCCACATACTGTCACTCGCTCGACGTCACCACCGCTCCGCATTACATTTAACCCCCATCGCACCGGGTGACGCTTGGTGCCATTGTTTACGTGTCGCTTCTCATGTCTTTCGCAGCCGAAAACCAACCGCCGAATAACTCATTAAGTATCGATAGCCGCGAGAAGGCGCGCGTGGTCAAACACCACCGCACGGTGTCGCTGCCGGCCGGCTGTCCCTGCGCCGCGCCGCGGGTGGTTCACGAGCGCACGCGGTCCGCGCCGCTTGCCGGCGAGGCCGACCGCGAGCCGAAGAGCTGGGCCCGCCGCGCCTCTACCGGCGCCCGACACGCCAAGCTGTCCCCAGCCCATGCCAAGAGTACGTATCCGCCCGCCGTCTCATGCCAAGCTGTCCCTCGCGCACGCCAAGAGTATGTACAGTCGCGGAATGAAAAGGTTCGTCACCTTAGTGTCGGTTTTCGCTTGCACTAGGTACTGTAAGAGTCAAACTTGCCAACATAACCGTGCAAGAAACAGTGCTGCTAACATTTAAATAAATATGACGTTTGCTAACGAATAAGGTTATGCTTGTTTATTTTTCTATCTCATCAGTGCAATGTTACAAAATGTAGTTTTTTTTATTTAATAGATAATGGCAGGTTGAACCAACAAGAAGGTTTTAGTTTATCAATCATAATAATCTTCTTGACAAGTTAAATCGTCAAACAACTTTGATCTGAATAATTTTGAACTTTACTGATGAACAGTTAAAGATTATTTTCTCTAACTTGAGATGATTCTGTAACATAGTTTCAAAAGGTAATATGTGCTCGCGATTCGTTGAAGGAATCAATTTGAAAACTGACGAACCTTTTCATTCCGTGACTGTACCCGCCCCGAGCCCGTCTCGCCACCACGTTAAGGGTACCTATCCGTTCCGCCGCCACGTCACTGTCCCCTACGCACGCCAAGCTGTCCCCCGCCCACGCCAAGAATACGTACCCCACCGCCAAGCTAAGCTGTCCCCCGCGCTGGTCTATGAGGACAAAAGTGGCATAAAGTGCAGCGAAAGCCTGAGAGTATGTATCACTCACCTGAACTCCTGAAGCCGAGGATGGAGAGATTCACCACAAATGCTACAGAAAGAGTAAGATGAAAGTCATTCAAATAAAAGAAGGCAGCGCGCAGCAGTTCACAGTTCACACCTCACACATTGGTTTACAGTACATCGGTGTTTACACATCTACTAACACCACATCACTATCATGTTGACAGACTTATTTATTTCATACTAATGTATTGCAATAAAAAATGTCACTGCGTTTTACTGTGCACGTATTATCCGATTAAAAAAATCAAAGTAACAGTCAAGAAAGAAGTAAATCTGTCAACGTAAAAACCCTATTTTATGTTGCAAGATCAAGGCACGTGGTAAAAATGTTTATGTTGCTTTTATGTTGTAATTTGTTGCCAATATGTGTTGTTATGTTCATAATAATATTTTATAATTATTAATACAAATCTAACACTTTAAACATGTGCATTTGAAGATGCGTTATGACTTCACGGGATTAAACACATTACAAATTGTATCACGTGACGTGCTTTCTTGTTTCGTTATCAATGTTTGTTCTTACTTCGTTTATAAAGCTTTACTTTCTTAAATACTTTTAATTACATGAGAAAAATTTCTGTTTTAAAACACTTTCGAATTTGATTTTATTGCTACACAATCAAATTAGGTAACGGTACACTATGATACAGTACTTGAATTCTGTAATGCCAGGTCAATTAATTTCCTGAGTTTTGCCCTAACGTGCGACTGAGACAGCAAATATGTAATAAAAAATGTACGTAACTACGTACCATTGTATGTGCTACTTGCATGAATCTCACTATCTACTCTATCTGCTTATTTCTGAAAAACTTTCCTTTTAATCTAAATTAACTATGCATTTTTCTTACTTTTAGCAGTGAGTCATCATTCATCTGGAAGTGCAAAGCGACATACGATATCCACTAATTTCTGCTTTACACTGGACAGGCAATACAGTAACAGAACTGAGAGTTTTTGAAACGATAAAAACGTTACAGTGATGAGTCTTTGACGATATCAGCCGGCTAGGATGAGCACCATGGTAAAATCTTATCGATGATATTACACGTCAAAATGTATGGGCTTATCTAATAAAATCGATAAAATGGCGTGATAAAAGCCTATCGCGGCGCTTATCCTAGGCCTACTGGGGCCTTAGTACGAGTTTACACCAAACGTAGTCGCTAGTGCGTAAAAAAATGACATTAAATGTATAACAGATTGTACAGCGTCCCTAGCGGATACTTTCAAAAACTAAAACCTTCATAGATTTTTTTGATGCACTCGCTAGCGAGGACGTTCAATGAAAACTCGCATTAAGCATACTGGTAATAGATTTTACTGCACAAAAATTGCGGTATTTGAAACTCACGCTATTATAAGCTGTATTGCCGTCCAGTATAAAGCCGAGAGTGGCGCGATTATCGTGCGGAGCGTTAGGCTGGTTTTAGTGTCACGCGGACCCGCTCCGCACGGCCAGTCTGTATGAACTTCTAGGGAGCGTTTTAGAGTAATGCGGTCCGGAGGAACCGCTCCGCTCCCTAGCAGTTCATACTGATCAGCAGTGCGGAGCGATCCGCACTGACACTCCGCGTGACACTAAAACCAGCCTTTAGAGTGTGAGTTGTCTGCAGATGCAGTCCGCAGTCGCTGCGACAGTATGCCGTCGCGAGTGTCGGTGTACGAGGTAGTGGAAAGGCCTCCACCGAGGTTAAACGACATTGACGGTGAGTGACAATAATGAAGCTGCCATACTTATTATCCGAATTTGTACATCAGTGGGAATATAGTTCCCACTATATTTTGAACTTTATTTCCTTGTCTTAGCCTAGGTGCAGACCACCGACTTTTAGTTGGGCGATAGTTGGGTCGGTCTGTTAATCAGTATAGATAGAGATGTATGAAAGTGCGCACATTATACTGATTAGGTATCGGCCGATTCTTCATACAAATTAAAATTGGGCCCAACTCTTGGCCAACTAAAAGTCGGTGGTCTGCGCTTAGGCTTAAGGTCCAAAAACTTGTGTTAAAGGCTGCAACCCCCCTAGACAAGTTACAAAATGAGACAGCTTTCATTTTGAAATCGCTTCACGGAATTAAGCAACTCCAATCAAAAATAACGCCGGAGCGTTACAACTTCTAATTTACAACTGTCCCGTTTTGTAACTTTTCGAGGAAAAATTGGCCAACTAATGGTGATTTCTTTACACATTTTCTGGTTCAAATGATTCAAACTACACCATAGTTGCAATCATTTTCGAACGCTCTGACTATACGCAAGGGCCTTCTGTGCGGCATCGCATATACAAGTGTTAAAACCAAATCGAAGACCTTTTTTTAGTCGATTTGAAAGTAGATAGTAATTTTAAAGGATAGTAGGCGGAGGCGATGACAAACAATCCCGCTCTGTGCAGGTGTGGAGGCGTCCCGCGACGAGCCGGACGCGATGGCGGAGTGGTCGCGCACGCCGCGCATACCGGAGGAGCCGGACTGTTGCGACGTGTCACGGGACTTCGTCAGGTAAAGAAGCGTCCAGTAGGCCTAAGATGCGCCCCGTGATAACTTTTATCGACGTCAAAGCCTACAGTAGGCCTAAGATGCACGCCGCGATAAGCGGTTATCACGCCATTTTATCGATTTTGCCCATACGTTTTGACAAAAGTTTCGATAAAAGTTAGCATCTTAGGCCTACAGATGTCCTTGAGGAGTTGCACGCTTAGCGGAAATACTGTCCTAAATTGTTGCAATAAGAGGGTAAATCCAATGATAAGTCATCATTGTCAATCCCAAGATCCAGGGTAGGTAATCCTTACCATGCTTTGGATATTTATGTAGAACTACAGTTAATGAAGCATAGTTCATGAACAGACATTTTCTAAAAAAAAAAACAGGAAGTTGAATACCCAATTAGTTCTAAAAATAACTTTTAGTAGCTTTAATTTTCATTTGTATTAATAAATAGTAAGTTAATGAGGAGTATCGTTCTGCGTTTACCAGTTGTTGCAGGACTACAGTAGCGCCACTCTAGTGAGTGCAATAATACGATAGTCCTACCGCTTTAGAGATTTCCATTTGGCGCCACTGTCTTCGTCAGTAGCAAATGACAGTGACCTTACAGTGGCGCCATCTGGTGAGGCAGCCTTAATGGACTGGCGGTGTCAAGTACACTATTATAGTCTATCCAATATAGCTTGATTAGAATGACGGCTGTCAAACGAATGTGACTAGTGATGGGTACGTTTCGTACGGTTCACATAGATGTATCGATAAGTTTTCGAAAAAATGATATGAAAAAATGCACCCAATTTTTCTTCATATATCTTTATTCATAAAAATGACAATTATGATTTAAATTTAAAGACAGTAAAATTTAAAATTCATGTCAAGGGTGTACAACCTAAGTCGTAGTCATTATCATCAGTGTTCTTCAGTGGTTTTTTCCTCTCGCTAGAGGGCGGTGGGCATCTCTTCTAGAGCAACGGTGCTATGAATACCCAAAAAATTACCGGTGATTGATTTCCGATGTTTGATTATTTAAGAATGAAATGTTTTTTGGTTTTTAATAGTGAACATTTAGAAAAACGTATAACTTGACTTAAATATGTTAAAAAATTAGTTAGAAAAAAAAATTGTTAAATATGTTTAAAAAATAGTTTTAATTTAATATGACATTTGTCGATATGTCCCAACACTAACATTTTTGTAACTCGAGATAACCTTGTAGAGACGTCGTTAATACTCTAGCTTGATTTTTATAATTTCGAATTACTGCTTATTGGTGTAATTTAACGCTGCATTTACACGAAATTATTATTTTTATTGGAAGCACTGTCGTCGAAAATATTGTTTGTAGGTCAGACGTGAATTATTTCTTGTCCGCCAATATTTAGCTCTCATTGATCGCTACTACAAAGTTATGTCGTTACTTTTGATGACAGCTGTCATTCTAATCAAGCTATGTTGGATAGACTATAATTAGTTTCTGTCGTTGTAAGGCAGGGTACTCACCTGTCATGTAGCACGTAACGTAGCATGTAACGTAACCAACCTTCAAGTGAGTATGGCTCGTCCACGGTCACCGCGTATCTGGCTGCGAGCTTCTGAATCCTACTGCGAGCCGCCTTTGTGCTCGCAGTGATACCGCCACTCGGCGGGTCGCTGCTATCTCCCTGCGAACCACGCGCGAGCAGCTCGCAGCGGGCTTGTGCCTATGTACTCACTTGATACAGTATCTGATACATTACATGCTACACGGCTAGATGAGTACTCTGCATAACAAGTCTTTCTTCCGCAGTTCGGGCGGGCGGGTAGGCGGCGCGCTGCCGGCGGGCGCGTCTGTCCACCACTCGCGCACGTCCTCCTTCGGCGCCGAGGACTCGGTCCCCGACGGGTACCTGCCCATGGCGCCCGGCCACGAGCCGCTGCCCGCGCTCGTGTCCGCTTCAAGCGGCTCCGTGTGCAGCGGGACGCCGTCCACTGACCCTAGGTTTAGGTGAGAGACAGTTGCTTAGATCCTTTGTACTCACACGCACTCGCGCACGTCCTCCTTCGGCGCCGAGGATTCGATTCCCGACGGGTACCTGCCCATGGCGCCCGGCCACGAGCCGCTGCCCGCGCTCGTGTCTGCTTCAAGCGGCTCCGTGTGCAGCGGGACGCCGTCCACTGACCCTAGGTTTAGGTGAGAGACAGTTGCTTAGATCCTTTGTACTCACACGCACTCGCGCACGTCCTTCGGCGCCGAGGACTCTGTCCCCGACGGGTACCTGCCCATGGCGCCCGGCCACGAGCCGCTGCCCGCGCTCGTGTCTGCTTCAAGCGGCTCCGTGTGCAGCGGGACGCCGTCTACTGACCCTAGGTTTAGGTGAGAGACAGTTGCTTAGATCTTTTGTACTCACTAACATTTTTTAGCTTTTAGCTCAGGCTCGCCATATAAGGACAGCTTGAAGCAGTTAGTATCGACAGCTTCAAGCTGCGATTACACAGTATTCTACATATCGTCGTTCATATTGCAATTTGTTCAATGACAAAAAAATTAAAAAAATTCTAACAAAATATAACTGCTTAGGAAACATTAGTTAAAAACATTTTGGTATCTTAAAAGATTTTTTCCCGCACGCTGTTCTGTTTTTTTACTCTTCTGTAAACTTGTAATTTTTGACATAGAACAAATTGCAATATGAACGACGATATATGGAACTGATTGAGCAGTTGTGACTGTTTATAGCGATTAGCAGCACGAATATTTTATCGTACGGTCCCCAGGCATGCACTAACTGCTCAAGCTGTCGACTGCTCTCGCGCAGTTTCATGCGCACGCGCTTTTCATTTAAAAACGCGCGCGCTTGACTTGTTGAGCAGTTAATTTAATAATAATTGCTCCAGCAGTCATTAATGGCAGCTTCAAGCTGTTGTTAATGCCTTTTTCGGATTTCGGTACCAGCATTTCTTTATTTGAAAGAAAGAAAGTTTTTTTTTATTTGGTCCAAAACAATTTTACAATTTTACAGTTCAAAGTATTTGTACATGTTTGAACCAAAATGGCATCCGCTCAGCATTGTGTCCTGCTCTGTGACCCCAGAACAGGACGCTGTTATTCTGCGTATATTTCGTACACGTTTTTCCTATTACGCGGGCCTTGCCCGTCATTGCATGCCCGTCAATAAAATTTGTTATCTATCTTCCAGTGAATACCAGCTGGAGCCGGCGATGTCGCACATAGTAGAAGGCGAGCGGCCGCCGCGCGCGTGGAGCGTGGGCTCGCGGGCGGCGCTGGGCGGCGCGCCGGCGGCCCGCGAGCGGCACCGCGCCTACAGCGTCGGCGCGCGCTGCCGGCCCGCGCACCACCACCCGCCGCACCCCAAGGTATCTTATCTTCGTCGTTTCAGCCGAAAGACGTCCACTGCTGGACAAAGGCCTCCCCCAAGGATTTCCACAAAGACCGGTCCTGCGCCGCTCGCATCCAGGTACTTCCCGCGACCTTCACCAGATCGTCGGTCCACCTAGTGGGAGGCCTGCCCACGCTACGTCTTCCAGCTCGTGGTCGCCACTCAAGAACTTTCCTGCCCCAGCGGCCATCAGCTCCTTGAGCTATGTGCCCCGCCCACTGCCACTTGATTTTAGCGATTCTGCGGGCTATGTCAGTCACTCTGGTTCTCCTACGGATCTCCTCATTTCTGATTCAATCACGCAGGGAAACTCCGAGCATAGCACGCTCCATCGCTCTTTGGGTGACCTTGAGCCTTCTTATGAGGCCCATAGTAAGCGACCACGTCTCAGAGCACGTATCTTATTTTATCTTATTTAGGGCCGCGCATGAGCGCAGTGCACTTCGACCCATTGGGATCTTTTGTTTTCCGGAAAGATCCTATCCATATAGTGGATCAAGAGCTTGGGTGAGAAGGACCTATATTCTTCTGGTGTCGGATAAGCCGACCCCAGGAGACCCATTCTAGTTCTAGCTAGCGCGTCACATTCGCACAGTAGGTGTTTCATGGACTCCGCATGTTCTCCACATGCTCGACAGCTGTCATCCGTAGTTAGGCCCATTTTGTGGAGCATGTGGTTTGTAGTGTAGTGTCCTGGCAAGGTAACCAGGCGGCTGTACCGGCCGACACCAGGCGGGCTCGCGGCGAGCGGCACCGCGCCTGCAGCGTGGGCACCACCACCCGCCGCACCCCAACCAGGTTCACGGTAACCAGGCTCACGTAACGGGGTGAATACGCATCCCAAGATACGCTCTTACGCAGCTATCATATTGAGGCAAATCAAACACATTCCAAAGTACGTTCCTGCGCAGTGAATTCCAACCCCAGTCAGATGTACTCAAACTCTAAAATAAAGGGACCGTTCATCTCCTGTGTGGCCAGGATCAGCTTGACAGCCAATAAACACCCAAACAATTCGTCCTGCGGGAGTTAAACTGTCATTGCACATGCAACGAAATCTATCAGAACATAGAAAACAAAAGCCCAAATCCCGGGTCAAAGAACTCAAGGATCGATTTTTCTCTAGTGCAAAACAAATCCAAGAACGATATAATATCACCCATCCCAAGATCAGTGAATGGTATCAGTAAATTATTACTGCTGCTGGAGGAACACTACGTGATTTCGTTATGACTTCTATTGCGGTTTTTTATTGTGCCTAACTTGACATTGTGTTTTCTTTGTATGTTGTAAATTAAATCATGTCTACATTCTTGTAAAACTCTTATGTTATTTGTACAGGCACCATCATCTGCTCCACTACTACCGAGAGCATCTGCTGAAGACCTAATGGAGCTGGACTTCTCAGCTAACTCGCCACAAGCCAAGGTAATGAAATTATTTTATCTTTTGCAGTTTACACTACTAGGACGTTAACAAAGTTACCGATCAAATTAGAGGCGTGAGGAAGCGCTTCAATGGCGCTACTAGCGCTTTTCGCACCACTGCTAGTTTTCATACAATTTGTAAAAGCGCAGTCACAGCACCATTCCCATTTAGGACTGTCGCGGTAGTTGCGATGCAACTGCGCTTCCTCGCACCTCTTAATTTGAAGGCGCTCTTATTCGTTTTTTACACCATCAAGACCGTGCAATTAAATCAACTTTTTCTCTTCTATCCAGGTGATAGTGTCTCGAACACCACCGACGGGCGGCTTCGAGGCGCGGCGGCCGAATGTAGACGAGTACGTCGACATGTCTCCGCGCAACGCCGCGCTGCTCCCGCGCCGCTCGCCGCCCGCGCCCGCGCAGGCCCCGCCCGTGCCTGATGGATATGTGGAGATGAACTACACGCGGGCACCTACCAGGCCCATAGCTATTACTGCGGTCCGCCCGCCGCAACCTACCACGCCGGTAAGTGTTGCTAGTGCCTGTGTGTAATATTGGATGTGTAAGGGGTCATGTCCTCGCGTAACGCTGCCCGCGCCCGCGCAGGCCCCGCCTGTTCCCGATGGATATGTGGAGATGAACTACACGCGGGCGCCTACCAGGCCTATAGCCATTACTGCGGTCCGCCCGCCGCAACCTACCTCGCCGGTGAGTGTCTGTTTAATATTGGACAAGAACGGGGTCATATCGCCGCGCTGCTGCCGCGTTGCTCATCGCCCGCGCCCGTGCCAAACGGCTACGTGGATATGAACTACACGCGGGCACCTACTAGACCGATAGCCATTTCTGTCGCGCGTTCGCATCGAAACAGTAGCAATGTGATCGCTATCTGTGTGCCCTCGCCCACATAAACGCGCTTCTGTCGCGATGCAAACGCAATACTGACGCGATGCAAACGCAATACTGTAGCGATTCAAAAACGCGGCACAAAATTACCATGCGATCGCTCCATCCTCTCTCCGCTCTCTCCCCCATGTCGTCCGTTTGTGCGTTTGTAACGATACAGTTGCGATGCTGTAGGGCGTTGCAAATGCGACTAACGCGCGTTAGTAGCGATGCTGTCGCTCGCTTACGAAACGCGCATCACTACAAAAAGTGGCTGTGGGCGAGGGCCTTTTTTTACCCGTACCCGCGGCGGTTGTGGAATTGCGGTTTTAAATTAAAATTCACGGGAGTGGTTATTCTAAGACTGACGGCGCGATTTTTAAGTCACTGGTACAAAATGGACGCCCGCCGATCGGGCGGTTTTCGCGCGGGCGAATCTGCATTCTACAGAAGCTGCGGGCCCGCAACCGCCGCGGGCGCGGGTGAAAATCGCGCCGTGAGTTCTTAGCCTAAGATATGTAATACTTTTCATTATACTAATACCAATCTGTATGTGCAGGTGATGCCGGCGCCGCCGCTGGTGTCGCCGCCGCGCCGCAAGGAGACACGCACGCCGCTGGGCTCGCAGACCATCTTCCCGCTGTCGCTGGACTCGCCCGCCTCGCCGCCCGACCTCGACGACCTCAAGGGTGAGTGGCTCCACACTCGATGGACCGACGACCGTCGCGCTGGACACATGTCGCCGCCGCGGGGCTCGCAGACCATCTTCCCGCTGTCGCTGGACTCGCCCGCCTCGCCGCCCGACCTCGACGACCTCAAGGGTGAGTGGCTCCACACTCGATGGACCGACGACCGTCGCGCTGGACACATGTCGCCGCCGCGGGGCTCGCAGACCATCTTCCCGCTGTCGCTGGACTCGCCCGCCTCGCCGCCCGACCTCGACGACCTCAAGGGTGAGTGGCTCCACACTCGACGGACCGACGACCGTCGCTGGACACATGTCGCCGCCGCGGGGCTCGCAGACCATCTTCCCGCTGTCGCTGGACTCGCCCGCCTCGCCGCCCGACCTCGACGACCTCAAGGGTGAGTGGCTCCACACTCGACGGACCGACGACCGTCGCTGGACACATGTCGCCGCCGCGGGGCTCGCAGACCATCTTCCCGCTGTCGCTGGACTCGCCCGCCTCGCCGCCCGACCTCGACGACCTCAAGGGTGAGTGGCTCCACACTCGACGGACCGACGACCGTTTTCAGTTGTATCATTTCAGGTGATGTATAATCAAGCAGGAAATATTAGCATTGTCTTTCGGTTAACTTAACTGGCACAAGTGCTAGAATTGGTAACGCCCAAGTTTTTTTTTTTCAATTCTTCACAGTCGTTACACTCTTGACAAAATGGTCATGATCGTCAGGAGTATGATTTGTTGTGGGCAGATGTCGCTCATCATCATATAATTTCTAGTAGCACAGTTGCTGCGCCACTACCGTTTGTTCTTGTCACGTAAGAGGCGCTGCAAAATTTTATGAAAATTAGCAGTGGCGCCAATGCAGCGCTTCCTCACGCCCCTTAGGATATCTCCTCATCTTTTTGATTAAAGATTAAAAGATTAGCCTTATGATGTTTCGATTTCTTTCTTTTCGGTGGTCTACTCAACCCCTTTCAATGCTCATGGTGAATTTGTTTTAGACGAGCCGCACCCGCTGACGACGGTTCGCGAGATCTCGGAGGAGGCCCGCGAGCGCCGCAGCCCCGCCGCCGCCTCGCCGCAGTACGTGCGGCTGGCGCCCACGCTGCCGCCGCTCTGCAGAGGTACCATCATCATCATCATCATCATCATTCAACCATAGGACGTCCATAGACACAGGCCTCCCCCAATGCTTTCCATGTTTGTCTTTTGGTAGCGGCTTGCAGAGGTACGCAAGAGGTACCATCATCATCATCATTTCAGCCGTAGGACGTCCATAGACATAGGCCTCCCCCAATGCTTTCCATGTTTGTCTTTTGGTAGCGGCTTGCAGAGGTACGCAAGAGGTACCATCATCATCATCATTTCAGCTATAGGACGTCCATAGACATAGGCCTCCCCCAATGCTTTCCATGTTTGTCTTTTGGTAGCGGCTTGCAGAGGTACGCAAGAGGTACCATCATCATCATCATTTCAGCTATAGGACGTCCACTGCTGGACAAAGGCCTCCCCCAATGCTTTCCATGTTGATCGATTGGTAGCGGCCTGCAGAGGTACGCCAGAGGTACCATCATCATCATCATTTCAGCTATAGGACGTCCACTGCTGGACATAGGCCTCCCCCAAATGCGTTCCATGTTGATCGACTGGTAGCGACCTGCAGAGGTACGCAAGAGGTACCATCATCATCATCATTTCAGCCATAGGACGTCCACTGCTGGACGTAGGCCTCCCCCAATGCTTTCCATGTTGATCGACTGGTAGCGGCCTGCAGAGGTACGCAAGAGGTACCATCATCATCATCATTTCAGCCATAGGACGTCCACTGCTGGACAAAGGCCTCCCCCAATGCTTTCCATGTTGATCGATTGGTAGCGGCCTGCAGAGGTACGCAAGAGGTACCATCATCATCATCATTTCAGCCATAGGACGTCCACTGCTGGACAAAGGCCTCCCCCAATGCTTTCCATGTTGATCGGTTGGTAGCGGCCTGCAGAGGTACGCAAGAGGTACCATCATCATCATCATTTCAGCCATAGGACGTCCACTGCTGGACAAAGGCCTCCCCCAATGCTTTCCATGTTGATCGGTTGGTAGCGGCCTGCAGAGGTACGCAAGAGGTACCATCATCATCATCATTTCAGCCATAGGACGTCCACTGCTGGACAAAGGCCTCCCCCAATGCTTTCCATGTTGATCGGTTGGTAGCGGCCTGCAGAGGTACGCAAGAGGTACCATCATCATCATCATTTCAGCCATAGGACGTCCACTGCTGGACAAAGGCCTCCCCCAATGCTTTCCATGTTGATCGGTTGGTAGCGGCCTGCAGAGGTACGCAAGAGGTACCATCATCATCATCATTTCAGCCATAGGACGTCCACTGCTGGACAAAGGCCTCCCCCAATGCTTTCCATGTTGATCGGTTGGTAGCGGCCTGCAGAGGTACGCAAGAGGTACCATCATCATCATCATTTCAGCCATAGGACGTCCACTGCTGGACAAAGGCCTCCCCCAATGCTTTCCATGTTGATCGGTTGGTAGCGGCCTGCAGAGGTACGCAAGAGGTACCATCATCATCATCATTTCAGCCATAGGACGTCCACTGCTGGACAAAGGCCTCCCCCAATGCTTTCCATGTTGATCGGTTGGTAGCGGCCTGCAGAGGTACGCAAGAGGTACCATCATCATCATCATTTCAGCCATAGGACGTCCACTGCTGGACAAAGGCCTCCCCCAATGCTTTCCATGTTGATCGGTTGGTAGCGGCCTGCAGAGGTACGCAAGAGGTACCATCATCATCATCATTTCAGCCATAGGACGTCCACTGCTGGACATAGGCCTCCCCTAATGCTTTCCATGTTGGTCTTTTGGTAGCGGCCTGCAGAGGTACGCAGGAGGTACCATCATCATCATCATTTCGGCCATAGGACGTCCACTGCTGGACATAGGCCTCCCCCAATGCGTTCAATGTTGATCGACTGGTAGCGGCCTGCAGAGGTACGCAAGAGGTACCATCATCATCATCATTTCAGCCATAGGACGTCTACTGCTGGACAAAGGCCTCCCCCAATGCTTTCCATGTTGGTCTTTTGGTAGCGGCTTGCAGATGTACGCACGCTACTATTGCACTATGATGTTCGTGGTGTGCTGCTACTGGTCATCATCAAGCCATTTAGTTATCACTGTAGGAGCATAACCCTCTAATGTACCAGAGGTGATGGAAGGTTTGGCCTACGCTCTCCTCGCTGGTCAGACAGATTGGACTCCTCTCTGATCTGATATACAGGGTGAAGTTTTGTAATGCCACCTGGAGGGAAAGTACTCTTAATATTGTAGATAGAATTTTTGTCTCAAAGAAAACATTCCTTTATTTTTGAAAAGAAAAAGAACTGCATTCAAATATTTTCGAAAATTTTTCGAGAATTCACTACCATAGCATACAATTTTCTGTACATAATACCTACTATTTCTTTTAAAAAATAAAGGAATGTTTTCTTTCAGTAAAATTTTCTATGTACAGTATTAAGAGTACTTTCCCTCTAGGTGGCATTACAAAATTCCACCCTGTATTATGATATTATCACGAATTGTTAAGTTTTCGTAGGTGAGCTTTTAGTCTCATCTATTAATAATACATATATGCTGTTTGTTTTCAATAAAATAAATAAATAAAATAGTTTTTAGTCATGAAAATTTCTATGGTATCATCAGTTTTTGAACACCATTAGTACGAGAGCGACCAATATCTTCATACAACGTGTGTCTTACGCGATTATATCAACAATCACTTGAAATTTTCACGTGGCGTTGCATGGTAACCATATTTAATTTTGTCGTTCACTTGGGTTAATGGGTCACTGACCCAAGATCAGGGGTGGCCAACTTGATTAGACATAAGATCTATTGTTTACTAACAAAACCCTGGGCGATCTGTCGCTTACATATTTCTTGAAATTTATGAATCAGCATAGTTTAGTGCACAATCATGTAGTATTTTTTGCCTTGCCACGATCGATTGGACTAACATTGGACCGGTTGGCCACCACTGGTATACAGAGTGTTAGGTAAATGGGTATATGAGCCGACACTAGCCCATGTTAACATGCATATAAATGGTATAATGAAGTCAGAAAATTGATATCTTCATTTTAATTATTTTAATTTTCATACAAATCGGATTTTATAAAATTTATTTTGTATGAAAATTAAAATGATGATATCAAATTTCTGAGTTCACCATACCATTTATATGCCCACGTTAACATGGGCTAGTGTCGGCTCATATACCCATTTACCTAACACCCTGTAGATAGATAGGCTACAATAGTTGTGTGTTGCATTCTAGCGGCGGACGCGAACAGCACAGCGACGGTAGTGGTTGCAGGCGTGGGCGGGGCGGCGCCGGCTCGCTTCAGCGTGGCCACGCCCCCCGCCACGCCGCCGCCCACGCCCACCGCGCCCGCGCCCGCGCCGCTGCACTACGCCGCGCTCGACCTGCAGCCGCGCCGCGCGCCGCAGCCGCGACCGCCGCGCACCTACACGCAGATCGACTTCGTGCGCAGCGAGAAGCTGCACGCCGCCGACGCCACATAGGCCGCCTTTTATACTGCCATCCGCTGGCATCTTCGACGAATAAACCACTGGACACGAAACCTACAAGATTTCTAAGGAAACACGATCAACCACTTTTTGCGGGGGGAGAGGTTTGACAATTGTCAAATAATGACATTTAGTGCTGGGAAAAGATCGTAAATTTTTATCGATAGTTATGTAAATGAATGAATGAATGAACCTAACGAGATAAATGAATTATGGATTGATTTAATATTGAAAGTTTCTTTAATTGAAAGACTATAATTAATTATTGTATCGTGTTTATTATAATGCCATTGGTAAATCATAGGTACAAATAATATTACAAATTATTCATATAGGTAGGTAACTAGGTGAAATATTTTTTGGCTGTGTTATCATTATCAAATTCGTAAAGCAATAAACAAGTAATATTCTGTTCCGATCGACTGCTAACTAGCTTTTGGTCTCAACAAATGTTATAATCTGTCTCACGTCACGGACAAAAGTTTCATCAATAGCCTATTTCTATACATTTCATGAAACACAATTTGATAACATTATGACAGTGTATTGCTTTGTAGCGCTTGCAGTACGGATGCACTATCTGAGAATATTTAATTCTTATCTAATGTTGTTGATATTCTTATGTTTAGGTCATTCGAGAAGACCTCCTAGTACTTATTTCAGTTTTGAAGACGTCGGTATATCCTAACTTCATTGATTCCAGAGCAATTTCGCGTTTCCGCTGTAAGCTGGATATTATCTTTGGTCAGTATGACATGTATACCTCTAAACTCAGTCTGAACTGAGTTACGAGCATCAGAAGTTTGATGATTTTCATACTAGATTTGCTGTTTGGGCGCAAATTTTGTAAGAAATTGCAACAAAATAATGACATTTTATGTGTAAACAAACAATACCATCCATTAAAGACTCCAGACATCAGTATGCAGCAGAATCAGCGCAATAAAAAAATAGCGCAATATTTTGTTGCAATTTCTTACAAAACTTGCGCGCAAAAAGCAAATCTAGTATGAAAATAATTAAACTTCTAATGCTCGTAACTCAGTTCAGACTGAGTTTAGAGGTATACATGCCATAGTAAGTTTGGTTTAAAACACTATTTTGAAATCAAAAAACAAAGTTTGGTCGATGGCCGCGCGAAAAAAAAAAGACGCCACCTTCCATACAAAATCTGGCATTGCCATTTCAAACATATGTAGTGATTCCAAGTGTTCACGTACGAAACGCAGGTGCGGTCTAACTAGCGGACGAGCTAGCGACTGGTGCGCGCGGAGCGCTCGCGGTAATTTCAACGCGTGAAGATGTTTGTGTGTGTTCATGACGCGACGTCAGGTAAGTTCAACGAGTTTGAACTTGTCGCTAGAAACGATAGTACGTCACACTCGCGCGAACGCCTGGTGGTTAATGTGAACACGAGCTCGCAACGTTTCCCGCGCCCGCCCACGCCCACCGCGCCCGCGAGTCAACGTGAACTTACATAAGGCGTCGAAAGCGCTACAGCACACCGACGTTTTCATATGGACGGGCATCCGCCGTCATATAGTGTGAAATTATCGGCGCCGCATCTATATCGCTGCTTGAGTCGCCTAAATGTGAAAGCTACATCTACGCCCCCGCTCGCTTGGCTGAATCGAGTTTCAACTCGCTAGCGATAACCGCGCGGTCGAGTTTGCGATGTGACGCAGTGAGTGCAGTGGAAAAGTGATACGAGTGACTCGGAACGATGCGCGAATCGAGTGTATGCTGTCCAAAAGTAACATTTATATTTGACTTGTTGCGATCGACAAACACCATAAGGTGATCGTCGTATAAAATTCAACAGATAATTCAAACGGCTGTACGTTGTTTGAAATTGAAAACGAGCAGCAAACTCGTTCGCGCATTTAGGGAATTAGTGAATGACGTTTACGAACGTTCCGCACGAACGTGAAGCGGTGCAGTTTGCGGGAATCGAGTGACATGATGATACTCGGTTCCCGGGCGAGACTCGTGACGTCGTGATCTGTGATTCAGCTGTGACAGTGACGTCAGCGAGAAACAGTCGAGTACTCATCGGCGAAGGACAGAACTTGACAGTGCGAGGGACCGATGTTCGATGTATGGAACGGTCGGGTACTTTAGTACAGAGCGGAGACTTCTTCATTTCTCAGATCGTGTTTTCTGCCTCTAAGACTCGATGTCGCTCGCTTCTGATTCTATAAGATAGTGATTATGTTTCGTTATTAATTTTATTAATTATTACTACAGTTTTATTATTATAAACGTTTATTGTTATTTGTGACTCGGGTCTACGATATACGTGTTTGTACAGCAAACTGATATTTTAAAAATAATTATAATGTGACATTAAGAGAATGAAATTATACTAAGTCTAACTCCAAAAATGTTTCTCTAAATGTAAATTAATTGCGTATTTTATCTTCATACTATTTTAACGTTGATTAAAGCGTTCGTTTATTAGGTCTACTTAGACTTTCTCAGATCTATCGATTGATTCACTTCTTGAATAACTCACTTGTACAGTCGCGAAATAATAGTGAAATGGATGTAAAAGAAAGTGCACGGGAGGTCCAAAGGATGTTCGCAAGCGACGTACCACGTAATATTAAACAATGCCACGGTTGTGAGAGAGGCCTAAAGCAGTGCACTCAGATTATCTTTATGTTCCCTAATAATATACTACCTATTGTGTTCTTAGGATACTCTGTTCACTAAAGAACTGTGCAATTTTTACCAGACATATAAAGTAATGAAGTTATTTCTACTCTGTTATTGTTTGTTGTCTACGCTCGCTGCGCGTCCGTGACTGCACTGACATGTTGTTACTTTTAGAGTTATTCATTTGAATTTACCTTGTTATACACCCTAGATATTTTGATTGCATTCTTGACGTTAATATGGACTCATGTTCATGTAAGCTGTTATTGACTTAATCAGATTAGAGTCTTTTGAGGGTTTATGTTTGTTATTTTGCTCAATATGTTAGTCACGGGCGGCCATCGATTACAAAGTAATCATTTGCAATTACGATACAAATGAGAATATTATGTATTTTTTATTTATTTCAAAATGATGACTTTTTAATCGGCCGCAACGAGTGGTGGACGTGGTCGCTCTGAGCGTGTTATTTAGAATTTAATCGTGTTGAAAATAGAAAGCATTTATCAGTGAAATTTTAAATTTATACTTTTGAATGTGTGATGTTCTGGAAAACACGCTTAGACGACATATTATTACGTACGTAAACTATGTGTTCATACATAAAATAAATCTGTTCATATTACATACATACTGTTTACATACCGAAATTATAAGAATATTAAACAAAAATGTTAACATTTAAAACACAGAGGTGGATATTATTATTTTATTTTTTATTTATGGTATTATTACAATGGTATAACGAACTTTTATGTTATAATTACGACGTTGAAGTTATTGTGTATTCATACGATTTGTTATATTATATGTTATACAATATCATGTAGAACAGACTTCATTTTTACAAAAAAATTAAAATACCTACTATTGTTGTTATCGAAAAAAAATAGTTCCGGAAATACATAGTACCTATTTGTTTATTTACATTGTGTAAGTGCAATTAAAATTGCGTAGATGCCTCTGATATTTACGGAGATTTTGTTTTAATTCAATATTAGAGACGTTCGCAGAAAATAAACAAAATGGATGTTACATTCCGACACTGAAGCGATTCGACTAGTCTCGTGTGTTCAAATACTTCCTAACATCAGTAATAGCTTAGTTTCATAGATAATGTGCTTATTTGCCGCGCTCGAAAATGTTAAATAAACGTAAGAAGTAATGGGACCTGTATTATTAATGCCTGACTGAGTCAACACCAAATTTTTATATTAAAAAAGTTATTTATTGTGAATCCCGCGTCAGCGCCGCGCGGCAGGGCAGGCGGCGTGCCCGCGGCCGGCGCACCCTCTGCCCTGCGGGTTATATTACGGTATCAAATAAAATTGTAAGCTTTAAAAGTATGCCAGACATTAAAAAAAACAGCACAATGGTTTTTTGTAATGAGTTGATAGTTCTAAATAGATGTATTGTGTAGATGTAACGTTTTGTGTTAGCGCAAAGTCAAGGGAAGCGGTCCCGGGGGATTCCCCGGACACAGCGAGGCGGGGAGGAGAGGACACTAAGATGTTTATGTCGTAGACATAATTTTTACTTTTGTTTCTTGTTAAAAGAAAAAGCCTTAAACTTCAGTTAGACCACTCTAACAGTTAGAGTATAGAATCCTTTTTATTTCTGTTGCAATAAGTTGTTTCGAACACGGGTAATCGAACCACCGTTATTGTTTCATCATTTTGTTATAATTATACTTTCTTATAGAAACACTGCATACTTTTTAACGTGTAGATTAAAACTCTCCTCTCCTGGTTGGAAGATATCAAGCCCAAAGTGAAGTAATTCTCAAGGTTGATGATTGTATAATCAAGCTTGCTGTTCACCAGGGTTATAATGACGAGAACGTGATCCAAGATGGGCGCTGAACCCAGGAAAAAACGTGACACCCAAATCATTATGGATAAGGAAAATTAAGATAAGTTGAGATTCGATTAACATAATGTTATCGTTGGAAAACACCTGGAATAAGTTTGCTAAATGTCTCCGATGCTTTCTTGTGTCTATCGCCCTAGTGAACAGCGAGCTTGGGAGCTGTCGCGGATCGCTGCCTCGCTCGAGTGCTGCCTGTCGGGAGGTTGTAATAGAAGTATCGCTTAGATCAAAGTTTTAGGAAAATTTTCTATCAAAATACCATTTTTGCAAAGCGAATATGGTATTAGCTAAATAAAGAAATACTTGAAGTACGACTTTCTAGGCAACACAAAAAGTTAAGTATACTTTATATGGAAAATTTCGAAATAACTAGGACATTGTCGTAGAAAAATACGAAACTAATTTGCAGTGTATGCAAAAAAATCTAGTGGAATGTACTGGTGTTTGGCTACAACTATTGCAACCTCCCTAGAGTAGCCTTTAGATAAGCCATTACGCAGATAGTGCCACCTCGCAATTAGTACCATGTTTAGTAATATAACTAATATAATATACTTTTACTTTTATTCCACATAGCGAAGGCGCGTTGAGTTCTACAATCAGCATCAAAAGTGGCACTTCCAAAGTATTCAAATTATATTACAGAAAATTAATTATAACTGCGTTTGGTAGAGTTCGTGACGATGTTATTGGGCAACGGCTGCTTGTGATGCTGACGGTACGAGCGCCGAGTAAGCATAGACGGGTACGGAATAAGAAATAGTCTTTATGGTTATTCTTAGTAAAACGTTGATAGAACCTCCTTTTAAAATATGCCTCGTTACAGTCAATTGTTATACAAATTATTTTATTTTTTTATACATAAAAATAGCACAAAAATATACTAATCGCCAACATAGCAAGGTCACAAAGCAGGTTTGCTTACACATTTGAGAGAATATACGAATATAGCATATTCTAAAAGGAGCTTTCGGCTTCATTTACATTGGTGAGACTTGTATTTTGCGACATCGAAAGCTAGTGTGAATGCGGCCTTATAAACGTATAATAAAATTGTATACAAGATACAAACTCCAACCAATGTGATGGCGAGAGTGGATTATTTAGGGAATCTATACTAGTCCGATTGCAAGTTAAACAGATTTTTGCATAAACATGTTCCTGTAAACGGCGTAAATAGTGGTTTAATAAGGTTAAATAAATAAGCTATGTAACATTTAGATCAGTTATTATGATATGAATAGGTATATCTAGTATGTACGGTCGAACTTGACACGCTATGCTGCGAGGGCTTACTGGACGCTGCTCGCCGTGTGCAAGCGAGTTCTCTTGGCGGTGCGCTGGCTGTACTGTGGGAATAGCACCAGAAACATTGTAAAATAACACCTTTTATAAGATGGATTAATTAATATTGATATTTTACTGAAATATGTATGTATTTCTGAAATTATACGTAGAGCATACAGCACTTGTGTAACGACGAATCGAAGGACTAATTTTTGTTTTTTACTTTTTCCAGTTGTCCCTTTTCAACTGGCAATGCGCGATTTAAAATGCGTTTAGATTATTTTTAGAATGTTCACCCAACTTGGGTACCTTCAAACTGTTTAATTAAGTTGTTTATAGCTAATGGATATAATCCTTCAGCCGTACGTTACCACTAGAGCTGAATGAGCTTGCACACGGCAGCGGGTGGCGAATTCGAATGTGTCGCCGAGGGGAGTTCTGTTGTGTTTGAGAAAAATTATATTTTTTTACAAATGGTGCTATTGTTTTGTGTTTTAGTCAATGATAGCTGATCGCTGTTATACTGCCATTGTAGATATGTGACGGAGACGCTCATATCACACGGTCGATCGACGTAGGAGTAGAACATCACCAACCCACAAATACGATAATTAGGTGTAGTTTAGCTTTTGTAACGCCCGCGCACGCGCCCCGCGCGCCACTTCGCCTGAAGGCGTTCCATTATTCAATTTCTAAATCTAATTTTTAGTAGGTTACATTTTGTTTACTTTCATATTACGATTATATTGTAAATAAAAATAAAAGCTTTGGATTTGCGCATTCGTTTGATTATTTCACTTCAAATGAAATCCCTCGTTTTAGAAATATCCTTTATTGTACACGATAACTTACATCATTAAATTCAACACTAGCGAAACACAACCACGCTTAAATGCATCAACGTTAATCCGGCTGTCAACATTGTTACAGCAAAACACCATACATACCATTCATAAACAAGGTAACACAATTTCAATTTTCATAGTAGAATAATTAATGAATTAAAACAAGTTTTGTAATAATAAACAGAGAGTACAGATTGTCTACATTAAGTACTCGTTAAAATGTAACCATTGGCATATAAAAATACTATTATTGAGATATAACTTGCTACCTATTTTAATTATAAAAATATTCAACTTATCAATTTGACACAAAACATTTTCTTCAAAAATTATGTTTATTTATATGTTTTCCAATGCACAAATCATTTCTGTATGATAGGTACCTATTTATTTTTATTACAAAATTCTTACAAATATGGAATACATAAGCCAATACAAACTTCAGTACGATATTCTAGTCCTAAACACGCGATACAATTTTCAGGACTAAGCCTAGGCGCAGACCACCGACTTTGAGTTGGCTGATGGCCCGATTCTAATTTGTATGAAGAATCGGCCGATACTAAATCGGTGTAATTTACGAGTATAAAAGCCGGTTGTCTGCGCCTGAGCTAACAGTTTAGCATCTGTTGTAATGTGTGTAACCTTATTACAACTAAGGTTGATGTGCCATATCCCGTACAAAAATATAAAATTACAACTTCAATGAGGACTGCATCTTGTGTTTGGTTATATTTGTGACAGTACAGCTGATATCAATTTTGATAGCATCGCCTATTACTTTGTACTAAATTTTGTTATCATGGCACTTTAATATACGCGAGAAAAAGCAAAGTGTGTAAAGATTTAATTACTTCGTTAAAAAAATCAAGCAATGTGTAAGTTCATTGATTTAAAATTAACAACAGGCCATTAGTTGAGTTACATTATTATTATTACTAAAATGTGTTGCCTCTTTATTATTAATTCTGATTTACAATGGTCTGTGCACAAATGGTCCAAGAGGTGGAGTCGTCTAAAAACAAATAAATTAAAATGATAAGACTATTTAATTCCAGTTAACAATACTATGATCATCATGGGTTTTGAGCATATTCTTATCAATACTCACTCAATTCACTTAGGCGGTGATCTACCATTGATAATTGTGGGGTAGTCTTTATACGACCTACCTTTCGGCTTTACTGTGGTGACCTTCTTTTTAACTACTCTCTTAACCACCACTTCTTCATCAGACAACAGTCTCTTTTTGGGCTTTATACGTTTCTCTTCTATGGTGAATGAGTCATCGAAAATGTCTCCACTTGAATTCACAGACTCATCGTCTTTGGATATCTTGAGGGGCTTTTTTTCGCCAATAATTTCACAAATCGGACTGTCAAACGACACTTGTCTGGGACTCCTTCTACATTTACCTCCCGAGGTCTGCGTCGCTATGTTAGCATGGTTCTTTTTGGCGGGTGGCGTCGCTTTCGGCGCAAGCTTTGCTTTTTTCATTTTGACCAAAAGAACTGGTTCCAAGGATTTCCTCTTTTTACTAACTACTTTAGCATCTGTGCTTTCATTAGGTTCTTCATTTTCAATTTCGGGACTTGATTCTTTTGCTTTTGGTTTTCTACCTCTTCTCACAACTTTTGGTGAAGACCCGTTTTGTTTGCCTTTCTTTGGAACAACTTCTTCTTCTGCAGAATCTGCATCTTCAGATGCATCCTCATCAGATTCAGTGTCTTTGCTAATTTCTTTTGCTTTTGGTTTCCTGCCTCGCTTAACTACTTTAGGTGCTACACCATTTGCTTTCTTTTTCTTACCAACATCACTATCTGTGGCATCTTCATCATCTAACAATTTCTTATTTGTTTTTCCCTTTTTGTTCGGTGAAAAATCCAGTTTGCTACTTCTGTTCTTCCCTTCACTCTTAAGATAGCCTTCGAAGAGTTGCCGACATTTTGTATAATCAGGTACGTCTTTTGGTTTCATTGTGTTTATGTATTCAAAGAATTTGATCAGAGCATCTGGAAGCAAAACAATGTAAATTATTTTTTTGGATTAATACTACTGATACAAGTAAAACATTAATAATGTGGTTAACTCACCAGGAACATTGCTGTACTGCTTTGTGATGTTACTCCGCACATTCTTTAAGAATGCCTCCTTCATGTCTTGCACTGTCTTTGGCACCTTGAGGGACTTTTCCCAAGGCAATTCTCCTACCAGCCACTGCAACATGTTGTAACCCAAGATTTCCAGGTCTCCTCTCATAGTTGCCACTGAAATAACACATGTAACAAAATAAATATCATTGAAAGAATAACCAGTCAAATCATAGAGCACTCCTAACAAATAATAACCAATTTGAATATAGATAGTTCTAGTAAATATTTTTATATTCACCTCCTTGATGAGCATCCCTGCTTGTATACTCAATAGTGCCATTATGTGCAGACTTAGGGTCAGGCTTGAAGTCTTTCTCATTAACTCGTGTGGCCAATCCGAAGTCAACAAGGTATGCTTGGTTCTCTGTGCCCTTCCGCAAGCCCATGAGAATGTTAGCTCCTTTGATGTCTGCATGCACATAGCCTCGACTGTGTATATATTCTAGAACTTCTAGCTACAAAAAAATGAGTTCAGAAATACACTAATCCTGTTCTATTGGTGTTATGTAAAAAGTACCTTTAAATGAATCGGCCAATATACCATACATACCATTTGCAAACCTAAAAGGAACACGGTAGCAGGAGGGAACGAGCGCCCGCTCTCCTTGAAGATGCTCCACACATCCTTGCCGTAGCGCTCCAACACTAAGTACCTGTACTTCTCGCCTTTGTACTCATGTGATCCATTTCCATAATATGATGGCATTCCTAAGCTACTCAGCTTTTTGGCCTTCATGTATTTAGATACTAAAAAATAATAATAATGTAAGATATTTTTCAATGTAATCAAAATAAGATTTAACCCAATAAACCCCAAGCAGATTGATTGATTGATTGATTGATTGATTCACCTCGCGCGAGTGCTAACGAACGCACGCAATATCAAAAGCTCCGTAAAATTTTGACGTTTAAAGCGGTAAAAATGTGATATTAAGGACTAAAACTTATATAAATGTGTTCCTTGTAAAAAACTGTGACGATACATCTAATTATTTAAATGAAAAAGAAGTGACTTATGTGTTTTAAAACGGTGCAAAGATATTATTTTGTACTAACAAACGATCAGCTGTGCCGGGTGAAGTGACTCATCGAGTGTTAGTGATCGAAAACATTACCAAATATGGTCACGCACGCACCGACTCGTAGCTGATGATTCATAACATCAGCTGATTGGTAACAACCATACCAAGTTTTCGGCGAACACGTCACAGAGGCCGTGGAGCAGTGGCTACGAATCTAAGCTTACGCTAGGAAGCGTGGGTTCGAATCTTGACTTTTGTGACTTTTTTATTTTTTAATTTTATTTTTTGATTTTGTTTTTTCTTTTTTTTCTTTTTGATATTCATGACATTTTGATAACAAAAACAATGTCTGGAAAGTGCGGAAAATGTAATAAACAACTACCTAAGAAACAATTTTTGACATGCTCGATATGTAATACGAACTATGATATAGATTGCGCTGGAGCAGAAAAACGATTTTTTATTATGAACGACGAACACAAAAGGCGGTGGAAATGTCTTCTTTGTCCAAAACCTTCCTCGAGCACTGCAATGATGGTCTCGACTCCCATCATGGACAAAGTTACACTGAGAAAGAAACAGACCGTAAACATAACAACAACTAACTCATTTGAATCGTTAGCTGAAACCTTATCGGATGATGAAGATGAGGATGACATGTATTCAAATACACAAGAGGAGAAATTAAATAGAAGCTGCCCGGAATTGTCATGTATTAGAGCAGAAGATTTGGACGAGGTGAAGGAAAAAATGTTAAGAATGCAAACGAAATTAGATATAGCTGAAAAAGAAATTGAAAAATTAGTAATAGAAAATTCGAATCTTTTGAAGGAACTAGCTGAAAAGGAAAGAAAGATAAATAACTTAAATCAAGTCTGTAACTCAAACCGAAAACCTCGAAAGAAACGAAAATCGAATCAATCTAAGTCAATGATTTCATTTGCGATCAATGAAAGTCTTGAAGGATTGAATATGGAATTACCGGAAAAACTTATCAAGGAAGCGTCAGCCAGTGAAGATGATGTATTGGTGAAAGAAAATAGTACTTTGCAATGCAAGAAAAGCATACATATTTTTGGAGACCAATATCTACGCGGATTTGCTATAAAATTGCTCGATTCCCGAAAAGGAAAATGGAATGACTTATACAAAATTTCAAGTTTAATCAAGCCGCAAGCAAGAAGCTGTGATATTCTACCAAGTTTAGACACATTGACAAGTAATATTGGAAGAGATGATATAGTCATCATATGTGTAGGCTCGAATGATAGAGACCCATATCTGCTTTACAGTAATTTATGTAATATATTATGCAAATTTCACTATTGTAAATGTTTTGTTATAAGTGTTAAATTCAACAAATATTTAAATACTAATAGATTGAATTATGAAATTGACATGCTCACGAAAAAATATAATAATTGTACATTTATTGACATTAAGAATGATTACTATGGTTTAAGCTCTTACTTACACATGCTTGCTTTTAAAATAAACATAGAGATAGACTTCCCTAGATACAAAAAGGAGTTCATTGATGTTCTATTTGAAAATAAAAATAAAGATTGCAGAAAAAACATAAATAAATATATTAAAACAACAAAACAGAAAACAATTACGCATTACTTTAAAAGAAACAATACATTAACAACAAAAAATACTACCGATGACATAAAAAAATCACAATATTTGCAGAACACTATTCTACACTATTTCCAAAAAATTAAACGATGCGATGGAAATAAGGTTAATAAATCAGTAGGACAAGCTAAATCAAACTTAGATGAATCACAAAATTTTTTCTCACAAGCAAAGGAGAATTTATTTTTAACATAATTCATCTAAATACACAAAGTATAAAATCAAAAATAGATCAACTAGAGATATTGTTGCATGAAAGACATATAGATGTTTGCTGCTTTAGTGAAACTTTTTTAGAATGCCATGAAATGGACATTCTTCAAATTGACGGATATAAAATCGCAGCTTATTTTTGTAGAAAACGTAAAAAAAGAGGAGGTGTTGCAATATATATAAAAAATACAATTGATTGTTCCGAAGTCAAGTGGATATCAGAGATGTCCATTGAATGCCATTTTGAATGCTGCGGTATCGTTATATCTGGATTTAACTACCTGATAATATGCGTATATAGGACTCCAAACAGTGATTTTGATATATTCCTAAGCAACATGGAGTATCTCTTGCAAAAGGTAATAATTAGATCCCGAAGTAGTTACAAAAATGTTTTCGTCTTAGGTGATTTTAATGTAAACATTCTTGAAAAGAGTAATAAAAGTGAATTGTTTTTAAATATGTTTAGGACTTATAAATTGCATCCAACAATTAAAGATCCAACCAGAATCACTTCTCATTCGCAGACCTGTATTGACAACATAATGACTAACATGAAAAAATATCATACACATATTCTGGATGTTGGTATATCGGATCATACAGGACAAATAATATCAATACCTTCATGCCTTAGTTTTAATGAGAAGTTTTGGTATATCTTAAAGAGACAACCAAGTTTTTATTTAGAAATATTTTTAAAATATTTATCGCAAATACACTTTACAAATGTTTATGCTCAATCTAATCCTAATAATGCATATAACATATTTATTAGTGAATTTTGTTTAATCTATAATTTGTGCGTACCGGTAAAGAAAATTAGAATGACATACAAAAGGACTCCAAACTGGAAAACCAAAGGCATAATAATAGCAAGTAAAACCAAAAGAAAATTATACTTGCAAAACAGATATACAAATAGTAATGCTGCCAAATTAAAATATAAAAGATATTGTAAAATAATGAAATCGGTAACAAGGAAATCAAAAAAGATTGCAAATACAAATTATATAAATAAAAGTACAAATAAGAGTAAAGCTACTTGGGAAATTATAAAACAAAATACTACTAAATTCAATCATATTAAAGAAACTATTGACTATATTAAAAAAGATGACATTTTAATTAACCAACCTAGTGACATAGCTGAAACCATTAATAATTACTTCATAAATTTAAATAATCCATTAGAGACTAAAAGTGACTTACAATATAAACCTATTACTCAACCAAACGCAAATAGTATTTTCATGTACCCAGTAAATACAGGGTGTTTGGCGCATCGTGTGCCAAAATGATTTGGCGGATAGAATGGGTCATTTCCTATATTTTCAGCCCCCATAACACGTTCCATGTCAGGCGGCTACTTTTATATTAAGTTTTTTAGTAATTTCACCAAAATACCCAAATCGCATCATTTGATTTCGATTTAAAAAAAAACTACTAAGCGTAGCCTCAAAGTAAATATTTTGTTTTGACGTGCATTGATATAGAGTTGCATCAAATCTAAATTTACTGGCAAATATCATCTAGTTTTTTTTTAATTCAGCTTTNGATTCCGATATTACGAGATTCCGAGATTCCGATATTCATGCCCTAATGTCCATTTAACGCCTAATCATTTCATACTACGGCCCTTGTTTGTCACAATTAATTGACACCAAGGCTACAGGCATTCTGTCAGTATTTATTTAATTTATTGAGGCATACCAATTATTATTAGTTTATTATTATTGAGTATTAAGCCTGGTTCCCACCAATACGGAGCGAAGGGGAGCAGAAAAGAAAAGTGTCGGGCCGTCAAATCTATACTAATATTATAAAGCTGAAGAGTTCGTTTGTTTGTTTACTTGAACGCGCTACTCTCAGGAACTACCGGTCCGATTTGAAAAATTATTTCAGTGTTAGATAGCCCATTTATCGAGGAAGGCTATAATACCATCACGCTACGAGTAATAGGTGCAGAGCAAAAATGATTTTCTCGCGTACGAAGTCGCGGGCACTGCTAGTTTTTCTATAGAATTTGAGAGCAGAAATAATGAAATCTGTATAGTTATTTAAAACACTTCTCCGCTCCACTCCGCTCTGCTCCGCCTTAGTGAAAATCGAAAGCGGGCCTTATCATTTCCTTTTATTGGTGCATCCATATCTAATCAATCTGCAATGTGACTGTGGAAATAATTATTCTGAAAATATTGCATTCGTTCAGTTCTTTAGGACACACCTTGTACTTTAATTATATGGGTTAGTTAATGGAAGCATTTCAGTCGTCCGGTTGAAAAAATTATGATGAGGAATCAAAGTTATTATTATAGATACATACACTAAGCCACTAGAAAGTTATTTTCGACTTTTAATTCAATCTCAAGAGAGCCTTAATAAATAAATACTCACTAAATATTTCACGGTGCTACGAGTATAATCGCAGCAGACATTGACACGGCAAATACATTAAACCAACGAGAAAAAAGAGTAATAAAAGTGAATTGTTTTTAAATATGTTTAGGACTTATAAATTGCATCCAACAATTAAAGATCCAACCAGAATCACATCTCATTCGCAGACCTGTATTGACAACATAATGACTAACATGAAAAAATATCATACACATATTCTGGATGTTGGTATATCGGATCATACAGGACAAATAATATCAATACCTTCATGCCTTAGTTTTAATAAGAAGTTTTGGTATATCTTAAAGAGACAACCAAGCTCTTATTTAGAAATATTTTTAAAATATTTATCGCGAATTCTCTTTACAAATGTTTATGCTCAATCTAATCCTAATAATGCATATAACCTATTTATTAGTGAATTTTGTTTAATCTATAATTTGTGCGTACCGGTAAAAAAAATTAGAATGACTTACAAAAGGACTCCAAACTGGAAAACCAAAGGCATAATAATAGCAAGTAAAACCCATTGAGTTATAATGTACTACGTAATATTACTTCAATGGTAAAACCAAAAGAAAATTATACTTGCAAAACAGATATACAAATAGTAATGCTGCCAAATTAAAATATAAAAGATATTGTAAAATAATGAAATCGGTAACAAGGAAATCAAAAAAGATTGCAAATACAAATTATATAAATAAAAGTACAAATAAGAGTAAAGCTACTTGGGAAATTATAAAACAAAATACCACTAAATTCAATCATATTAAAGAAACTATTGACTATATAAAAAAAGATGACATTTTAATTAACCAACCTAGTGACATAGCTGAAACCATTAATAATTACTTCATAAATTTAAATAATCCATTAGAGACTAAAAGTGACTTACAATATAAACCTATTACCCAACCAAACGCAAATAGTATTTTCATGTACCCAGTAAATATAACAGAATTTAAAAAAGTTATAAAAGACTTAAATAACAAAAAAAGCACAGGCTATGATGGAATTCCGATAGCCGTGATAAAGTCATGTGTAGATTATATAGCTGAACCGTTAATATATATTATAAATTTGACTTTAGAGACCGGAATATTTCCTGACGACTTAAAAAAAGGACTAATAAAACCATTACATAAAAAGGTGCCAAAAATGATGTAGGAAATTACAGACCGATTACTTTGTTGTTGCTTTTCAAAAANTTGTCAAATTTTTCCAAAATTTTTGAAAAGCTTATAGCAAATCGAATGACATCATTTCTTGATAAATATGAAATATTAAACACAAATCAATTTGGATTCCGGAAAGGGAAAAACACGACATTAGCTATATTCAAAATTCTCAAACAAGTCTGGACTGATCTAAATGACAAAAAAAGTTGCATCGGCCTTTTTTTGGACTTATCTAAAGCTTTTGACTGTGTGGTACACAGGGTGCTTCTAAAGCAACTTGAACATGTAGGACTACGTGGTATTGCCCTAAAATTAATGGAATCATATTTGACAAATAGAATGCAGTCCACGATATTGGATACATATGACAAAAAAACGAAAAGTATATTAACAGTGCAATCCAATTACGATAAAGTATCCATTGGTGTACCGCAGGGCAGTGTACTGGGGCCTTTATTATTTTTAATCTACATCAATGAACTTCCCCTGATTATAAATCATTCCTGTGTCATGTTTGCGGATGATGCTACATTGTTTATGTCACAAGACCGAGCAAAAAATGACGAACTTGTTGGTGAAATTCATAACACACTAAACATTGTTATTGACTGGTTAAAATCTATAAATTTAAATGTAAATCTAGAGAAAACCAAATTATTAGAATTTAGAAATTATAAAAATGATCCACTAGAAATAAGTATTAAAATTGACAATAAATTAATAGAAAAAGTGCCTGACATAAAATTCTTAGGTTTAAATATAGATACTCATATGAACTGGAAGGCACATATCGAGACAATAAATAAAAAATTGTCAAGTGGTTGCTATGCCTTGTCGATTTTAAGCAGTATTTCCTCAGAAAATGTAACTAAGAACGCATACTATGGGTACATATATCCTCTATTGACATATGGCATAATATTCTGGGGCAACTCTGTTAATGTTCAATCGACATTTATACTTCAAAAGAAATGCCTTCGCGTAATGTACCACATTGACAAATATGAAACTTTGAGAAATGTATTTAAAGATTATAAATTTCTGACTTTGACGGGTATCTATATACTTGAAACATGTGTATTTGTAAAGAATAATAAGGATCATTTCTGTGAAAAAAGTAAAATTAAAAAGAATCTTAGATCTCAACATGCTTATAACATTTGTATTTTGAAATCATCAAGTTATATTTATAGCAAGAGTACCTTGATTACAGGAACTCGAGTGTTTAACCATTTGCCTAACTGTATAAAAGCACTAGAAAACCCGCAATTCAAACAGAAATTGAAAGAATGGTTGTTGCAGAAATGTTTTTATAACCTAGATGAATATTTTAATAACTTTTGACATAATATTATTTATTGACATTTGTTTTTTATTATTATTTTAAATTTTCTTATGACCAGTAACAAATATCTATATATATAAAAGAAAGTCGTGTTAGTTACTTCGCTTATAACTCAAGAACGGCTGAACCGATTTAGCTGAAAATTGTCAGGGAGGTAGTTTAGAGCCAGGAGAAGGACATAGGATACTTTTTATCCCGTTCGAAATTAAAAAAAAGTCTGCTTATTTATTGCCATTAAGGCGGAACAAAGTTCGCCGGGTCTGCTAGTTAATTATAATTATCTATTATGTATTGATTGATGGGCTTGAAAGTATGGATACTCACTTTCTTCACTGCTTGCATTTCTGACATAAAAATGTTTTTCAACAAATAAAGGCCCATTTTCATGTGGTTCCTGCGAACATTCATGACAGATTTATAAATACAGATGCCAGTATGTCAAGCGAAACACTGTGGCATCTTATGTAGTTTTAATAGGTGCTATTTTGCATCGAAAATGTGCTATCGTCTGTACATTACCTAACTAGAGATAAAGTTTGAGTCACAAGTTAAATTATTAATGACAGACCTAGACAGAAACAAACACAATTATCAGCTGTAAAACCAAACAATTTTAGGCATAATTATGTAATTTACACGATACTTATAGCAGTAAGGCAATTAGTTTTATATATTTAGTACTCACAATCTTCACAACAAGCGGATAGTTAGACCCCTTCTTGGGCGAGTTTTCATGTTCACACGCAGAGTATATTTCCCCAAAACCACCGACACCAATAGATGGCCCTATCCGCCACTTCTTTTTGGCGATCGTATTGTGAATAACTTCTCCAACAGGAATAGGAGCGGGCATTTTATACCCATTTTTTTTAGGGGCTGCTGCAGCTTTTTTGGCTCTTCCAGCCATTATCGCTAAAATGTATTATGTAAAATAATTTACTTATAACAAAGCGTAATATAAATTGCACTTGCACTATTTAGTAAGAATTATTCATAATTACAAGTATCAATTCAAAAACTGAAAACAAGCAAGCAAGCCGCGTTGCGTTGTTGCTCAAAAAATGACACACACAAACATTGACAGTTGACTGTTGACTGCCTGTCTCATCTGTGGTTGACTGTTGACAGTTTGCACTCCTATTTTTGTTTATGGTAAAGCGTTATTAACGCCATCTATTTTTTCATAGTGAACACTAAATCAGATTTCCAACGCCAACTCATTATGTAAAAAAAAGTTTAATTTTGAATATAAAATATAGGTGGAGCTGTAATCTATTATAGACAAGTGGCAAAACTTGTAATTTCAAAAGGCAATTTATTAATATTTATAAATAAAAAAATCTTTTAAAATCGCTCTGCGAGTTTTGCGAAGGGATTTGATTTTTCGGAGCAATCAGAAAATGCCAGTTGCTTGTCTGGGGGGCTGTTATCATCATCAGTGATCATCAGTTGTTATCATTTAATGTGTGGATGTGACGATGAAACCAGTTAAAACGAACTTTTTAGCGGGAAAGTGCGTGAGACAATATCTATTTTTAATAAATAAAACAAAACATCATTAAAGTTAGAAGGTAAGTAACTTATGTTTAATTTACAGAAGTCTCTTGTAGTCAGTTCAAATAATTAAGTAGATACTTTAGTTAACTTTGTTAAATTGTTATTGCTCTCATTGGTAGGTACTTAAAAGTATTTTTTTTACCGTATGTTTTTATACCGTGGCATACCGTCTGTAAGTATAATTATCTTTAAATGTAGGCTTAGGCTTTAGGTAGGTTACTTATTAGCAACGCACAATTTTACTATCTATAAATTGAATAAATTAACCAAGTTTCAACCAAAATTATATTAGGTAGGTAAGTAACAAAAGTAACACTAGATTATTTTTAAACAAATCTTTATTAAATCTCTAACAATCAACGTTAACATGACATTTTCCATTTTCACTAGCCTTAAATTAAGTAACAAGTTAAACCTATGGCACACAGACCGTCAGGGCAACGCGACGTTCAGCGAACAAGAACGCGAGAATACACTACTAGGTACCACAAAAGTATGACGTGCTCTACTACCTACGATTCCATACAATTTGATTTTTCGGTCTCCTCTCCTCTCAAACATAACTGACAACCGACAAAAAGTTGGCAGGAGCTACAGGCTACAGCGACAGATGGATACGGAATTAAAGGCTTTTAAAACTACCTCTCTCTCGTGGCGTTTATTTACTTAGCTAGGTAGCTTGCGGACTTCAAGTTCAGCTTACTCAAGTAAGTCTGCGCTAAGTCTGCGCACAGTCTGCGGACTTCAAACTTCGCGTACCTACTTACGGAAGTTCGCAGCTGTCAATTTGTGGAAATGTTACGCGCCAGCTGTGTGCCAGAGGTTTTATACTTACAGATATTTTTCTTTCCTTACAGCTTACAGTATGTTAGCTTACAAATAAATAATAAATACTTACGAACGAGTAAATAATCCATCTACAAGAAGACTGAGTACTTAATATATCCCTGTCTTTAAATAAACATAAATTACAGGTACCAAGGTACTAGCTACGAGTACTAATCATGATTATGATTACAAACATCTGACCTGTATCTGACACCACAAATTAGGTAAAGTACAAAATTAACAAGAGTTTAGCATGAGATAAGGTATAGTGACTATAAAATAATTTTTCCAATAATCCATGTGGTTCGCATACGTGATCTGAAAAGATTAAAAGAAGATTTATTTTTTATTTTACTCAAAAAGCAAGTTATAGTAGGTACTTATTTCTGTTTTGACGGAGAATCTATCTACATACTTTATCTCCTTATTTCAGGAACTAACCAACAAGAAGACGACACCAAGTAGAAGCTACAGTTTCATGTAGGTAAGTACCTTCTTCTTAAAGTAGTACCTACTCGTATAAACTGACATTGATTCATTGGGTTCAACTAGCTCTTTATTTGATTTGGAATCAATAATCATTGAGTTACATCTTAGTTGACTTCGAAAAACAAAATCTTCGTGTGACGTTAAACGTAGACCATGGAAGTGGACAAATTCCGCTTGTACAAAGTATCTCAACTTCCTGGCGGCATCACATTCACATCCCCGACGATTCACAGTTAAGTTAATTAAGCCAGTATTCACAAACATTACTATGAGGTTTCACAGTGCGCGTGGAGCCGTGGACACAGGGTGACACACGAAACCAATCACAGAGCTCTATATTCAACGTTGTGCGTTCGATTTTCTGAAGCATCGTTTGTGAATACGGGCGTCAGATAGTATACGAACAGCAATCACCTCAAAGCAAGTCATAATCCTCGTCGTCCCCATACGCCGTCATGGAGTACCAATCCCTCGCCACATCTTCATAGATGATCCTCTTCACGTCTTCCCCGTATTGCGGGGGCAGCAGGCGTGGGGAACGCGCGCGGAACTCTAGAGGCACGTCGTAACATCGGCACACGCAGCACGCCGGGAACTTGAACCAGTCAGAGAAGATGCCCCGGCAAGGGTTGTGAGGATCGAAGGCCAGCAGCCGGTGCAGGCGGTAGTGCTGCTCGCATCTGGAAAGGTAAGAGATAGGATAGAGTTTAGATATTTGTTTTTCGAACTCTTTCTGTATTGTTCTGGTTAATTTCGTCGCGGTTCCAATGACAGTTTAGCTTTCTCCCGGAACAAACTTGACCTTCAAGTGAGCTACAAATCCTGGTTACACAGGAGTTGCAGCCGTGGGAATGAGAGGTGGGAATAGTCTTGTTTAGATTTTTAGATTGTTCTCCAACTTTAAGGAATGGGTGACATAGCACATTTAAGTACCTACAGTTGAAGAACAAGATGATTCTTCAGGAGGTGACAGAATTTACGGTTGATGAATTACTTGAGAACTCTAGTTTCAGAAAAGAGTTGTGAGTTGGTTATATTCTTTCACGTGATATTATGGTGATTCTGCTCCGGAAAGTTCGACTTTAGATTGTTGATTAAATACCAAAAAATCCTTCAAAAATTTGCTGACATCAATTCATTAAAGTGTATCCTTACGTTTTACAATTTAGGGAATGTTTATTCGTGTTTCTATAAATTAATCGTAGGCAAGGTATTGTCGGTCATAACAGGCATTAGTTTTGTGCCTGACTAGGAACATAAAAAACCTCGCCATGTTGCGGAAATCTAATGGTACTAATTTCTTTTAATGGCAACAATAACTAAAAACTTCATTGACATGTCACCTTGCATGTCAGTCTATTGCTGTCAAAGTGTAAACAAACTTTATTTTAAATGTGCACAATTGATTTTGTGCATGAAATTGCTAAAATCTTTTTATAGTCGTGAAAGAAAAGTGGTTCACAATGTGTTAAAGTATTTGTCGAAGAGAAATACCAAGGGTTCGGACAATATTTTCATTGAATAATGTTTCCAACAAAGGTTGTCAAATTGACTGACATGTTTATCGTATAGTACAGTCCACTATGAAAATTAGCTGTGGTTTGTTTCAACTACCTATTTTAAAGTTTTTTGTCACTTTCTAAGTGTTGAATTTTATGGAATTGGGAAAGAAGTACCGAGTTTGAAGCGTTCATGAGCAGACATTGCAGTTGAATATTCAAGTTCTGAATTTGATTATATGAATAATAAAATAAATCCTACTAGCTCGATTGATGGTTTAATTTAATTTATTTAAACCAGGTTACCTATAATAATATGTTTTCGTTAATTTATGAAATTATTAAATTAGCCCGTAATCCTGAATCCTAATACATAAAGTTAGCCTATTAACACAGGTACGACTGTACCTACTCAATGTTGCACTATCAAATGCAATTGATGCGCCTCTATGCCAGGGTTTTTATGTTCCTGGTCAGGCTATATTAGCAATAGGATATCTAAAAAGCTCGAAATACTCTAAAGTGCAATACTTAGTTTTAATTAATAGATAGTGTTACCTGCATCCTTCTCGGCAGTACATCTGCTTGCGCTCGTGCACACAGGTCTCCAAGTGGATGTACTGCTCGTACGGGTACATGTTCACCAGCACCAGCTTCTCGCCGCGCGTGTTGTTCGCCCAAAATGGCGCCAGAAGCTCCTCCTTTGTCTCACAAGCATTTCTGGAAGATACGTTGGGTCAGGCAGGACAAAAATTTAATAACAGTGGTCTTTGCAAAACGATTGAAATGATATTTTGAATACGAATTCTAGGTCAAACCAAGTAATCTGGAAACATTTCTGGAAGGCTCTAAAAACGGCTGCTAGTTTGCCAAGCAAGCATATTTTTGAGAGATTCAGATGCCAAAGCGTAACAATGATACCATAGAATAGAATGATACTTTATGTTAGTTGCAAGCATTCCGAATGTTATGAAACTTACGCTCCTCTTAATTTAATAACAGAAGGCCGTATCTTCTCTTGCTGGTGCGTGGGCTTCGTTGGCGGCTCCTCTTTCTTGTCGTTCACTTTCGTGTCTACCCGGTCCACCACTTTCACCTTCTCGTGCTCAGAGAACAACAGCGTCGGGGGCAGTGTCGACGCATCTGGAACAGGATTCATAGCTTTCCAACCGCCTTTATCCGATTCTGTAGTCGTATCATCGTACTGCTCTACAGTTGTCGTCTCCGTAGCGTTCATGGACGGTTCTGTAGTCAAAGTAATGTTTTTATCTGATTCTGTTGTTGTGTTATTATTCCCACCACCACGCAAAGCTTCGCTCTTAGAATTATCAGAGTTGTTTGGATAAATGCTATTTGTTTCTATACTTTGTTTGATAACTGCATCCAAAGTGATGACATCAGGATCTAGGTTATTGATCTCGATGTGCGCTATACTCTCTAGTTTGGTTTTGTATGATATCCCTTTATCGCCACTCTGCGTCCCGTTGTTAGTAGAGCTTGTTTTATTACCAGTTTCTACCCTGTTGAGTTTGGTACTATTACCGCTAGCATCTAAAGGCTTAACTCTTAAGGAGTCGTTTTCAACTTTTTTCTTGTCACTACTCTGGATGGGTCTGAAGTGAGGTTTGTCTTTCATGGCACGTCCTCGCTTGCTGTACATCATCTTGGTTTTGATGATGTCCTCCGCGAAATCAGGCGGTGAGTCTAAGTCGTCGTCTTCTATGAAGTTGTCTAGCTCTGCTTTCAGGACAGAGATGTGACGCTCCTCCCCGTACATTCTTCTCATGAGGCCCTGGAATGTAAACATATTATTTTTATTAATTAACCGATTGAGTCCCAGACGGCATTAATTAATGTCATAACAATTGATTATCTATTGTGTCTAGATTCGCGGAGCTTGAAGGATTAATGAAAACCTTCAGCAAAGTTTCTAGTCTATAGAATTGGATAGAGATCGGTGGAATGATTTGGCAAAGATATCCTTATCAGAAAGATCATTTCAAGAA
This sequence comes from Ostrinia furnacalis, assembly GCF_004193835.3. Classification (NCBI taxonomy): domain Eukaryota; kingdom Metazoa; phylum Arthropoda; class Insecta; order Lepidoptera; family Crambidae; genus Ostrinia; species Ostrinia furnacalis. The sequence goes on along the minus strand of NW_021135639.1, from coordinate 371,603 downwards.
AACGTCGTAGATCTACTTTGTGACATTGGTGTAGTTTATGTGGGTTAAATCTGTTTGTTAATAACTATTGCTGTAAATCTCACCTGATTCTCTCTTACGAATCTCCTGATAGCCTGCCAAGGGTAGCTGCTCCCAGGCGTAGCACAGTATGCGTGCTTGGTCAGGTCGCAGGGCGCGTCGGGCGCGGCGTGCGCACGCGTCGACCGGTAGGGCCGCGTGCACGCCGACGCGAAGTCGTAAGCCGACGCGGGAAGCGCGCACGCCTGCGGGGTTGCTAAATTACGTTACTGATACAACTGATTGGATGAAGAACAGATGTTATGGATGGCGATGGTGGTGGATATCGTCGGTAGCTCCTTTGGTAGATTACATCTTTATCGTTCTGGTATTGCGCAGTGGATAGTGTTAATGAATGTAACGGATACAAATCTAGTTCGGTTTCAAACTGTCTTATTATCTAGCCTTTTTTAAGCAACGGGATATGTATATGAACGGGATATCCATATGAGAAAATATTGGCATTTATCACTCGTAAGTTTCGTGAAATTATTGATATTACCCTAAATTATTTACTAACATAAGTAATTACTTAGTTTAACTGGTTGCACAAAGTTAAACTGAATATTAAATACTCTACATGTTAACGGTAGTTAGATGCGAGTATAAGTAAGCAGGTACTTTAGAAAGTTTAGAAAAACAAACTTCTTTTGAATATTTGTTAAGTTATGTAAACAAAATGCAAATATTTGTGATTTTGCGTCGTTAAATATGACAAAACATTTTGTAAGAACGTTAGAAAGTGCCAAGCGTAATCTTGTATTCAGCATCTGCTGAATATTTTCTTACAAAAAGCAACTTTCGTAACAGCCAGCCTTAAAACAAGAAACTTATTCAAGACAGGACAGGGATTTTTCTCACCACACTTTCCCCACCACTGTAACTAGTGATGGCTGTAACTCCTGTATTGTCAAGATCTACAGCTTTGGCCTCCAATGAAACCCAACCAGTGAAGGTTGAGTAGTCCCGGGGGGATAGCTAATTGTCTTGGAATCAGCAAAGAATTAAATCAAGACTCTTCTTCTTCTTAGTCGGGCACTCTTGTCAGTGGTCGTGTTGCGCTGACGAGGTACATAGTGGGGTAATTTGGGTAATTTGGTGGGGTAATAATCAAGACAGGTGTATAAAATTACGACTCTACATTGTCTAAGGATCTATCTAGTTTTCCATTGATGATGGTTAAACCACAGAATAAAACTAAACTACCTTTAACAGCTTAGGCACGCCGTACACTTGACCAATAATTTCGTTGCAGCGAACAATAAATATTGCTAGTGGTTTAATGAACGCGGTGCATTATAATTACGGGTCGTTCACCTCGCTTGTTTATTAGCTTTCACTGATCTCGCATTTGGGTCGCATCATTTATGATACAGCATTTGAGATCTGATTGTAGATATTTATTTATCTATCGGAGATATTTAATAATTAATTTATCTGCTGATATTTTCTGAGACGTTTGAAACGACTTAATTAGTTGAGTTTGACGACTTTTATCAGCTCATCTTTATCATTGTTACCAGATGAAGGTATATGTCCATCCAGTCCTGCCTGTCTGATTAATGATTAAAAAAAAAACATACCCTTATTATTAGAAAAATTAACTCGCGTTGATCACTAGTTTATTATGGAAATGTCATTTTATACCAGTGTAGTAAATCTTTGAAATCGATTCGGTCAAATTGAAAGAAATGACATATTATGTAAATCATATGTCATTTCTTTCAATTTGACCCTCGTATTTGGTGTTAAACAGAACCTACTTACCACCTCGTTTGACAAGAAACATTATTTTGTTGCATTCATTGTTTTAATTTAATTTGGTTTCTAATAATCCCTGGGGCATCTCTGGCACTAAAGGTGTTGCCTCATCTCGCTAATTAATAGCACATTGGCTCTAGTTACCCACTAGCTGGCTGGCTGGCTAAAGTATCATCTATGAGCTATGCTATCCCTATACGTAGGTACACATGATAAGAGTAAAAACTAATTACGTGCTAGTTGGAACTGTGGGCACTAGACAAACAACCCATGAGAAAGCTCCATTTCCCACAATTCCCACATCCCTTTTTCCAAAAAATAAAATTAGAACTTTTTCAATTGGTTAATATTTACCATGCTCTAAATTGGAAAAGGTAAGCATTTCGCTAGCGACTGGGGCACGAGCTCGCTGTTACGGTTTATGGCATCGAGGACGGCCGCCGGCCTTCGTCAACGAAAGTAAAACGAACCTGCGCGCTTTGGCTGGCTCGTGGCTACAGTAGCACCTACGCAGAATGCAAGCCAAGATGTGGAGAATGTGGACCGTCGACATCTTATGAACAACAAGTCCTATTACAAGTACTATAAAGTCGATGATTATTTAAAAGATAAAAATGTTTGGGATACGTTACTGCCTAGCTCGCATAAATATTTATAACTTTGTACATTTTAAAGCATGTAAACCTTTGAAAAAGAGGCTGACAATAGTGACTGAGTTTCTTGCGCTGCTTCTTCTCAGCACTGGCCCATTTATTGTCCTGAAGCAGTGGTAGGGTTAATACTGGGACGTGTAAAAGTGCTTTTTTTAAGCCTATTTACAGAAATAAATGAGTTTTAATTAGTTTTTAGTTTTTGTAGAGTACTAACTTATATTTAAAGAAATCATATTGAGATCGTTGAAATATTCAAAAGATTTCTGGCAACCACGATAGCCAAACGGTGAAGGTTGGACTGGCCGACTTTACATTCGAGGAAAGCTGTTTCGAACCCCGCCGTCACTCTACTATTGTGGTGAACCTACTTGTAACACTACTTGGGTATAGTAATTTGTGCAATACAAATTACTAGTATTATTTAAAAAAATCTTGTAGAGTTGCGGAAAGCCGGTGGATGGTCACTCCTCTAGAGAGTCGCTGCCTGAATCATATACTTAACTGTGTTTTTAGTAGACTTCTAATTTATAATGAATAGGTACTTTACTTTTGTTATTTATTTACGCTAACTGTGGTACGAGTATATGCATAACTTCAGTGGTACAATTATTAATTCTAAGCTATACCGGTAGTATTCAATTCTATTCTAAAAAGTAGTAACAGATGTAGGTAGGATGTAGGCGTTGGACAGCTTGTTTTAGCTTGGTCAGACAACTTGACTCCGTTTGTGGTAGGTACTTGAAGCAGAAACTATAACTATAGTGAGTGGCATCGATGAACCAAGAACTCAAATTCTAATTCATTTATTACCTTAACCGTAGTACTTATTATTATTCTGTCTTAACCCTACCACTGTTTTGGGACAATAGATGGGTCAGTGCTGATTTTAGGTAGGTAATTGAGAATGTTACTAGGTATGCAAAATCACTTGAAACCTATGTTACAGTTAAGCTTTTACATTTACAAATACATTAGTTTTTATTTCATTCAAAAATACCCAGTAGTTATGATTTTATAGGCATTCAAAGTTCGCTTAAATATTGAGTCCCTCCGACGGTCACGTGACCCCGTGTGACGTACATTCACAGCGTCCGCTCACTAGAAAACGGATATAAACATACTTAATTTTTTTTTTTTTGTAAATACAAACTTATTATACATATTAACACCCAGACCCATCACAGAAATTAAAATTGAACCAAACCCAAACTTTATGCGATTGTGTCGTTTTATTGCGAATTACCTTCCAGCTCCATCATTAGACCCCGATTACTATATAGAATTAAAATACTCATCAATACAAAACGAACGAGCCCAAACTCGATGCATTTAAGTCGTTTTATTATAGAGTTCCTATGGCCACCTTCCAGCTCCATCATCAGATCAGCTCCATGTCATCATAATATTGCATGGTCATCCAAATCACATGTGTTTGCGAAATTTCAGCTTAATCGGTTGCCTGGAAGTGGGTCTTAATTCAGTTTGCAAGATTCCACCCATACAAATATGAGCCAGTCGTTGTAATATGACGTCACGCGCATAAAATGGCGGGCCGGCCGCCGCCCGCACTTTTAAAATTCAATATCTTGGAAACTAGTTAACGTATCGAAATAATTCTTTCACGTGTATTTTTTATTTTTAACAGAGAATACAGAAAGCTAAAAAACAAAATTAGTGAACATTCTTCATTAATCTTGTGTAATATTACACTAAAAACATTCAAGAAAACAGTAAACGTTGGGCTACGTCTACTCACCTTCAAAATGAAAAATAGTAGAGTTCGAAAGATTTCGTCAAAGTCGAGTGCTTCATTAAACGAATTGTATCAACGTTCTTATTTAGTAAAAGCCTTTTTTAATAGCAAGTTGGATGTTTTAATTTGATTTCTCCACTAAATCAAGTCATGCGAAGGCGTCGCGAATATTCGTAGGTGTCCAAGATCCGTTTTCACTTTTGCCCGGACTTTCTCGCGGAAGGCACGTAGCGGGGGTTGCGCAAACGCAGCCTAATCCGAATGATTACGAGCCTTCGCCCTACAAGGACGTCACATTGTTCCATTCTTACCTTATCTGCATTCGGGGAAGGGTCGATTCGGAAATAGAGTAGAGATAAAATAACACTACTTAATAAGACCTATACAAGCAAGCATATTTTATGTTGATGACCATGCCATAATTTAGCTCCATCGCGTAATTCTAAATTTAAAAAATAAATAAATTCAGAACCTGGAAATTACGTCATCATCCTTTGAGCCCACATGAATTTAGCTCCCATGTTTGGGTGCTTTTAAGTAATTAATTTTGTCTTCATGCGACTCTCATTGGTCATAAAACAGACTAGTACGTCGTGTAAATGGGTACCTACTAAGTCGTCTTCAATATCATAATCGTCTCTTTCTGCCATTTTCATTCGAGCCAAATATCCCAAGAATAATGAAAAGACAGGTAGAGCCAAATCGTTTTTTCAGAGTAGGACCTTCTATTGTAGCGGTATATTACCACCCAAATTCCAGCGCTATATGACAAACAGATCTTATCTCACAATCTGCCGGTATATTGTCACTAATGATGTAATTACAATACATCAACGAGATCTCTCATGCGAGTTATTAATGATTATTGTCAAAAGCGCGTTTTGTATGCGAGTCGCGAACAACATAAATTGTGTGTGGCGCTGTAGCGGTAACTCGCCACCCAAACTCTTGGGCCATCGTCGATGATCATCACAGGGTTGTCAGGTGTCTTGAATTATCGTACCAGTGAAAAACCTGGCCCACGCGAATTTTCTGTAAAATTATCCGTCACATAACGTTGCAAACCGTCCAGAAATCATCAAATTTAACTGTATTTCAGGCTCTTACTCGTAGTTCTTCTATCCTGTTGCTATTTTCAGCAACTCATTTTGAATTTATTAAAGTATCTTTGCTTTGTGCTGAAAGCATTTGAGTTTCATATGATGGTGCTATGCGAGACCTTTTGAACGTCAAGGTTCAACAAAATTTTTGAATCTGCTTCATCTTCATTCACGGCTATGCAATTTCAACTCGTCGGTATACATATTATGTATAGTAGCGGCAGGTTTAATATTACCAATTTCACGTCATATCATTTATCTTTTTAACATGAAAAAATAAGCCAACAATAAGTTTTCCTATTTTCTCAAAAGGCCTACTAGAACTGTTAAAGTCAATAATGATTGTACTCTTCATCAGTTTACATAGTACTGTGACAATTAAGTTTTTTTCTGATGTTATAGTTATTTTGGGGCTTTCCATCCACTTAGCAGCCCTGCCTGCCTCAGCTGACGTGATCTCGTCCAAAATCGGTACGTGTGGGCACGAGGGTACCGTTGGTACAGTCGGGCACGTCGAGCTTGACAGCTTTAGATGTACCTTAATTCCTGTGCCATAAGAGATACAGTGTGTCAGTGACAAGCCTGAACTGTCACGTTTTTTGGACCTCGATTAATGGCCTTGATAGCTCAATGGAGGGTTTGTTTGGGCATCATCGACAAACTGGTTATTTTTATTTGGCGATCTTTGTCATTTTTGGCAGTTATTTGTATATTACGTACATTTCTTTGGTTTTATTTTTATGGTTTTGTGTAAGGAAACTTCTATGACAAATTGATGCCTTGTAGCAAGAAAAATATTTTTTATGGTTTGTAGATAAAGTTTGTTCGTTTCAGCCAAAAAACGTCCTCTGTAATTGAGCATAACTACTTATTTATCAGGTGATTCGTGTATACTTAGGTCTTAGCTTAAGCAATAAAAAAATATTAAAATTATCATTTTCATCTTTAACGTTTCGAAATCCGAAGCTATATAAAACAAAGAGTATCTAAATGTATTGTAGAGTTCCTTTTACTCCCAAAGTTGATTTAACAGCGCCGGAAGTTACTACTACTATCTACGACATCGTATTTAACGACGAAGCGATAGTAAAAGTTGTCCAAATTATCCATGTCATAATCTGGGCCCAGCCATCAGTCAAGTAACAAGTCCATCCGACACGTGCGTGCAGTTATAGAGACGGCATGGTGTAACTAGTTTAAGCCCGAAACTTTAAGAAGCTTTCTGAACAGTGTAGGTACACCATTAGTAGAGAGTTCGACACTCTTGAGTTCTTGACCACAGAGATCCTGGGTTCCATTCCCAATTTTTCCCAGTTTGGTTAGATATTGTAAGCTTGAATCAAATCATGTTAAATCTCTATTGTCATCCTGTCATCATCAGGTAACCCATTGTCATCTATGAAGAGGAAGGAAGCACCATGAAAAACATTATTTCTGAGCCTATTGTTGGCAGTATTGCTTGGTAGCTCATCAGTTTGGTTAGAGTAATACTCAAAACGGTAAACTTCTTCAAACCCTTGAGTCGTGATCTTTACCGGCATTTAAGACCCTGGCTTTTGTTATGGCTACCAGGAGTTATGAACATGAGTTTTATTGGGACTCACAGCCACCAATTATTGATAAATGAATACATCAGTCAAAGAACTGACCGGGTCTAAATTCGTCAGTCGTAACTGGTTTCGAGCGGCCATTAGATCTGTCTGTAACAATTTCATTATGGTGTTTGGCGATGGCAGCCGTGGTCAGACTGCGTACAGTCGAACGGAAAAACCAGATACAGATCTACGACACTGAGTTTCACTGTTGATTTTGTCTCTCTACATGGGCTGTAGATATCTTTCAACTGAAGAATAACCTTGTCATTTTGACATAATTTCCTATACTAAAACTGTCAATGTGCAAACTTATTCTTCAGTCAAAAGTTATCCGAAGTTTCAGTCCTTAGTCAGTCGATTCTCTCTCCCTAATAAGGTCTGTTAGGTCCGTGGCCAGTAACAGACTTATTTGGTTTTCTAATCATCCTGTGTGACACAATCAACTTTACCTATCAACCTATGAGTCAAGCAGAAGTAATTACTTACTTATTTGTTTTAAGTGTTTCAACGTTTGGTTAATTATAGGATGTTAATTGTTAGGTATCGGAGAAAAACTTACTAATGTATGACTCAAGGTCAATTTATGAATAATGGTATTACACACATTTAGTGCAAGACTTTTCTTATCGTTTGTTGAATAATTTCGAGTCCGTCGATATTAATTTGTCAACTGTTTTTGTCGTCAACTGTACAGGTACGGACAAGCATGCAGTGAAAGTGACATTGGTTTTGGGGCAGGTGGTGACGTCACGCGAGAGATCGCCATCTGTGTTGGAAATGGATGGCTCTATTTTGGATGACAGTGCTTACGTTATGAGGCTTTAATGTTATAGGTTTTGTTTTGTTTGGTTTTGGTTTGAAGTAGTTTACCACAAATTGCGAAAGTACGTACTTTAATATCGTTAAATTCATTTTGGAGTATTTCGTAAAATTATACTTTTGCATCCTACTAATATTATTATAAATGCGAAAGTTTGGATGTCTGGATGTTTGTTACTCTTTCACGCAAAAAATACTTTACAGTATTATTGTTTATAACGCGGAATAACATATAGGCTATAATTTACAACGATCTGTGACAAACTGAATTTCACGCGGGTGAAGCCGCGGGCAATAGCTAGTTAATTATAGTGCAAAAGTATAATATTGTAAAGACAGCAACTAAAGAGTCAAGTATAAATACTGTTAGCGCAAACTTCGCCGAAATGGGAGAACGCGCATATCAAGTGCGCAATCGCTAAAATGTGCGCAGAAAGAATGCAAATTTTACAAAGCATGGCGTTTGTAATGGCCCAGTAATTACAAATATTACAATAAATGCTTTGTACCAAATGGTCTTGCATTTTGAATTTATGAATAAGAAATGTATGTATAATGTTTCAAATTTCAATTCTACTTTGTTTCGACAGTTAGGCCTCGAAATTGAGAAATTGCGGGATTTTATTGTAAACTTGATATTATGAACTGTAAGTTTTGTTCTTTTATACTTAAAGTATTGGTTTTCTCCTCTAACTTCAGGGTCAGTGGTGTTTTTCCCAACCTTAAATATTCACATAGGTACTCCTAGTGTTAAGTCACTCGTTCTCTAGTCTAACTGTAGTGTAGTCGTCCACTGTTAAGTTATTTGGATACTTTATTTTCTTTGATATAATGCTTGCATTACTTACTTGGCTGAGATGTTTCACTTCCATTTGTCTTAATTTCGTCTGTCTCCATTATCATATCACGTAACTTAAGCAAATATAATGTTATCGAGGTTACTGTTGATCGAGCCTGTCTCGGTGAAACCGCGCTTTCCCCGCAATGGCCGCTAATGGTGTTATGTCATCGCGAATTGAACTTGACAATGGGTATGACAAGAGCGGTTTAAGTGACAGATAAAGTGCACTATCAATGTCATTGTTTTCTTTGACTGATCATCGGAAATCCGCATCGAAAGCTGCGCACGCGCGTGATGTAAACGCGTTAATAGTTTTATGTCATCTTGGATTGACTGACTGCTAGCTGAAAGCTTCTTCAAAAGCTTCCGTAAGCTTCTGCTCGTTTTTCAAGCTGCAGTAGAATCTCAGGAAGTCATCGGTACATTGAGCTTAGTGCGTCTTAGGCTTGTGAACTTCGCGTCAACCATACCATCTCCATTCGAATTCTCCTTTTCTTTGATTTGGATATGTTTGTTCTGGTCAACGCACAATGGAAAAGTATAAGTTCGTAAGTGTTTTGAGTCATCGTACCTATCTTCAAATATTGATTTAGTTTGGTACTTTGGTAACGATGACACGCTTGGATAAAAGTAGTTTACCAATTCATCACTACATTGCAACACATTTATTCTTATGAATTGCAATAAAAATAGTAACGTTATTCAACTTTTCCAAATTAAGTTGTCAGAAAGTAAGTACATTGCGATGCCATTTTTTACAGCAGATTTGCGATCGCATGATGATAATAAGTAATAATGGTTAATAAGTATAAACTGTTCTGCTTCGGGTGCTCTTTACAACAATAATTACTTTCTTGTTGGTAAAGATAATGGTAAAAGAATAGATAATACTTATTATTAACACTGTAATTAAACAAGTTAAAAACAACAAACAGTAAGCTTGGGTAATTTGCTATATTTAGCGCTACCTGTAGTGTATCGTATCTGGTAATTAGTTACATTAATTTGCTCAAACAAATGAATTACCTAAATATAAAAATTGATACTACGACGTCATAATAAATACTGGATCTCAAGTTTTAAATAGAGTCTAGGGGTGTGTGGATCACGGCGTCAAAATGTAACTGATTTTCACAGGCTGTGTTTTCTTTGCTCTGTTGTGAGATCGAAACAATCAATCAGACCATTAGTATTTTTTACTTTAAATTATGTCTATCTAGCTGTACTGGTGAATTCTCCATGCATTGATTTATATGAAAATCAAACACCAAACTAATATCGTATTTAATAACTAAACATTCGGCTTCGTGAAAGCACATATCGAAGTCAATATTTATCTTGTATGTGATTGAAAAATAAACAAGCAAATTCGCCGGGCGTTTGATCGGCGCGGGCGCAGGTGCGAAGCAATTAAGTCGCGACCCGGTTCCCACGGGCCACGCCCGTCCTAGCTGCAAAGCTGTCCTGATTTAGTACATAGTACTAAACACTGAGGACTCCTATTTCGTTGCTATAGGTGCAATTTTGCAGTAAAAAGTATATACCTATTGATGCGCGATACCTACGATGTCTGTACCAACACATGATCAAATCGCTGGTCCCCTGTCCTGATTTAGTACAGACAGAACTTCTAGCTGAACACTAAGGTCTTCTATGTCGTTATAATAGGTTGTATTTTACAATAAAAAGTGTAGACCGATGTTCTGACGTCTGTATCAATACTGGATCAAATTGCTGATCTTCCAAAGACCATGACAGTCCACGCGACCTGTCATTGGCCTATGATCGCGACAGCAATGGCGATTTGCACGCGTTGGTGTGGTTGAAGTTTTGTACAGTGTATGTGAGTCGAGTTTCGGCAAGGTGAAATTCCAAAAAGATTAGACCAGTCCATCGTACTTATTGCGGGAGAAGTAACTATGTAGCGTTCCTACGTCCAGCTACGGTTAACCCACGATTATTATGGTGATGTTTCTAAACTTTTAGCACTTGATGATACCTCTATCGTTCAATTAAGATTTCTCTGTCATGATTGTAGATTTGAAGTCATTCGTAACAACATAAAAACCATCTAGATCTTTTGTAGGCGTTCCTCAAATCCGATTTCAAATTAAGTTATGTTCTCATCAGATTGTATATCCATTTTGTGAATATTATTTCTTCTTTTTTGTTGCCATTCCGTTTTCGCGATATCAGGCTCAGTTTTTTAGAAATCGTTTATTAATACTTTCTTACAATTGCTTTCGTGAAATCGAATATTTTGTATCTATCTGTAGAGTTGTTCCAAATCAAAAGTACTTTTCTGGTGGACAGTTTGATATTTCTGTTATCTTAGAAATTGTAAGAAACCGACATATTATGTCATAACTAAGTTAACTTCAATATCACTATCCCGTTAAAAATGTCCTCAGTATGCTCTTCAAGTATGGTTCACAATTTAGGGCTTACTATGTAGTTTATAGCTCATGCGACAAGAATTCGGCAATGTTATGTAAATAACATATTATTACGGTAAAATCTGAGAAACAGACGTTTAACTGTTTCGTTGAATGATGTACCTACACATTATTTAATTTTGCGTTAAATTATAAGTGTAGAGTTATAGATGGAAAATAATTTTTCCTTTACCTAGAGGAAGAAGCTTGGCACAGTTGTTTTGATTCCGTGAAAACCTTCTGTTGGTGAATCTTATCTTGTGGAAAGTGGAATTTGTTTTTGTTTTAATAGTGCATTAATAAGCGTCAATCACCTATAATGAGTAATTTCGCTGTTAATTGCTTGAGTCATTACACTCTATATTTAGGTGTTCGTTAACCACAATAGGTATTTGGCTCTCATATGGAAGGTTCACTGACCTAGTGCTGGCAACAATAGACTCGTCCGTGTGTTTACAGCCTACTACTAAATGGACAGAGAAAGCTTTGTGCATTTCTCGTTTTGCTAGTTTCATTTCTTAATTGCCAATCTTTTCTGCAGAATCTAGACTAACATTATATTAAAAGGTATTAATAGAAGCTACTCCATTTTTATTAACATTGATTTGCAATTCGTTTTCATCAAATGACCTCCTATCTTTCAAGTCTGTCATATCTGGGAGGTCATCATCATGGATAATTATTTTTATTCTGACACCAAGTTTTTGTCAAGACATGACTTTATTTTATTTGATCGACTTAATTTCCCTATAACATTTAATTTATGTTATTAATAATTTTCTTAATAGCTAACTTAAACTTCCTTAATTATAACTAACACAACACGCACATTTATGCGTGTATTGCATAAATTTCCCTATCCCATGCAGTGTTATTAGCACTTTTCTCCTAGCGGAAATTGCGTACGTCCAACATATTTTGCCGTCAACGTGACCAGACTTTACTACCAAAGGAGACTTACTTCCCGATACCACTTGTAAAACTGTACCACCATCCGCACTATCCGAGCACTGCGCACTTCACTCACCACAATCACAATCGCGATCGCGAGCATTGCGGAGTCAACGCGCACTGGGCATGGTGTCGCGTGCGCACCGCGTCGCGGCTGGCATCCGACTGGCGGCGCCGGCTGCAACCCTGGCCTTGCACGTGGGGTTGCACTGAGGCAATTTTCGCGGGTTTTCGTCTCGTCATAATAAAGCCCTCTGCTGCAAAGAAATCGATGTCGATCCTTGGTTGCCCTTAGCCCACTGGTAGCGACTTCGATTGTGTCCTACATTCAGCTAATGTTTTCTGATCCGAAGGTGTGCTTTAGGAAGGACCTCTAATTTGGAAGTGATCAGGAATTTGGAGATTTTCTTTGTGGGTGCTTTGGGTGCAGTATACGTAACGAACTTTAAGAACTTTAGAGGTTGGAAGAGGAAACTTTTCATTGTTGTTATTAATACCTACTCATTTATTTGCCTGCAACGTTATGTACGTCAAATGATTAGTATCCACTTCCAGCTTACTCGCAGCAGCAATTACATTCGCATCACCTGCTTTGTGCTCTAAATCATTCACCTCAGAGTCATCTATCATAATAGTTTGAGTTATTTCACGCTATTATACCTACTCGAACGCATCGCGTTACATTGCAAATTCACACGGTATAAAAATTAGGTTCCGCTTGCTAGCAAGAAAGAGTGTGAGCGACTGAGTAGGTCAGTCGAGTAATCGTTTGCCAGCCGCTGTCTGCAGCTCTCTCTTTTTCGCAAGTGTGGAAGTCGAATGAGCGTGAAAGGGATGGAGCCGATGCGCGTGCGTCGCACCGTTATCCCGCGACGATATCTTGAATGAAGATGGCGTTTTCTCTCGCGCCAAAACAATGGCGCCCACTGCAAATTGACCTGCCACTTGAAAATCGAAAGGCGAGCGCTAATTATATTAATTAAATGCACACAATTAGTGTCAGCATGTGAAGTACTGCGGTGCAGCGCCCGGCCACGACACAATCTGATTGTTGAAGGCAGGGGAAATTGCCTTTAAGCTGTTCAATTTGCATTTTAGTTAGGAATTGAAATTGAGTATAGCAATTAGGTATCATTACTTTTATCTCTAACAGTGTCATCATAACTGTGTTTTCAACCGACTTCAAAAAAGGAGGAGGTTCTCAATTCGACCCGTATGTTTTTTTTTTCTATGTTTGTTACGCGATAACTCCGCCAATTATGAACCGATTTGAACAAATCTTTTTTCGGCGTATAGGTAATACCTCAAGGGTGGTCCCATTTAAATTTAATAATAGAAAAAACAACCCCCAAGGGTGGAAAATTGGGGATGAACTTTTCTATACGCAATATCTCCGCCGTTTATAAATCAATTTGAACGATTATTTTTTTGTTGAATAGGTATTATCAAAAGGGTGGTTTCATGCGAATTTGAAGAAAATATTTCACCCCCAAGGGTGGAAAATTGGGGATGAACTTTTTTATACGCAATATTTTTAATTTTTAGTTTTTTTTGTGTTCACGCATTTGAAGTCGGTTTTATTTTTTCAAAAAGTTAATTATTTGTAAATTTTAATTCTTTTCGTAGGTGTATGCATTGATTGCTCTTTTTCTAAAGTGTTGCAAATTATGTGCAATTAATGTTTACCATTAGATTTTTGCATTGATATCATTAGAGTGGGATTACTATACTATTTCTTTTCGCAAATAACATTCTTGAAGTAAATTTTAAAACTCTAGTATCATCTAACACATCAAAGGGTTCCTATACTTTTATTTGCGGTAAATTGTATACCTCCTGTCGATATATTTTCACCAGACAACATCATAATTTGATATTCTCAAACTGGCTTAGTATTTGTCATCACAGTCTCATAAATGTAAATTTGCGTCTCGCCAGCTAGACATCGGACACTTGCGTGAAAATGAACTTGTATATGACCAGTGGCCCACTTATTAAGTGCGGGTAAGTAACGTTTTCCTTTTGGTGCGCAGATCGAGTAGAAAGTCTTGGTGAAACTTGAATGGATACTGCCTGATGAACAAATAATCTTGGATGCACTTTCGTTTTTTCAATATTTAACTTTCTCAAGGAAGAGGCACTGTAAACAAGCTTTCAAATTGCAACTTTCCTTATAATGGCTATTTAATTAGCATACATATTAAACGCTGTGGGCGGCTGGAGTACCAATCGCTGGTTTACGATTGTCTTAACGTCGTTGTTAATTAAGTGAGTCTAAAGAAACACAGTTCTTTACAAATAATTTATTTAGCCTTAACTTATACCTCAACACAATCATATCTGTTTTGCCAAAACATTTCGCAACTTCTTCCAAAAGTCTTCTGCATTATTTTCGTCCCAAGAATGGTACACCTTTGTTTTCAACAAATATTTCAAAGTTGTAGTTAAATATTTACTCTCAATATTTCCAATTTTCACTAACACTAAAGGATCGTATGCAGTCCCGTCTTCTAAAAACAACCTGTGGTACTCGGCGAGCTGCGTTTCCCATCGACACCACTGTGATTTTGCAAAGTTATTACTAATTATTAGTATTACATATTTACTTTCGTTAATACAAGTTAACACTGATTCTGAGATAAAGGAACCTATTTCGAAATCCCTCTCATAAACACATAGCTTTAGATTAGACGGGTGTGACTCTAGCTGTACCAACATCTCGGAAACGAATTCTCTATCTTCATTACAATATGATACAAAAGCGTCGAATTTATACCCTCTAGGAATACTTTGAGAGGCTGTTAAGGATTTTTTAATTAAATTTCTACCTAGAGCTAGTTTTGCCAAAAAAATCCAGTACCTGATATAAATTCTATACTTATACAAAATTATAACTACAATTGCAACTAGCATTATTGAAACCAAAGATGGAGCAGTCCAGACCAGAACCATTAAATTGGAGATTTGGTGGTAGACGAGGCACCGCAAGTTTCTGATGGACGACAAGTACTCGGCCACTCTTCGGTCCTCCCAAAGGTCTGGACTGCTGCATTGGAATTTGGAGTGGTCAAAGAAATTCTTAAGACTAGTAGTTCCATTGGCCTGGAGCCATAAATAAGTTTTGTACATTGCACTACAATCACATAAAAATACATTATCCATAAAATCTATTTCTACAGTTTCATTGTTTTTAGTCTCTAATAAATAGCTAAGATCTTGAATCATACTTATTGAAAAATGAGAGATTTTATTGTTAGTAAAATATAATTTCAGGGGCTTTACTCCCGACTCTAAGAATAAAGGCCTCCACCAGGATACTAGAAGGTTTTCACTGAGATCTAAAACTGTCAACAACTTCAACGGCTTTAAGGTTTCAGCTGTAATAAAATACAGGAGATTGTTTTTTAATATCAAATGTGTTAAATTTGGCATCGTTTCGAAAATATTGTCGTCTTCATAAAAATGTCTTATGCCACAATTTTGCATGTTTAGGATTTTTAACTCATTTAGCCCTTCGTATTGAGAGCTTGTCAAGTTTTCGTTAGCCGTTAAAGGGTTGTTAGCCAAGTTGAGGACTTCTAATTTTTTCATACTTTTAAAGGTGCCATCTCCTATATGATATATCGTACCGTTTTCTAAGCTTAACATTCTTAGATTAACTAGACCGGTGAAAGTATAGTCAAATATAGATTTGATCCGATTGAAAGATAAATTTAATATTCTCAGTTCTTTGCATTGTAAAAACGTGTCCCTGTCTATTTCGTAATACACTGGATTTGCAGGATTACCTTTATTTGAAGATATATCTAACAGCAGAAGCTGGTCTGATAAATGTTTACTATGGATGCCTGGTAGATTATTACCACCTAACAGTAAAACTTTAAGATTCGGGAACTTAGTAGGATTAAAAGCGTTTCCTCCAATCGAAATACACAACACTTTCCTTAAATCCAAAAGTTCTATATTAACCATCTTAGGAAAAGTATCATCGTGAATTATTTCAAATTGATTTTGAGATAGCACTAAGCTCTTTACTGTGCTCTTGGCAATTATTTTCATCAGTTCTCTGGGTGGTTGTTTACGAAAACCCATCCCTGATAAATCTAAATTGGTTAAATTAATGCCAACTTCTATCATTCTAATCAAAAAGTCTCCAATTAGGGTTGCGTTCAAATCATTGTCTCCTAAGTGCAATTCTTTCAAATTCTTCAAAATGTTGAAGCTATTTGGATGAATCTCATCCAGTCTACATAAATTAACATCGAGTTTCCTTAATAAAGTTCCACTCATTGGATAAAAAGCGTTTTCAGGAATTACTTCTAAAGGATTTTCTGATACATCAAGCCATCGAAGTGAGGGCAGGATACTGGGTCTGAATGCTGGTGTCAGCGCCAAAATGTTGTGGAATCCATTGTTGACCAACGTTAAGTTCCGTAGGTTGGTAAGTCCTTCGAAGAGTCGCTCGTTGATAGAGCAAAGTTGAGTGTTGTAGGATATTGACAGGTGTTGAAGATTCTTCAAATTCTCGAAAATTCCTGGCTCAAGGTATTGCAATTTGTGATTCGCCTCTATTTCTAGTATTTTTAAGTACTGAAGATTATTAAGTTGTCCTCTCAATATTTTGAGCATCACTGTTGTTCTCACTCGTAAGATTTCACTTCGCAATTTTACCTGAAACATGATAAAATACAATTAGGAATGAAGCTCGGAGAACTTCGATGTCACGAAAATCCTGACTATGATTCTAACACATATTTTCATTCTTATAATCCTAAGACATGTCCTGGCAATCAGTAGGTATTAGTAATTTAGAAACGCATCATTATTTTCCATTGAACCAAATCAATACTTATCTTCTTTCTCTAGACTTGGTTATATTCGTGTTAATATTTGGCACGTTTTAGACGAACATTCAGTTTAGTCGTTAGACAAAATTTATTGAAGAAAGGGATCCAACTTGAGTTTTTAATCCTAATTTCCAAAAGAAAAGAGAGTTCAATCAGCATGACTATATATTGTAACATCCTGATCTCTAGACGCAGACGGGGTCCATACTAGTATAGGTATAACACGCAAGTGTATTTAGCCTGATAAGATCTGTTTGTTTACATCGCTATTGTAATTCTTACGATAACAATTCTAGAGATAACGTGTTACGTCGTGGATAATTAAAATACTCCACATTCGCATTAACAAGAGTTCGGTTAAAATTAGAATTTGATTAATCACCTTTGCAAATTAGCCCGAGGATTAATGCTGTTAGTTACTATACACATTACACGTACTTGCAAATTTTCATCTTTTATCACTTAGATTGGTAGGTATAAGAAACAGGGCATAAATTGGGAAGACGTTGAAAGTCATAGCCCTTAGCAAGTAATTATTTAAAATGCAGTAAGTTTTGATTATCAAAATGTGTATGTATTCTGTGACATTGTTATAAGTATTATTATAACTGTACTGCGTTCAATAAATAATATTATCAAGAAAGTTATATTTGTTACTTTATCTACAACCTTATTAAAACAATGATACTCATGTAGCGGATATGCGTCAGTGAATTTAAAAATTTGATTGATAACTAGCGTCCCGCCTCGGCTTCGCTTGGGTGCTATGTCTTAGGTATACATGAACCTTCCTCTTGAATCACTATTGCTGAAAACTACATTAAAATCGGTTGAGAAGTTTGAAGAAGCGCACAGAAAGCGGGAGCGACTTTGTTTTACCATGTAAAGTTTTCCTAACCTGAGGAAATCTCCTGCACTCATAGTTCCCAAAGCAAACGACCAGCTGCCTGTCCCGGCTGGCGCGGCAGATGCACCCGGAGTATCGGTCTACCCCCAGCTCCACTGGCAAAGGCTCGCCCACCCTCGTCTCAGGCAGTAAGAAGTGGCGGGATATCCCCTCATAGTCTTCCAGCAGGTTGCTCCGCGCGTTCTGTGCGTAGCAGAGAAGGAGCCAGAGGTAGCCGATGAGCAGCATGCTGATGTGGGTGACTGGAAGTTAAGATTGTATGTTTTAGAAAATATGAGCTGGGAAGCACATCAATGAGGGCTATCGTTTTTATACTTAACAGTTGGCACCCCTGGCGATTGACAGGACCTTACTCTACAGTGGCGCCATCTTGATGAGTGCAAATGCGATAGTCCTTAGCGCTCACCAGTTGGTGCCACTGTCGTCGCTACTAGCAAGTGACAGGACCTTACTCTACAGTGGCGCTAACTGGTGAGCGCTAAAACGATAGCCCTCATTGCTATTGTCTTAAAATAAGCAACTAATATTAATGAATAGACAACTGAATTTTATATATCTACTGGGAACGATTTAGACAAGGTTTATAGTAGATTTTTGGCGTCACCTGAAATCAGACGACCTTATGATAATTTTAACCCCGGCACTGTAAAAACTTCACCCTATTTTGTGTAATCATACAAAGACGAGGTTTTCACATGGCTATAATTATTATGCAGAAAGGAGGGTTATGTTCATCTCAAGACACGTCTAACATTAACATTTAAACGCGGACGCCTAACATAACGTTTGTCACCTGCTTGCAGCGTTATTTAAGCTTTGGCCTCTGACTTAGCTTCGCTTATAACCCGACTGCGCCAGAAGGAGGGTTATGTTTTTGTAAGATACGAATCGAGTAGAATGTAACTTCTACGAGGATCGACGAGAAGAAATGCGTAAGTGATAGGAATGATTGCGTAGTAAATGGCGTAGTATGATAATGTGAAAGATGGTAAATACCCATTAAGATTATTTATATGAAAGAAATGAATTGTTACTGATATCTACAGACAGGGAGAGTAGAGTCTTAAAAGGATGCCAACGATTTCAATTTCACCCCGTATATTGTATAGTTTTGAGCAAAACGGATGCCCGGATGCTGGCTGCTTCAATATACCTATATTTTAAAGTGTTATTTAAGGCTTCGTTGTCTTTTAAGGGTTTGTTGCTTCATGAACGCTAACATACCAGTATGCAGGAGAAACTAATAAAATAGCATTAGACAAATTAACGATGGGTTAAGTAGCAGTACTTGTTGTGCCCACAATCTACACGCAAAGACACGTTAAATGTATTTGTATTTCATTAACGTGGATGAATCTTGCGTCAATGGGAAGGTACCTACAATTATTATGTATGCACATACGACTAACGCCGCCTATTGACTTCTACCATTCGTGCCTTAACGGTTCATAAAAAAATATTTTCGGATTGAATGATGATTTCGTTCGTTCGTTTGAACGAAAGACGTCCACTGCTGGACAAAGGCCTCCCCTAAGGATTTCCACAAAGACCGGTCCTGCGCCGCCCGCATCCAGGCACCTCCCGCGACCTTCACCAATGATTGATGATTTAATAATAAGGAAGGTTATGTTAATATATATCTATGAAAACACCGCGAATACAGCGTAGATAGAGCATAGAATAGAGCTATATCCGTAGTCGTAGTTGCTCAATGCGAGAGATCTGTTTGCTAACACCTCTCGATATTTAGCCAAGCTATTAACAGCGACATGGAATAAAGTGACTCTGCATTCATAATGTAAACTTAAATAACATATGAAGAGATTGACCAAATGCTCATTCAAAAGTATCGATTATTTTTATTCTCTGAGCTAAAGTAAAATCTAGACGTGAAGTCATTTATATTTAGTCGTATGTCCCGTAAAGGACGAACATCATACATTGGCACTTATATTACATGTATATTAATCTAATGTTAATAAAAACGCGTTATATTTGTTTGGTGTAAGTTGAAAAATAAGGTTACTAAAAGTCATAATGAAGCAGATTTGCATACCTTAATTAACAAACAATTAAGTAAAGTTTAATTAACGGTTAACTCTCTTATTCTTCTTAACTGTTGTCTATGTGTAATTTCCTGGAAATTTTCATAGCTTTATATTTTCTTACTATTGTAGCTCCAGTTACACTACTTACAGTATGAACTATAGAAACCCGAAACCGCTCCTAAAGGCAAATGTTTTCTATCATATTCATAGTAAGTGAGCATGCGATTTTGTTATGCCAAACAAATCATCATCATAAACCATATCGCCTATACGTAATATCAATGTAGAGTCATTTTATGGTGCTACAATACTTATTTCCTGAGTCCTATCTAAATAAACACCTCTATCTATTAACTTAATAATATTATTTTGAAAATGAGTTAAACACTATTTAGAAGGCCGTTGAATTTATGGAGAACCAAAATCAGACTTTATTTCAAAGATTCTGTAGACCTGCAATGCTTTCTTTTGTTTTAGGCTGAGTTGCATCACCTAACTTTAACGGTAACTATGACGATAACCGATGCTTTTTGTATGGAGTTAGACAGATTTTTGACGTTTGGCAAAGTTAAATTATGATGGTGCAACCCAGCCTTAAAGTTTAGTGTTATGCAGGGCTTCGGCGTTTTTTACGACACGCATGTTTGAACGACTTTTGAAATGATTTCGTACAATCGTGGTTACCCAATTCGCAGACATATCAGGCGGCTGCTCGCTAGCGAGTTGATGTTAAATGATTTTTTAATGTCATTATCAACATGGTAATTGCTATAGTCGACGTATGTGCACAACTCATAACGTTAATGTGTTTTTGTTTCGCGTTGGTGATCAAAACTCCACAAGGATTAGAAGATAAAAACGTGTTAATGAACCACCGTAATCTTTTTTTATGCAAACAATAATACATAAATCATCATTTCTTGTTAAAAATATGGGTATATGCTTAATTTTCTTCTGAGATGTGAGAGATTATCACAAATTCAACGAAACACTTTTCAGGCTGAATGATTTCAAGTATATTCTAGCTTCCATGCCCGAGCTAAACTGGAAAGCACAAAGTTTTTTCCTGAACCACTAGCTTTCCAAGCTTTAAGCTAAGTGGCTTACTGCGTGTTTTCAGTTACAACTTATATCTGTAATTCTATCATATTAACTAACTCTAACTCCAATGGATCAATTTTAATGAGTTTTTTTTATTTAAATGGGACTAATAACTAGTTCCACCTAATGTAATTAATCTCTTAAAAGTTTATTTGAATAGCCGATTTTATTTTTTCTCACGCTATTTACAAACGAAGCCGTGTATCCTGTTTATCCATTATACAAATACAAATAGATCACAATAGGATTCCATTCGACAAACTTACTGTTCAAAGAAAATCCTGAGTATTACAAAACTTTGCGGTCACCAATCTGCATTCGATAGCCATATCTAACACTGTCACTCACAGTCCATCACGAATTACATCATACACAGACACAGAACGTTACGAACACGGAAAGTTTCGGCGCCTCCTAACGCGCGAGAGGCACTGATCTCGCGCGACTCGTACGCCAGATGTTTGCACAGCTTCAGCCACTCATTGGTCGGTGATAAGGCGGCGAATCTCCTAATTTGGGGTGCTAATTCGAATGCAGACGGGTGTCAAACTAGTTCCTTCCAATTCCAGGATAACGTCCTGGAATTGGAAGGAACTAGTTTAGATGCACTGTACACCTGACGATTAGGAATGTCGTAAGAACAGAGGAAAATCTTTTCAGTGCATGTAGCTCAGTTGTGATATAATGTTTTAAACCGATTTCAACAAGAGGAGGAGGTTCTCAAATTGGTATGTTTTTTTTTCGTATATTTACTTCTGATTATCGTAACGCGTTTATGTCTTTTTTATGGTAAAACTTAAAGTTATCCATATACTTAATTATTTTTGTCTCTATAATGTAGTTTACATGTAACACTCTCCTAGCTTTCCTCAATGAGGGCTATCGTTTTAGCGCTCACCAGTTGGCGCCACTGTAGAGTAAGGTCCTGTCAATCGCCAGGGGTGCCAACTGTTAGGTAAAAAAACGATAGCCCTCTATGCTTGATGATCTCATGTGAATCTCGTGGTCCGGAGACTGATAGTCATCATAGAACTGAAATTATCTAAGATTGAGCAAGACGATATTACTTTTGCGATTTTATTAGTGTTCTCATTGCTGTATTCTTAGTTGTATTGTTGGAATCAAAACTCCAAATTTTACACCAAACTAGACCTTAATACGTCTAGTTAAGATCACACAAGCGATCTTATGTGCAAGTTCACACCTCAACCAATGGGCTACACTCTCACGGCGCCTGCGCATGACGTCCATAGGTGTGAATTTAGTCAGCATATTTACTCGTGTACAATGACCACCTAATCTATATTCTTTGTTAAACCTTGCTTTGAACTTGACCATATTCAGGAAACGTGATTTTGCCTTTTGAACTTCATTTGCAGTTCCGTAACTCAAGGATCATTGATCCTTATGAGTATTTTTTTCATTTTTCTTTGACTTAGGTGTAAATATTAATGCGGCAGCGTTTATCGCGAAGTACTTTTAATTCTATGATACGTCCAATTATACGTCTCATTGTTATGTCTGCATGTTGATTTTGACCCACCTCTCGAACTTGAGTCGAGATGAATGCAATATAGGATATTATGCTTTGATGATAGAATCATATTTAGATGTTAAAGGCTGATTTTTCAATCGTATGATAACTTTTAATTGAAGATTCTGTTCGGAACATTGGCGGTTTCAGTATGGGAAATATGTCAAAATGACAAGTTTATCCTTCTGTTAAAAGATATCTGACGATTGTAAAATCAGCCCTTAGGAAAGGTTTTTTCCTTATTCAATGGCGTCTACTTACTTAACACACATGTTAATTTATGTATATCATGTTTGCAGAGATATGAGGTTGTTTGACTATTGTTCTCACTTTATCAGTTAAAGATTTAATATTATCTTATCATAGTTAGCGTTTCTGAATAAATTCGTTGGCTTGAGGCTTTAATAAGTCGCAGAATGGTATATTGGCACGAGTTTCAATCGAATTGCATTGCATCAGAGATATTTTTATAGGAATCTAATTTATACATTTTTATATTGTGCCGCACAAACAATCATAATCATTTTTTTTATTTTAGGCCGACCTGATCAAATTACTACACATTTCATAATATTGGACAATTTTGTTTACCTAATAAAAATATTTTATACATGCGCCATATAGAGATATATGTAGAGCAGTGCCTCTTACGTTTTGGCTTGCCTGATTAATGATAATAATAATAATAATTAACGCAATTTTGACATTAAAGAAAATATCTATATGACTATGCAAAAGGCAGCGATTCTCAACACCTGTCGTATCGTCAGAAAGTTCATGCAGGACGACTCCAACTCCGCAATCAACTCTGAACACGTAACTCACTTGGCATGAGCCCGTGAGTTAACGTTATACCGAAGAACTTATGGACTTCGAGTAAAAAAAAAGCCTAAGAAATAATAATAATAATGGGTGAATATCCCAAACACGTTTTTTACGCGGCGGAGCTGAGAATCGATGGGAGAAATGTAACTAGAGTAGAGGTGGGCGCCACGCCGGCGCGCCGCCGCCGCCGCGAATTTTTTCACGCCGCCGCCGCCGACGACCAGCTGTCGGCGCGCCGATACTGATACTGTACAAACTATTTGAAATTCATTTCTCTCCTTACTGCACTAATTTGTGTTTCGAACGCAGAAGAACTATTTTTTTATTGAGTTGAGCGGCTATTCTAGTTCAATAAAGTCCTAGTATCACTGCGACCGGACCGATCTATTGTGATCGCCGCTATTTTCCTTACAGTATCTTTTGGGGGGCGATATGTTTTACATCTTGTGGGCTTAGGATGTATTTGCCCAGGTGTAAGCTCCGCTTGCGCATGAAAGATCCTACTCAGTCCTATGATCTGCTTAGAGCATTTTCGGTCATAGGTTTTTATGAGAGCTTTGGAATGAGTTAATCCTGGCGTGTCTGACCATGCCTTAAAGGATTTGTTCAAATAAATGTTCTCCAAGGTCATTCGAGCGAGACTTTTGGGAATGCCACAAAAGGGTTCTGGACCATATTGTGTTCCCTCCGCTCCCGCTCTGGCCAGTTCGTCGGCATTTTCACTGTCCACGATTCCCGCGTGAACTGGAACCCATCTCAGCGTTACTCTGTTACGTTTTCCTAGGGTATTCAGTCGACTCATGCAGTTTTCTACCAACTTTGAGGTGATTAAAGCCATCAGCGCGGCCTTACTGTCTGAGTTAATGTAAATTATGTGGTTGGCATAATTTTTTCGCAGGTTAGCTTCCGCACATTTAATAATTCAATCAAAAAAATAAGATCAAGCATTGGACTTGATCTGAGACTTGCAACAATCCCTGCCTTTGATTCCTACTGATGATGATGATTCATCCGACCGATTACGGTCATGGTGACCACTTCGACTTAGCTGTCTTAGCGGCGCTGGTGCGCCCGAAGATGGCTTACATAGCCGATCTTCGCGGTACCTAAACTTCTCGCACATTGAGAGTAATTACCCGCCGCCAACATAATTATAGTGAATGGCGGCAGATGGACGGGATTTACATCATCGCGTTTTGCGTCGAATTCAGTTGTGCGCTGCTCGTTGAATTCGCGGACTCGCCTCTACACAACACAATCTCCCGCCATTCTAGGTGCTGTGCTGCCAAACCTTCCCATTGTGATTTGAGAGGGCTCATTTAGTATATTTTCATATGCTGCTTCTGGACATCTTTGTACTTGACTATCTGAGGAGTTGACCGCCATGTTTCCGCTTACCCACCTCAAGTTCAAAGTAAAAGATTGATCCCTACTACGCTAATTGAGGACGAAAGACGCAGGAGGACAAAGTGACTGACTTAGCCCACAGAATCGCTAAAATCAAGTGGCAGGGGGCGGGGCACATATCTCGTAGAGCTGATGGCCGCTGCGGTAGTAAAGTTCTTGAGTGGCGACCACGAGCCGGAAGACGTAGCGTGGGTAGGCCTCCCACTAGGTGGACCGACGATTTGGGGAAGGTCGCAGGAAGTGCCTGGATGCGAGCGGCGCAGGACGTCTTTCGGCTGAAACGAAAGAACTAACGCTAAGAGAGATGGCTAAGCTAAAGAAATAGCCAAAATGGACCCTCGTAAAGCACTTGCATTTGATCTGATCACCATGAAGTCCATGGTCTTGACGATGACCACACTGAGTGTGAACCTCGCAAGTCTCTTAACTTTGGAAATGATCCATAAGGCTGGCAAGTCGCCTAACGAATTCTCTTATCGCTCAATTAATCTGACATTTGTATTGTAAAAATTATGGAAAAGGATCATTCTTGCTCGTTTATTCCCTTGCCTAAGTATGACCCATGTAATATAGTATAGTAGGTATACCCGAACATAAATTTTGGCAGAAACCATATCAACCATAATCAGTACAATGTTTGGAAAAGAAAAAATCCTAGACGTCTGCTTTCGCTGCGGCTTCGGCTGGGTTTATCATAAAGGACTACTCTATGAAATTTAAAAGTACCTTCTAGCACACTTCTACTATCTGCAGATGGATTCTTATCTCAGTGACAGACAGTTTTAAATCAAACTCGGTGACAAAATCTACTCTTTTTAGCTGCAGAGCTAGAGTACCCCAGGACTCTGTACTTGGTCCGATACTCTATAACATCTTCTAGTAAAGTAGCCCAGACACCAGAAAGCTGCGGCCTTCCTCAAATGTAACTGTGATCTTAAAGTGACTAGACTGTTGCAAAGTCAGCTGCTTGGCTGACCAAGTTAGCTAAACTCTGATTTTTAATTCGACGGAATTTTGACATTTCAGAAGTGTTGTCAACACTGAAACATTCCCACTAAGAATGGAGAGCATTTTCATAAATTAAAAAATAATCCTTTCTTGAATTTAAGGTTTCACTTGAAAAACTAAGGCTTAAAAATGTACCGATCATTTCAAAATGGTTAATTGAATTTTTATTATCATACTTTTGAAGTTACAAAAAAAAATTGGGAAATTATTTTTCTATTACTGGTCTCCCTGGCCAATAATCCATGGGTTACAAACCTTTTTTATGAAAATCCTTTTGTTAATAAAATCTTAGCTTCATAAAATAATCAACTTAACAAGATGCCAATTTTATAATCCAAGTTGATTATGATGACGATAATGATGATTGATGATCAATACATATTTTCGTTTATGATAATATGTTGTTTTACTACGTTAAAAACACGTTTTTTTCTATTTAATCTCTAAAATGTACATAATAATTAGTGTTCATTGAAATCACAAAACAAAAAATAGTTCATTCTTGTAAATTGTACTTGATGAAATTTCATTTCATATTATTTATTAATAATTCAAAGCAAAAAAGGCTTATTACATCTGAATTGTCAAAAAATGACAGCTGTCAGAATTCCGTCGAATTAAAAATCGGACTATAGTAAAAAAATATCTTTATAATATGCTCCTAGATACCTCGAGCAAGGTGCCCAAGGAGGCCAGTCGACATCAGGGCGCGGGCGCCGCGTTCGAGGAAGCGCAACCCGTCGCGCCAGCCGCGGTATTCAGTCATTTTTTGCTCAATCTAGCTCAAGAGGCTAGGCTTTCGTCTGAGCTTAGATTTATGATACCAGTAAATTATTTTTGCTTTAAGTCTGATATTATGATGGAGGCGCAATTTTGATCGGGTCCCGGGTTCTATTTTCAGTTTAGATTTGCTGCTGCATAATATCGCCTTATTATCCCTCTTCAAAACAAAATATCGTAATTATTTCATTGATGTTATGGATGGATTCAATGAGAGCTGTGATCGTTGCAAAGTTGTTGAGTAGCGATTGGCGACCTTTACATGGTAGGGAAATGGTATACGGGGCAGGCAAAGTACTTAAAGCTGGGATCGTAATCAGTATCTAAGGAGATTGCTGATCCTAGTTGGAAATTGGTGTCAAGGACAAGTTGCACCTTCTCATTATTAGTAAAAGTCAACTACGTTCTTGCTATATCGGCTGTGAAATTGGTTATTGGGACGAGTTTTTTAAGCAGTGGGGTCTCAATGTGTGGCCGATTTTAGACTGACGTAGGTATCAAGGAGATGGTAGTGGACTGCTGGCTGTTAGGACAGAAGGAGAGTTGTTATTAAAAGTCCGAATAGCTTTCAAGCATTTCCAGTTTATTCATATTGGCGCGGGCAGGGTGGCCGACAGGCTGCGGATGAGCTCGTCCATCTGCACCAGGTTGACGCGCGCCTGCTGCGACAGCCGGCCCTCGGGTAGCTCGGGTGGCTCGTGACAAAGAAGGAAGCCACCTTGGTTTTGGAGATGGTGGTCCATCGCTTTGGGAAAGCTTACGTCATTGGCCAAGACTAATGGCTAGATATAAGACAGGAGGATTGTAATTAAAAGTTCGAATAGACAGTACAGTTTATTCATATTGCCGCGGGCAGGGTGGCCGACAGGCTGCGGATGAGCTCGTCCATCTGCACCAGGTTGACGCGCGCCTGCTGCGACAGCCGGCCCTCGGGTAGCTCGGGTGCCTCGTGACAAAGAACGAAGCCACCTTGTTTTTGGAGATGGTGGTCCATCGCCTTGGGAAAGCTTACGTCAGTTGACCAAGACTAATGGCTAGATATAAGACAGAAGGAGGATTGTAATTAAAAGTCCGAATAGCTAGTACAATTTATTCACATTGGCGCGGGGAGGGTGGCCGATAGGCTGCGGATGAGCTCGTCCATCTGCACCAGGTTGACGCGCGCCTGCTGCAACAGCCGGCCTTCGGGTAGCTCAGGTGGCTCGTGACAAAGAAGGAAGCCACCTTGTTTTTGGAGATGGTGGTCCATCGCCTTGGGAAAGCTTACGTCAGTTGACCAAGACTAATGACTAGACATAAGACAGAAGGAGGATTGTAATTAAAAGTCCGAATAGCTAGTACAATTTATTCACATTGGCGCGGGCAGGGTGGCCGACAGGCTGCGGATGAGCTCGTCCATCTGCACCAGGTTGACGCGCGCCTGCTGCGACAGCCGGCCCTCGGGTAGCTCGGGTGGCTCGTGACGCAGGAGCGATGCTGACTCCACCAGGATCTTGCGGGATTCCTGTAAACGAACGTAATGGACATATTATATTCAACTTAAGACGATCGGTCATTTTAATGGAACTGTCGCATTTTGTGTTCGTTTACGTTTATCGGTAATAGGTACTCGTAAATAAGGTTGCAGTCACACGGTGCGTTAGAAATTATAATACTTCGGCAATTTCGTATTAATATTTTCGGGAATACCATTCAAAATCGAAATCAAAAATATTTTACTCAATGTTGACCACTGGTGGCACTTATGAGCGTCAAATACAGTAAAAAAGGCAGTCCTTAAGGGGCACTTTACATGTCTCCTTATCTTTTGGTTCAGGGACTTTTCATTCAGGGGTCTCCGACAAAGTTCAAGGAACGCACCGCCACGAAGCCTATTAGCGGTCGGCGATTTCACTCGCGAACTAAAGTTAATGCTCGGATTTGCTCCAGCTGTGATATAATTAATTCGCCGTATAATATGTGTGTCAGACTGTCATCAATTCGGGTGTGGACTGGTATTCGCGAATCGCTCGAAACTTTCTGCTTGACCAATAAAATCGTCGAGAAGGTTCTATGTTAACTTTTTACAGAATCTATTAGCGACTATTGGACTATGATGGTTTAGATACATATGGCACGCTAACAGAATATCCAAGGACAGACGATTCTTAAGAATTTGCAATGGAGTTCATAGATGGCTGATAAATTATGTTATGTAAATTAGCAATTCACTTTTGGTCTAATTTACAACATGCCGTTAATTCAAAACTTGCAGAAAAATAAGTAAGTTTGGCTTACAATAATACTTAAAAGTAAATCTGTCAAAAAAGACCCATTTTCATGTGTTATTCTGTGCATCACATTATATAACTTCTGAATCGTAGATAGGTTATTCTGGTCTACATTTTAACAATCTTCATTTCATAAGTGTTCGATGCGAACACTAGCCATTCATTTCATTTATTTATTTGGGTGCAATGAATCACACAAAAAGGCCTATAAATTCCTTTTTCTTTTCCCTAGCTCTTTTTCCCAATATTTGGGGTCGGCCTATAAATTTCATTCAAAAATATTAATTTACAATGTAAATCAGTCACTTTAAAACGACTACAAGAAGTGAAGAACCTAACGCACATATCGATCGAATATAAAACGAATGTAAATTCGATATCGATAAATTAGCGAGCGATGTGAGCATCAGGCAGATTGCTCTACTTGCGCAGCGCCGGAGCCTCCAAAGCGCTGCATTGTGCGCGCGCGCCGCTTCTCGGAAGCTGCAGCTCGTTACGCGGCTTTGCTTCGGTACAATTAACTGCAACTTTTACTAATATGGTCGCAGCTTTGGTGTACATTATAAATATATATCTACATTAAAATATTTTTAAATGCTTCGTACATTTTGAACACCTTTAATCTTGCAGACCATAGATTCGCAAACTCTACTACACTGTATTTCCACGTGCAACAATTTAAGCTAGCTAATTGGTGCTACTCTATCATTTCATATGGTTTTTTTTCAGCATGCAGCAGCATCAGGGTGAATGTTTTTATTTTTCAGGAAATCTTTGTTTTCAGTTTTCAACCGACTTCAAAAAAGGAGGAGGTTCTCAATTCGACCCGTATGTTTTTTTTCTATGTTTGTTACGCGATAACTCCGCCAATTATGAACCGATTTGAACAAATCTTTTTTCGGCGTATAGGTAATACCTAAAGGGTGGTCCCATTTAAATTTAATAATAAAAAAACAACCCCCAAGGGTGGAAAATTGGGGATGAACTTTTTTATACGCAATATCTCCGCCGATTATAAATCAATTTGAACGATTATTTTTTTGTTGAATAGGTATTATCAAAAGGGTGGTTTCATGCGAATTTGAAGAAAATGTTTCACCCTTAAGGGTGGAAAATTGGGGATGAACTTTTTTATACGCAATATTTTTAATTTTTAGTTTTTTTTTGTGTTCACGCATTTGGAGTCGGTTTTATTTTTTTTTAAAGTTAATTATTAGTCAAAAATTGTTTGTCACATTTTCCAACTTGCATTTAAAGTAAATAAATAAATAAACTTAATTAAGGATGATTAGTTAATCAATTGTATTCTAAAGTGGTCTAAAGTCCTTGAATAGGTAAAGAATTCATTTAGTGTTTACCTACGTATTATTTTCTCAATTTATCTTATGCGTCAAATAAGTTTTTAAAGGAAAATTGTAATTTGGTAGCGCTCAACTCGATCACAATAAGGGCTCCGCTTAACATGCGCGCGCGCACAAAGCAGTGCAGACGTGCCGCGCATGCGCGACGCGGTACAGTTTCGGCGAAAGTCGCCGCGGGAGCTGCCCACCGCGTTATTAATATAGCTCATTTATTCGGCTTTACGCTCGGCTTCCTCTCATGCTAACTAGATTGTCAACTCTTATGTGGGTAAGCTAAACAGGTTGCATGGTTGGAGTTGCAGTATTAGTTAGCTAAGTATACAAATGACGCTTCCGTTGGGCAGTTTGAGAAGGATATAGGCACTTTGTCTTATGACTATTGGTAAATAGCCTCCTTTCTGATACAAGGTCTAAGGCAAGGATCTAGACACTAAGGTGTTCACAATTAGGTCTCATCTGACAAAAATGAATGATTTTTTTTCAACTTTTCGCCGTTTTTCAAGTTATTTATCTAAAAGTTTGTTATAGATGGTTCTTACCGTAACATGACCAAGCAAAGCCAGTGGTCCCTCGACCATGGATCTTCGTCTGCCAGTCTCGGCTATGGCGGCGTGAAGCTCAAAGAGCAGGGACCCTCGCAGACGCGTTTCCGCTGCAAATAAATATATCTAATGA
Organism: Ostrinia furnacalis; assembly: GCF_004193835.3. Taxonomy (NCBI): domain Eukaryota; kingdom Metazoa; phylum Arthropoda; class Insecta; order Lepidoptera; family Crambidae; genus Ostrinia; species Ostrinia furnacalis. The sequence goes on along the minus strand of NW_021135639.1, from coordinate 340,875 downwards.
AGTTAAATGTAGTTATTGCAGTCACTTTTACGAGCCTCATGTTGTTCTTTAGCACACGCGTCTGCTTCTGAAATAAAATTATTACGTGATTGTAGTTGATCCAGACACTTGAAAAGGCCATCTACTCGTACATATCTTCTTGCAGAGCTATCGCCACAGTTGCCAGCCTTATCCTAATTGTAGAGATCAAGAGTAATCACTGTGGCAACTTATGTAGTTGTAATAGGCGCAATTTTGCAACAAAAAAGTCTGATCTGCTTTCGACTGTACCTGGTGCAAGCGTCTCTAGAAGGTCAGCAATCTTCTTGCAGAGCTGCGTCTTGAGCAGCAGTCTGTCATCGGTTACTCCCGCCAGCCCTAACTCGCTGTCCTGGCCGATCATCTGCGCGAGCGCCAGGCTCACGTCCGTCATGTAGTAGTGCGTCGGGTGCAGGTAGCTGCTGCAGTGGCTGATGAATCTGTAGCAAGAAAGGAATTGTGTTTGACCACCGACTATCAAGTCCCAAACTCATCGGAAACTAAGCTAGAAAAATACTCGGAAAATCACCTTTGGCTCCAAGGGTTACCAAGCAAGATGCATGTTATAAAAATAATCAACTATCTTAACTTATCGGTTAGTGTACTATTCAGAATAAGAGAACCTATATGTATAGGAAATAGAGTTTACACATTTTTTTTTCATAGTTTATGTGCTACTTGTGGTACGAATACAAATGACTTCTTATAATATGCGCTTTATTATTATGAAGAATTTATTAATTTACATGCTTAGCTGGTGAACTACGAAAACAAGTTTTGCAAAAACAATGGCTTATACTCTTAGTATATTATTGTTACGTTACAAAGTAATGTGTTAGTTATTTCATTTCATTATCAGGTTATGAATGGATTAGATACTCTGCGAGATAAGCGAGGCTTTCATGTTGAAAGAGGAAGTTCAACTTATAAATGACGTATGTTTGCATTACAATAAGTAGGTAAAGTGGGTATACGGGTATAATCGTACACATTTCCATAATAAACGTCACTTTAAAACACTGTTCAACGAGCGTGTAAGTTTATTAATAAGGGGGTACGAGTATAAAAAGATGATTTTTGTTATTATCGAATCAACTACGTCGTAGAAAAAACTAGTTTCACCTCTCGCAAGCATCGGGGTCTTCTTTGGGCATCGCGCTGAGTTCTTTGCCGATATCTTGCAGGAGCCGCTGGATGATGGCGTCGGAGACTTCGTCCTTGCAGCTGCTGCAGATCCAGAACTTGTCGTCCAGGTTCCTGGTCTGAGGGTCCGGGTTCTTCGTCTTGTGCAGAATGGGGAGAATGAACGTTTTCGGGAGCAGGTAGCCTTTACAATCTCTGGAAGAAAAATCTTACATTATAATATAGTTTAAATGAAATAAAGAAAAATAAAAATAAAAAAAGAGATTTTTTTTATCGATAGTTAAGCATTGCACTCTATCTGCGCTGGTTCTCTACATAATACTTGTATTATATTTAGGGTTTCTGATTTCTCGACTTATTTTTTTTCTCGAGTTTCGGGAATTCTCGAGGCCAAAGTCTCGAGTTTTCTCGGGTCTCGAGTCTTTTAATTAAAACTGTTGAAATCGGTTGAAATTTAATAAAAACACGGGTTTTTATTAATGTTATAATGTGTCTGGGTTATAATCAATAATACTGTAAAGTTTCAACAAAATCCGTTCAGTAGTTTTTGCGTGACAGAGTAACAAACATCCAGACATCCACACAAACTTTCGCATTTATGATATTAGTAGGATAATTATAACTTAGTAATTAACTAAAGGAACAAAAGTCATAAAGTCGCGTGTACTTTAAGGATTAATAACCATAAATATCTGGAGCTCCAATTGAATCACTTGTTTTCCAAAGAACACAAGTCCAAATTAATTGAAAAATTACGATAATAAACCTACATTTACAAACAAAAAAAAACTTTATATAAATTTTTAAACTTAAAGATAACGACTTGAATAAACGTATTTACGAGTACCTAAACTAACAGATAGTTAACAAAAAAATTTCAGTCTTTAAATCAGTCAGTTATACAAACATAATAAAATATAGCATACTCGTAGGTGAACATTATTAGTTTCGGTTAAGATCATTACTTGCAAATCAAATTAGTTAAAAAAAGGAAAGACTAGGCCAGTCTAAACGCAACGTTAACCTTTTAAATAATTAAAAACTTACTTTTGTCTAAGAAAATAGGCTTTCAAGAATATTAAAGCTTCAAAATCGAAACTCGAGAATTCTCGAGCTCCGGTAATTTTTTTCTCGTCTCGAATGAAGACAAATTTCTCGAGTTTTCTCGAGTTCGAGAAAGCTCGAGCAGAAACCCTAATTATATTTCCTCGTTTAGGTACATGCAGTTAACTGATGGCCAGAAAGATCCGAAAACACAGTGCTGGCAGGTCTTCCATTCGGTTAACCGATAATCTGATGAGGATCGCAGGATACGCATCGGTGCAGGAAAGAGGTAGGTAAGGCAGGTGCTGTAGAAATCTTTGGGAGAGACCTTCTTTTCAGGAAGTTGAGACGACGATCAACTGGTTTTAAAAAGTGAACATACTGGGAGCCAAAGAACTTACTTCTTCTTGCACTTGACGGCGCTGTAGTTAGTCCCGAACTCGGTGGCGTCTGCGCATCTCTCGCAGCTGCATTCGAAGAACTTGGAATCGGCGAGGTGGTGGCGGCGCGCCTCTGTTCCCCACATGGGGTCTGTGTAACACACTGAGACGTGTGATCCGGAAGGGATGTTCACTCCAGCGCAGAGGATCTGGAATGTTGGGTGAACGTAATTTCATTGTCACCAGTCCCCAGATTGTGGGTTTGGATTATGTCACTGATACAATCTTAAGGCTGCGACTTGCGATTCAGGGAATGAAAGACTATACTTTACATATATTGATTAGTCTAAAGTAAACTCCTATTAGGATCTTTGATTTAGTTTTTGGTTAGGTTTGATTTAGTTTAGGTATCTTACTAATAGAAATACTACCTGTATTTCTGGAATAACTATGGTGATCTATAAAGAGTCAAAAGGAGAGCTAAGAATTAAAAACCCGACTGCTTAAACTTTACATGACCGGTTAAATAGTCTTGTCCAAACAATTCTAAAGACACTATTACATAGCAATATCATGTAGCATTACGTAATCCGCGATCACGACTGACACAAAGGTCGCACACGTGTGACTCGGGCGCAGGTTGGCTCTCGAGAGTCTCAGAAACGTTGGGTATTCAACACTTCTGGGAACCCGAGGGCTTATGCTTGCATCGGTGTGAGCCTGTGAGTGGAGTTAATTAGTTCTTGTGTTTGCATTTAGCACCAAGGGCAACTCGTGGCAATAACCCTTAATCCTCTGCTATGATCCTACTTACTCTATCTCACATAAATGCTCAGCTAATGCCCTTAATTTATTTTTATTTCCTTGTAATATTTATGTGCTATTTGTCTTTTTTTCTGTATACGTTCTCCGTCCTTAACTAAGTGATGTTCATCGTAATAAATGTTTCGTTCTTTCTTCTTAATGTTGGTAAAGTCTCGTAAGCCTGTTCTCTGTTTTAAATTGAGTTTATTGCAAAAACGGTATTCCTAAATTAATTTTGGGGATTATTACCAACAGTTTAGCCATGAGTGGGCCGTCATAGCAGGATAGCTGAGTCTTAGCTGAGACAGCAGCGTCTAATTTTGTACTTTGCCCGGCGCTACAATACAACACTGTTAATGTATGGTTATCGGGGTGTTCTGACTTACAATTTGTCCATCAGAAGTGAAGCTCTTATTGCAGTTGGCCCGGCAGCTGTGCTCTGCCATGGAGATGCGGTCGAACACTGCTACGTACTCCGGCTCCATCAAAGGCACTTCATGCCCGTTGATCTGGAACAAATATTATCTCGGTTAATCATTCAAAGCTTATAAACATTTTAGAACAATTTGCCAATATAAGACCATGTTTCTCAAAAGTCATATTGGGTTTTTCTTTAAGACTAGGCATTATTATAGTCATTATCTGCGAAAGTAATACATGGATAAAGATCTAAAGTCTGTTTACTAGAAGCAGAGATGGGATTACTGAAGTTATGGTCCATAATCTCAGCCTGATAATGCCCAAGGTCACTGGCAAAAGTCGTCATGTTATGCGTAGTATGTAATGATCTTACGCGTTTATCACATTCCTTGAGATGATCTTCAACAGATTTGCTGAATAAATGTTTGCTTTTTCTTTCAGTTTTTCCGTATTTCTTGTACCTAAGTACTAATAACTAACTAACTATACTATTTATATGATTAAGTTAACTATCCTTTCAAGTACCAATGAATCAAGACACAAAACCGGTCTAATGCGATCACTTAGGGTTCCACGAGATTTTAGTTTTCCCTAGGACTTGTATTGCATTGTCATGTCAGTAAATACTTCTGATAGGTAATTCTCCTCCCATAAAACAAACAGACTTAATCGCAGTAAGTAAATTAACAATAACAAAGAGCTATAATTCAGTATCTAGGTCGTACGTGATGCTGGTAAAACAACATTAAACTTTTATCGAATGATTATCATGTAGTTTTCCATATCTTCTACATCTGGAATATTTCCATACCAACCATCATCATTATTCAACATTTTCCCAGAAACTCGAGAAATTGTACCTCCCTTCAGATTTCTTTTGCAGCTTAGGCCAGTGTTCTCAGTGGCACTGGTTGTGAATCTGATTTTAATAAGCATAAAACACACAAAGAGAATCTAATGTGTGACTTTTCAAAAACGTCTAAAAAGTACCTGCAAAATCCCACAGCACTTCATGATCTCCTCCTCATTGAACTTCCCTTCCAGCTTGAAGAACTTCCAAATGAACTCGGCGACCATCTTCCTGTCGTGGTCCCACTTCTCCGTGCCTCGACGGTCCTCGCAGTGGGACTGCAGGGCTTGGAGCTTGGCCCACAGCTTATCATCGTGGTCCCGCTGGTAGAGGCAGCGGAGCACTGTGATGCTCTGGTAGTTGGGGTGCGGTACTCCGAATGTCGAGATTGAGACCTGGAGAAGAAGAACGGTGCAAGGTAAGTGACTTATTGATAAAAATCACAATTACATACGATAAAAAATTTGGTTAACTACATCGGTAGTAGGTAGTTTCTTTAAACAACCATGTTAGTCATAGGTTTGAATTAGCGTTATAGGGTTATATACTTTTTAGAGAACTGTTCAACATTGGTCTTAACCGTTGATATCTAGTGACAACGGTCTATGGTTGCGTGCTTCTTAAATCCTCCACCCATTATGCAAACTCGCGATATTGGTCGAAGTTAATCAAAATCAGTTAGTGTAGACAGCTCTACACTTCGCTTAAAACAATCTCCTGGCTCGCCAGCTTTCTGAAAGTTGGCGGTTTTGCGCCCGAGTCCAAGGGCTCAAAGCGTTCCAAAGTTTGAGCACTACGTGCTCAAACTTTGGAACGCAAAACTCTGACTACACTAAGAACTCGGGCAACTTCGGTAGTGTACTAAGTCGTAGTGTAGTGTAGCTGAGGTATGAGATAAATTATAAGCTAGTCATCCAATGCTACCTTCTCCCCCCTCTGTTGAGTGTAGTGACACTCGGGCAGGTGTTCCTCCTTGCGCGTGCACTCCTCGGAGCAGCAGGGCCAGCCGCACTTGTCGCACGGAACCACTTTGCCTTCCTCCAGCAGCTTGTAGCAGCCCAGGCACACTGGTGGGGTGATCTGGAATATTGAAAATGGACTTACGTCGATGACTTTGTGATTTTATTGTTTTAAACTTTCATGGTCACTAACATAATTATTATTACTGACGGGATTGCTACCATGTACCTTAATTTTGAGTTTCGTGACGATGGCGCTTGCAACAGTGCCGAAATATCGGACACTCAAAATTATATTTCGATATTTCGGCACTATTGCAAGCGACATGGTCATGAAACTCAAAATTAAGGTACATGGTAGCAATCCCGTCAGTAATAATAGCTTTGTGATTTGTTAAATAAAAGGCGGTGATAGAATTCTCAACGTTTGATAAAATCATAGAAATAATCATTTATTTTAACGGGCCGCGTTTTCTGTTTACTATTTAATGAATGTCTTTTAGGTTTTATTAGCATTTAAACTGCCAATAAATGTATTTCTTTAAGATTGAACCCGCTTTAAAACTTTACGAAAACGTTGAAATCCTGTATACTTAACTATATACTTATCTTCCTTAATTTAAAAAAATACAAAGCTTTTTCTTTTTACCTGTGCAGGCCCAGTGATTAGTGGCTTCTCCTTCATAACAATATCACCAGCTCTTATCTCCCTGGTCGCCTCCAGGTACCTCCCAAACTGTGCATCCTCTTTGACCCTCAAAGGGCTGCAGTTCCCCTTGTGCTCCTTCCAGTGCTGCTTCTGGTGTTCTTTGGTGCAGTAGTGCACCTCCTGGCAGCCAGAACACTTCTGTTCTGCTGGTGAGAGGCAAACTGCGCATACGCCTTTAGGGGGCATTTCCTGAAAGTATTTATGGTTATGTAGAGCGTAATTATAGAAGTTTTATGGATAATATTTTGGGTAAATAATGTAACATACAAATAATTATTAATTTTACAATAGAAGTTTCACCGAAAGGAGCAGCGCTGCAACTTGTTGCTTATAGTGAAACACTAGGCACTGCTAATGTCATGGGTATATCGGAAATCGTTCGTAGTGAAATTAAATTTTTCAGTGTAATGTACTCGTATTTAATGTTCAGAACTCAAAATACTTAAATGCCAAATGAAAGAATGAAGGAACCCAGCTGTTTTGGTTGCTACAGCTGACCCATATTAATTAAATCACTATGCCTTAGCTATTCTAACTGAAAAGTTATAACAAAATTATGGGTATAACTTACTTGTTTTTACTTTGTATATTATCTCAAATTACTATTCACACTCACTTTAAAAATACTGTACAAAACGATGTTCACTTTGACACCAGTAACGTGGTAAAGCCGGGCGGACTGCGGCGCACGCGCATTCGCGCGGTAAAAATAACCCGTCGAAGACACTCGACGCTTCCACACTGTATTTCGATACTAGGGATGCCAGCTATTGTCAAAATTTGGCCTAATTTAGATGCTTTGCCATACTTCTCAATATCTATTTAAGAGGTCGTGTAAATTATTTAGCATGATGCATTACCAGTACCTGGCCTTATAGCTTTGCAATTTTAGTCTTGCAAAACCAAATAGGTACATTATTTGTTTATATTTACAAGAAAATATTATTTCATTTAATATTCTTATTGGCTCAACCCTAATCAGTAAGTAAATAAGGTGTTTACGATTTACTTCAATTTGGCAAGTATCAAGATAGCAACAAAATTCATTAGGTAGGTACATGAAATGCATTCTTTCCAAACTTACCTAAAAACAAACTTAAGTAAAACAACTTAGCTAGTACAGTAAGTAATTTCTACTTATTATATGTTAAAGCCTCCTAGTCTCATATCTCTAGATTCAAACTTCGCATGATGATTCATGAATTTGTGTGTAGATTGGGATACCATGGGCTTGCATAAGTTTGGAATGATCTTGTTAAAAAGTTTAAAAACATTTTTTTCTTGTATGCAATTTATCGGTCTTTTGAGTCTCTCAGGAGGCTGGGGTCCTACCTGTAACCCCTTCCAGTAAAGTCGATACTGTTTTAGACCTGCAGAGATTACCAACATAGGCTTATTCTTTGATTTCCCGAGGGTTAGGGTTAAGGTTAGGCTAGGGTTCCCGATTTAATTTTGATTATTTTGCTTCAATGTGATCAAAACATTATCGTCATTTTCTGTTTCGGTAATAAGATTTATCGTTGTGCTTGGCCTTTGTAGTTGTGGGTTAAAAAAAGACCAAAATTAATACAAAACATATTTAATCGAAATGCTAAACGAATGTCTAAATATACAAATTTTAAAATAAATAATAACACGCCATATTCGATTGTCTTTTAGTAGAAGGAATGAATAAATATGTTCAAAATATAAAAGTTCCACAAAATAGTTTTAAAATGAAAATTATTTTTATTAATCTTATATAAAAGAAGTCTTATATGAAAGTAGATAGATCTTAAACATAAGAACTTTTAAAAAAGTAAAATTTAGTCTTATTAGTCGAAGAAATATTATAATTAAGAGTACATAAGGTACAATATCACATTCAAGGAAGTTATTTCAAATTCACTTAAATACATATTTTCATACATGAATATAAATATTTTAAAATATTAATGCACAATCAACAAAGAGACAAAAATATATCTTTACAAAAACTACACAATTCTTTATGCTCTCAAAAATCCCTCTCAAAAACCAAATATCATTAACATAGTCCCAAACATTTGTCACAAAATTCTTTATCGGGGAAATGTTTTGCTTCATGATATTTTCCCGATGATTTGCTCCCAAGTCTTGATCTTCTTCAGCGCGTCCCTGGCTGCCGCCGCCATTAGGCCTTCGGAGGACTTCTCTGGTTCAAAACCGAGGATCAGAGCCGACTCGGTCAAGTAGCCCACGATCTAAAACCCAAATGAACGGTGATTTCTTTAAAATATTCACCTGATTAACATATTAAATTAAGGGTTAAGGGTCTAAATTGTTTGTGCATATGGCATTATTTTTAAACGGATTTTTATTTTTTACTTGGACTTGATGAATTTTTCAAAGCTTTACTGAAAATTCAGTGTCTTTTGGTGTCCTTCAACTTTTTCTTTAATTGGAAATTCATCTGTTGATTTTAGTGTCACTCACCTCTTTCAGTCGATTCCGAAGATTTTCTTTGGTGATAGCTTTTCTCTCGAAGTCTCGTGTGGTGAGGATCATCAGGGGCGCGTGAAGCTCGTACAGCGTCACCCCTGAAATAGTTGAAATGTCATTGAATTTTGGGTTTAACTTGGAGGATCATAATGAAAGCTACCGTATAGCTCGCAAGTACATAGATAGGCCCCAACTAGTAAGCGATAATACGTACGGCACAGAAAAATGTGCAGGAAGAGTAACAAAATTAAAAATATAATTATTTGTAGACTAATTAATAGCCTGATTAATGATTGCGACAATACCTCTGAGGCGCGAGTAGCCTGGCTCGATCACATCGAAGACCTTCATCAAATCCCTGCATATTTGTATCTTCCTGTTCAGTTCAGATTCTGGCATCTCGTGGATCATGTAATCAGTAACCTGGAATAATAAAGAAGATCTTGCTGGCATGCGATTTTGTGAAGGTGTACTTATAAAAAGTTTTCGACTATGTTTCAAAGTCGTGTGTGACCTGAAGGCAACCCAAATGCCATTAAACGATTGCAAATACTATTGACGATGTCAGGATGGCAGGTAGAGGACTAGACTGCATTTCAGATCAGGAGTGATTGCGCATTAAAAGAATAACTGGAGAATAATAACATTTTCTCATATCATTATAATTTCACCCAGAAGACGACCACTGCTGAATAAGGCCTTCCCCAATGATTTCCATTCCATATGTACCAGTTGGTAGAGGTCTGCATCCAGCGCCTTTCTGCTACATTTATAAAGTCATAGGTTCACCTTGTGGAGGACTGTTGTGGACGCCCTCTGCCCCATCTAGGGGACATAGGACCATAAGTCAAGTAAGTCAAGTCCATCTTGTGGGTGCAGTTACTTGCTTTCTGCAATCGCTAAATTGAGTTATCCTGCTGGTTTAATCTCGTGAAAGTCCAGGGTTTATGTTACGGGTCTATGTCTATTATGTAAGAACCTTTGTATACCAACATGGAGCAATCATCATCATCATCATATAAGCCATAGGACGTCCACTGCTGAACATAGGCCTCCCCAATGCTTTCCATGTTGCCCGGTTGGTAGCGGCCTGCGTCCAGCGCCTTCCTGCTTCCTTTATGATGTCGTCGGTCCACCTTGTGCACATGGAGCAGTAAAACATTTTAATTGAATTGGATTGAAAGACCGACCTTCCCGTAGAGCTGACTGAGCGAGTGTAGCGCCGAGAGGCAGAGGTAGTGCGTGGGGTGCAGCACGTTGCGGTACTTGTGCAGGAAGCCCTCGAAGCCGGGCACGTCGTTGCCGTCGATCTGCTCGTACTCGTCCGTCAGCCTGCACGTGCACGTAAAAACATCATGTTATTCTATCATTAGCTTTCCGCCCGCGGCTTGGCTAGCGTGGAATTTTGTCTGTCACAGAAAAACTCGCGCGCGTCCCTGTTTCAAAAACCGGGATAAAAACTATCCTATGCCCTTTCCCGGGACTTAAACTATCTCTATGCCCTTATAGTACGAGAGCCCACGACCAAAATTTTTGTCTCATAGCAATACGGCCAAAACCGCATCAAATCGATAGATACGATTATCCTGAACTCGAAAAAAACAATATCAGACATTTTCCGCGTAGCGTTTGATCTGACCGAATTGTCAAAGAATTTTACCGAACTGCATCATAGCAATATGTCTGATTTGCAGACTGTAGTTGAATGATAGTTCTGAGATACCGGAAACATATTTTTCAGACGTTAGTGGTGTAGCGCAAACCCGTAAAGGTATACAGGTCGGCTAAATTTGTTGACATTTTCAAAAATTCGCTCAGGCTATATGCTACGCGCAAAATGTCTGAAAACAAACTTTTTCGTAATACAATTATAAAATCTATGTACATTTTCACTATCAGACGTATTGCTATAATACCGACTGTCTTTTGTCGCAGAAATGGCCTCCCACGCAGTTGCTACACTTTCGACCGTTACTACACACCTAGTCGGGTTCAGAATCATACAATCTAACGATTTTATAGGGTTTTTGCCGTATTGCTATGAGACATGGTTTTGGTCGTGGGCTCTCGTACTAATAGGTTTAGGCGTGAAAGCGACACAGACAGGGTTCCTTTCGCATTTCTAATATTATTAGGGATTGAGAAAACTGTGTCATTCGTATTTGCAGGTTCTTTAGATAAGCAGAACTTGTAGATGTGGATAATACGGCGGCTGTTTTATGTAGTGAGTTTGAAACTTGCGCGTCCAAACGAATTACCAGACAGGGTTCCTCGTCAAGTTCATTTAGCCAATGATACGCAACATCTACGTCATGTTGCATAAATGATTAAGCCTAGGCCACCACACCACTACAGGTAGGTAGACCACCGAATTTTCGTCGGCCGATAGTTGGGTCGGGCTGTTAAATCAGTGGACATGTGTGGAAGTGCGCACATTACACGGATTTCTACTATCGGCCGACTAAAAGTTGGTGGTCTGCGCCTAAGCTTAATATGGTTAATAGCACAGTCTATGCGTGGAGTTTATTAATGTTAACATCATCGTTTCAGTCACAGGATATCCACTGCTGAACATAAGCCTACCCCAAAATTCCCTTTCAAATTAACCGGTTGATAATTTTCACATTTTCGCTGAAAACTCCAACCTCTTTCTACGGTATGATGCATAAATGGTTTAATATGGATCTCATAGCACAGTCTATGCATGGACCATCATCATTTCAGCCACAATAAGTCCACTGCTGAACATACGCCTACCCCAAAATTCCCTTTCAAATGAACGGTTGATGAATTTACAATTTCGCTGAAAAACCCCAACCTCTTGAGCAGCAGCTGCACCGCATCAGCCACCATGGTGTACCCGCAGGCGTCGCAGCGCCACGGCGCGGCGGGCCGCAGCGGCGCGGTGGGCTGCACGCGGCCGGCGCACGCGGGGCAGCGGAACGCGCTCGCGCTCGTGCCCAGCTCGCTGGCGTCGGCGCACCGCGCGCACGCGCATTCGAAGAACTTGCTGTGCAGCAGGTGCTCGCGCCGCTTCAGCGTGCCCTGCGGAACGACATCATCATCTTTATATCAGCCACAGGATGTCAATGAGGGCTATCGTTTTTATACTTAACAGTTGGCACCCCTGGCGATTGACAGGACCTTACTCTACAGTGGAGCCATCTTGATGAGTGCAAATGCGATAGTCCTCCTACCACTTTAGCGCTCACAAGTTGGCGCCACTGTCTTCGCGACTAGCAAGTGACAGGACCTTACTCTACAGTGGCGCCAACTGGTGAGCGCTAAAACGATAGCCCTCATTGCTAACAGCTCTCTACATATCAATTAAAATAGTGAGACACGGGTCTTAACGCGACGTTTATTAATGAGTTACATTATGTACTCACGGCTTGACGTTTCGCCAATGTATGGTCTATTGCTAGCTATACACCTTTCTTGATTATGTTGATGATGAAGAGAATGATTCAAACTCCTTGTTGAGTGTAGATATTTATTACTTGATTACGTATAAAGGTACAATAATTGATTAACGAGAGTTGCGGCCACTTGTTAGGCTGCTAAATCGAACACTAAAAAAATAATGTAAAACATAAAATATTGGGTCAGCCGCGCATAGCAATCGATTGCTGATGTTTGCAATTGTACGATAACGCAACGTACAGCCAATCCGAACCGCCAGTCTGCTTGTGACCACGGCTGCAGCATCGCAGCCGAAACGTCAAGACGCGAACGGAAAGTTTAAAAAAGCTCTCTACATAGCCTCTACATAGCCTCTACATGATCATCATCATTTCCGCTCAGGTAATCCATTGCTAAATCGATGGCTCCTACGTATACTGGCGTAAGTGAAAAAAGTAAATTTTACAGGAGAGCCATTTTAGTGGCCAGAACCATATTTTTGGGTCATATCTTCTGACCTACTAAAACGAATTTAATGAAATTTCACATTTAGCCTTAACATGTAATGCTTTTGCTACTGCTGTTATCAATTTTTATATTTTTCTTATATTTTTTGAGATTTTACGCATTGCCCTTTTACGTCGGCATATTTCTATAATTTCATGTATATTGTTCAACGTAAAGAGACTTAAATGACAACGTAAATATAATATTTTAAGCGATTACTCTCTTTATTTATGCATGTAATTATTTTAATTGTTATCATGTGCTATATCAATAATAAATCAGTTAGAAAAAGTCGTTTAATGTACCGTTTTACGTTTTAACGCAAATACGCCCATATACTGTGCTCGAGATTTAGTTAGGTCTTTTAACATAATGTGTCATATTTTTAAAAAATATAAATAACTTGAAAAAATCGAATTGCCTAAGGCGGGAATTGAACCCACGATGCCTTAGGCAGTTCGATTTTTTCAAGTTATTTTTAATTTTCAAATTAGTTTGAGATGCGACTCTTAACGCTAAAAATTAAATAACTATATAATGTGTCATAATTTATAAATAAAACAATTTGCTAAATATTTTCATGGCTTTATTTAAGATTTGGATTATAAAAAATATATGTTTATGTAAGCAACTACTCGTATAGATTGACGAATCGTATGATTGGGCTTTATACGTGGCGTAGTTTTGCACATACGCCTATTTGCCTAAAATTTTATTTTGTATCTAATGGAAAAAAAAATTTTTTTTCTTACTGATGTTATAGATTAGAGCAAAGTGAAATCATTGCTTAAATAATTGGAAAAAGGCGTAAGCGGCAGTTTCGCCCTTATACGTAGGAGCCATCGAAATAGGTATAAGCTTCCCTTAATGATTACTAGATTGGTCAGTTGATAGCAGCCTGCATCCAGCGTCTTCCTGTTATCTTTTTGAGGTCGTTTGTTGATCTGTTGTGGATGGACTGGACGTCCTAAGCTACGCTTGCGACTACGTGACCTGTACTCTAGAACCTTGCTGCCCCAACTTGGAACGATATACACTTAGCAATGTATTCTGAATATGATCGTCGATGAAGGTCGTGGAAGCTGAAAGCACCTAAATGTGGGTAGCCTAGGACCGGTTGTTATGGAAATCCTTTGTCCAGCAGTGGACGTCATTTGGCTAAATCATACTACACACCTGTAACGTGTACGCATAGCACAAGGACAACAATTCTCCCTTCTTGTGCGGGACTGACGCTCGAATCGTCAGGGGTCGGCCTGGCCTCCTCTCGGCGTCAGTGTGCGTGGTGGTTGGCGTGCAAGCGTGAGCCAGCAGGTAGGCGCGGTCGTACAGGGCTCGCGCGTTGGCACCGCTGCCTCCCACTTCGAAGGCGTTTACCTGAAATATAGAGATACATAGTACCTACATCTTTTTAGATTTATTTAGGCTCTATAAAAAATTACTGCTCTTCATTAGTCTCGCTGAAAATCGAGAACGGTTGTGCCAATTTAGCTGATTTTTAGTTTTATTTTTTTTATCGTAACTCAGCGTAGGTTTTATGGCGAGAAAATGGTTTGTATGAAAGAAAATTTCATAAAGGAGTCGGTTTTACTGGCCAAGAGCGATTGTTATCGCTAGTTAGTCACACTAACATCTACCATTTAAAATTGATTTGATGTACACTTTTCGTAGTTATCGTTGTCTTATTTTATTGCTGTTTCAGTCTGTATTTAATCAGTAAATCTTTCGTTTACTGTCATGAACCCACCTCCAAGATCCCGCACACAGTGTGCACCTCCTCGGGATCGAACTCCAGCCGCCACTTCTTGAGCCGCTGCAGCACCAGCCGCTCGTTCATGGGCCAGATGTCGCCGCGCTCGCGCCGCAGCTCGTTGTGAGCCTCCATCGCCGACAGAGCCGACCATTTGGCGGCGTCGAACTTCTTTAGGAGAAGGCATCTGAGAAGCAGGAGTTAGAAACAGTTTGTGGTTTTAACTTGGAACAACATTAGCTGGAGCGGATGGCCTGTTATGATGACGCAAAGTGACGAAAATAGTGTAGAGCTACCTATACTCGTACATTTATGGAATGTAAACGTTCGTTCGTTTTGGCTGAAAGACGTCTACTGCTGGACAAAGGCCTCCCCCAAGGTTTTCCACTAAGAACCGGTCCTGCGCCGCTCGCATCTAAGCACCTCCCGCGACCTTCACCAGATCGTCGGTCCACCTAGTGGGAGGGCTGCCCACACTACGTGTCGAGAACTTTTCTGCCCCAGCGGCCATCAGCTCTACGAGCTATGTGCCCCACTTATGTACTTTTAACGATTCTGCGAACTATGTCCTACCACAGAATAATAATAAATACAATGGTAAGTTATGGCATTTATCTGTGATTATGGCTTGTCAAGAGTAAGATACTTTTCTATGCCGAATTTCGATGAATCGACTTTTGAAATCTTTGACTGCCAATCTTGAATTATTAGGGGAAGCCTATGTTCAGTAGTGGACGTCCGGTGGCTGAAATAATGATGACAATGTTTAAAATGTAATGTCAAGTCACCTCAGCGGCATGAGTGCGTGGTAGCAATCTCTCAAGTCTTCCAGGTCCTCGTAGTTCGGTGGGATGTTCTTCAGGGTGTCGCACTCGTAGCTGGAGTGGCCGGTGTACTTGCCCTGCCCCGGGCAAGCTGTGCAGCACATGGGCCACTTGCAGCCGCGACATCTGCAAATTCAAAATTATCATTGTTAACACATGGCTGTGGTTTGCTGGAACAAGTAAACATCAGAACGGAATCGGCTATATAGATTATGCGACACGCCAGAAGCCATCACGACACGACACAACACTCTAGGTGCATAAATATAAATCCGGCTTAATGATAACTATTTTCACAAGTGATTGAGAAAAAAAAGAGAGAGAAATGTAGTGTTTCTTGATAAAACGCAAGGCGCAGGTAGTGTGGTAGGTACGGCGCTGATTCTGCGATGATCGCATTGATCACCTCGCCCACTCGGCTTTCGCGCGCCGACGGGTACCTGCATGGTGACGGAGCCTTACCTGGCCAGCGAGGAGTCGTCCAGCTCCCGGTAGCAGCCGAGGCAGACCAGCGCGCAGCCGGCGCAGGGGCCCACGGCCAGCGCCGGCTCCTCGATGATCACCTCGCCCGCTCGGATGTCGCGCGCACCCGCCAGGTGCCTGCATAGTGACAGGAGCCTTACTTGGCCAGCGAGGAGTCGTCCAGCTCCCGGTAGCAGCCGAGGCAGACCAGCGCGCAGCCGGCGCAGGGACCCACGGCCAGCGCCGGCTCCTCGATGATCACCTCGCCCACTCGGCTGTCGCGCACCGCCATGTACCTTCATAGTGACAGGAGCCTTACTTGGCCAGCGAGGAGTCGTCCAGCTCCCGGTAGCAGCCGAGGCAGACCAGCGCGCAGCCGGCGCAGGGGCCCACGGCCAGCGCCGGCTCCTCGATGATCACCTCGCCCGCTCGGATGTCACGCGCCGCCACGAGGTACCTGAAATGGTACCGCAAAAACCATTGGCTACCAGGATAGGAAATAAATAAATTGAGAAACACAGAGTCACAGCAGTCTTTAGGCATGGACTAAAATACAAAAGATTAAATATGCCGCTGTTAACAAGATCGTATCGATTTACGCCTGCGTTTTCGTCAGCTTTCGCTGATTAAGAGGTAGAGTTTTCGCTATTGAAGTTTGGAAAAACTGTCGTTGAGAAGTATTAAATTTTTTGTCCATTCTTTTGCAGATATAAAGCAATTCGGTATAATATTATCACAAAAATAAATGTCGGTAAAAGTGTTTCGAAATGTCTGAAATGTAGGGTTAAATTGCTTTGTTTCCTTTAATTTATGTCGATGTTATATTTGCGTTAGTTAAAAAAAACAATAAATACGTCAATTTACATATTTCAGTTATCATAGGAAGAAAACGCTTTAGCGTTTTCATAAATCCATTGGGTTAAGTAGGCGGATTGAGTTGTGTTTAGACCGATAAAACGAATAGAAATAGCTTTCAGCGTGTTCCGCGATTTGATATGAAAAATATTGAATTAGTTTTACTCAACAAGAACCCAGAAACATAAAATGTTTGTTAAATAAATTAGGTTAAATTACCTCCCCATCACGTCGGAGTGTTTGACTTCGTAGCAGAGTTTACTGTCTGCGGGCGGCGCGGGCGCGGCCTCCGCTCCGGCCCCGTCCTCCGGCCTGACCTGCTGCTCCTCCTCGGAGACATTTTCCTTGTTCCTCGCGTCGCCCTTACCACGCTTCTTCTGCTACAAAAACACGCACATCTCATCACGTCATCCATCATATTTAAACATGACTTATGTTTCCGTTTCTCTGATTCCTCGCAATAAATCTCACGGTATTCGCGTAAACATACGAAAGCTTACACAGAAAATGCGGCGGAACATTGGCTGGCCCGGAGACGATGTCAGACTGTTTTTATGAAGCCCCAGGGAGCCCGAGGTGACGCGCGAATGTTGTGAATGAGCTCTGGTAGGCGTTGTCTAGGTGTATTTCTGTTCGCCACTTGACTCGCCTTGCCAATGGCCGATGTAAAAATCCATATCATAACCCTGCCAGTGATTTATGTGACCGTGAAATTGGTTGGGTTAAGGTTGGAACATAAGACGCCATACGGCGAATGAGACTTGACATTTGAGTGAGCTGAATCAGAATCAATTTTTTTAATATGCCGTGACATTTTGAAATAATCTTCCTAAATTCAAATTACTTTAGTCCTATCATATTCAGGACTACTAAATCTCTAGAACATGGCCCTAAAGTGTATAATGTGTATGAATTAGCTCTGGGAGTGGTATCCAAACAATTGGCAGAGCATTGCTCGGGGCACGCGAATCGAGCTCGAGAGGGAATTAATGGCAAACACATTAATCTAATGCTATCGACCTTACTTTATTGAGTGTTGGAGCTGGAACAAGGAAGTAGAACAAAATGGAATTTCTATGTACTTGCTAATTTGCTTTTAGCCATTCAATTGTACTATTAAACCATGATATAATTAAAATTATTTCTTATCAAAACATTGGTCGAAGTTTTAAAGGGTACATTATTGTGATTGTATTGTCTTTATTTTAATATATTGTAAGTACATGATTGATTCTCCACTAAAATTACTTAAATTATTAGAAACTTGAGACCTTCGTAGCACAGCGCTACGTAAAAATCGTAGCAAGTGTAACTGTTCTTAACTTCCTCTAAACTTAAAAAAGCTACTATATGTAGAGTCGATAGATTTAACTGATCCGCTTAATAATTAAAGTATGTTCTGATATTGTGTTAATTTTAGAACAAACTCGTTTTTTTCAGTTCACGACCGACGTCATATATCTAAATGTTGACAAAAAAACTTTCGCATTTGTTACCTAGATTAATAGAGTGTGGAAAAATTGGCTAGTGACATATTACGACGAGAGCTACTGATGCTACCCAGAATACGAACATTTATCTATTTGAGATATATGCAGGTCCCCAACCCAGCATACCTGCTCAACAAAGTTCGCGCTCGCTCATTGTCCTGACACGTTCAGCTTCCAAAAGCAGCATACGTCTTTATGCATACTGCACTAAAGTCCAAAATGGTTGCATTCTTCGGCTGCCTCTATTCCTGTCGTCACGTCGTGTTATCATCCTCTATTTTTCTTGGCAGATATGTTCCCGAGCAGAAACAAAGAGCTGACATATTATTACATTGCGGTACAATGTTGGATTCGGTTCAAATCGGATTTTTATTGGCTCGGAATCGTGTTGAATGTGGAAAGTTTGATTTAATTATTATTACCGAAAACTACTCAAAATAAACCGTATACCTCAACATCAACGGCCAGCATGATACAGATTATTTTCCCATGGAAGGAAGACCTATACCTCTACATGACGATAGCTCTGAGAGACTTTTCAAAACTATCAACGTTCTATTATTGTTGTAAATGTCGCTTTGTCTACAGGCATAGTATCATGAAGTCGGTCGGTTTACGTTCAATATTTACCGAAATTGGCAATAACAATTAATTTGGTGACTTGTGGTTTATAAAGATATAACATTTTTATTTAAGTGTAAAAATGGAAAAGAAGACATCACAAAAATTCGGATTTAACATAAAATAAATTCTAATCAATGTCTTCCGCACGTAAATCTTTCAGTAGCGGCGCGCGCGCATCAATATATCGGATTTCCAAATGAGTTAGTGTTGCTTCGATCAGCGCCTACACAAACGATGTTTTCCTTCAGACCCCATAAAATGGCGGCGATTGATCGACGCTTTGTGAGGATGCCATGTTTACGGCAGCTAGAGCGTTTGTACATCGAACTGAAAGAATGCCGGCAATAAAAATAGCAACAGTTGTGACTGTTGTTGTTTCGGAAATAGGTTGAGTAGTTAGTCTGTGAATCAACCGTTTGATTCAAAGTTTCCAAAGAAAAGAAGTTTGAATTTTACAAAATAACCTTCTTAACTCTACCGAAATATTTATGCATGAAAAACTATGTTTCAGGATAGAAAACTTAGGCTGGGTTGCACCCTTACTTTAACCGTAACTATAACGATAACCGGTGACTTTTGTATGGAGTTTGATAGATTTATGACTTTTGTTATAGTCAAAGATAG
Source organism: Ostrinia furnacalis (assembly GCF_004193835.3). NCBI lineage: Eukaryota > Metazoa > Arthropoda > Insecta > Lepidoptera > Crambidae > Ostrinia > Ostrinia furnacalis. The sequence continues at coordinate 321,550 of NW_021135639.1, read as the reverse complement.
TGCAATCCAGCCTTAGTATAGTTTTCTACATATGGTTGGATAATGGAGTTTTATACATACCTACGAGTAACCCCTAACGTACCGTATCGCCTTTGTGGGCAAGGTGACAGCTTCTTTCATTTGATGTGGCCTGTACTCATCTTAATATCATGCATAGGACCTTGACTAATATCCACAAAATTGAAAGATCTGTCTAATACAATGATGTAACATAGTTTCGCGGTGGAAAGTTACAACAAATTGTCCTAATAGCGCTGCCAATGCCCGCCCACTTGGCGCGTGGCCGCTGTCGCCGCGCTCGTCATATTGACATGCGCCTGCGCTGTTTATCTCGCACATCTATTCCGTGACATATTTTGTTAATGATTTCGCTAAGTGCCTTTGGAAAATGTTGTGATTGGTGTTTAAGACGAATTAATTGTTCAAAAATGACACCCTCTTTAATCATGAAATTATGATAAACGATCAAAGTTAAAAGATGTAGTCTTGGTCTCTTGTCATCAGTCATTTAGTCTCAGGAGCACCCTCTCGAATTTACCAGAGGCAAATGGAGGATTCAGCTTACACTCTCCATGCTGGTTACCTATATTGCTCTACATAATATTAAAGAAACCATAAGATTAAAGCCTCTCGGACACTAGGCAGGCAGTCAAACATAAGTGCCAAAATATTGGTCTAAACTGAATAAAATATTTTTGATTTTGACATTACGAGTATGACGGTGTGTGGCCAAGAGAGTTCATACACGGATTGACTGCCACAGCCAAGCTGCCTAGTGCGCGGAGTCACTAACAATCAAAAAGCTAGTCGGCTTACTGCAAGAAATCAATAAGCGAACTAGCTTGATCTCGAGAGCTATTAGACTAAGAGCTAGTGAACGCCAGACCTACGTCATTTTATAAAAGCTGAAAGTTTGTCAGCGTATGCTCCCAATATAGGATATACCTAATGTTGGTGAATTATGAAGTTTGGGTCGTGCGTGGTGGCTTTGGGAGCTAACCTAAAAAAAACAGTCTGGCAAGGAGTTGGAACTGTGAAAACTATCTGGCTGTTGGGGAAAATACTTCTAATTATTGCCCAAATATTATAATAAAAATCAGATTTTATGGTATAACGTAAGTCTAACTTTTACGGTGGCTTTTTCTGTATGTTCTATCTACGAGTATAGCATAGAACATACTTTTTGTAATCGCCAGTTGCTTTTAAATTTTCTTTATTGTCACATCTTTTTATAGTTTCATCTAATTACTGGCTGGTTTTCATGTGGTACGAACATTTTAATTGAGCCGCCCACGGCCTCGCGTTGGCAGCACTCCCGCGCATGTGCCCTGTAGATGGTCTGCGATAGGCTGCTTGACCTCAGATTTGCTTTGATAAGTGGAAACTAGGTCTAGGATATGCCACATGTTTTATAGAACTCTATCATACTCGAATTTTGTAAACACATCAGTTTTAGGGCCTCAAAAGGGCACCCATGCAAATGACTAACTTTGTTGTCCATTTGTCATTTAATGCAAGGCTCCTATCTCCTATGGGAATCAAGTGCCTATAATATGCTTCCTTCCTACTGAACTGAGCAACTTAGATCTTACAGCAATTAAAGGGAAATTATGAAAATATTGTCATTTGTAATTATTGCGAGTACCTACTTAATACAAACTTATTCACTTTCGTACTTATGAATTTATTTATTTATTTATTACGGTATACCAACAACATTACATACAAAGTAATTACATGAAAATCTTACATATAGAAGTATGAATATTATGATACTATACATACATGAAATTTTTTAAAAGAAGTCCATGCCAATACATAGCTATATGTCTATGTTCTGCTTATTCATCTCTCCAATAAATCTAAAGATCTGTAACAGTATCCTCGCGCATCCCAACTGCCCAAGACCGGTAATTTCTCACTCGGCATCAGATTTTGGCATCTTACTCGGGTTATTACCGAAAATACCGAAATACGTCACGTCACAATTGACATGAGGCGGAGTAGACATTTTGTGCAAGGTCAAGCCATCGAGATAAGGGGACACCATGTGCAAGAAAATGATCTTAAAAGGCGACTCTGCTACGAATTGAAGTAGGGAAGTGTCTGACCAGTTGATGGTTGTTTTCTATTTTCATGTGAAACTAAACTTGAAACCCAACTTTATTGAACCTCTACAGCTTCCTGTGAAGTGATCTCTAAGTTATCTCACAAATTCACAATACAATTTTTTTGAAAATCTTTATCGATCCCAAAATACGATTTTATTTTTGCTTGTTGCTTATTGATATCTTTGCAAGACTCTACCACTTCCTCCGGTAGACTACCTAAAAGATAGCTTTGGGATTTTACATGTTAAATGTGTCATTGACAATTTAAGCCCACTGAATGAGCGCGCCTTGTGGTCATATCGCCGTGCATTTTTGCAGCTGCGTGTATGCGCTTGCGTCGCCTGAAATAGATGAACTTGCTATCTTCATATTCAAGGGCCGATTGCCCAAGCGCTGGAGTATTTTGGTAGCTTGCTCTTATAATTGCAGTCGATTGCGGGTTTTGTATATTTGTATTCTAAGACTGACAATTTCATCATCATCATCATCATCTCAGCCATAGGACGTCCACTGCTGAACATAGGCCTCCCCCAATGCTTTCCATGTTACCCGGTTGGTAGAGGCTTGCGTCCCAGCGCTTTCCTGCTACCTTTATGATGTCGTCGGTCCACCTTGTCCAGACTGACAATTTAATAATTCGTAATTCATAAACAATCTTAACATGTATCACTGAAAATCCTGTAGGAATAATAATAACAGTCTCATCATAATAATTATTTCAACCACAGGATGTCCCCTGTTGAACCCAATAATTTCCATATTAGCCGGTTTGCAGCTGCCTGTATCCAGCGTCTTCCTGCTACCTTTATGAGGTCGTCTTTCCACCATAAGAGTACCATCAGCTGAGACACTTTATTTGTTCTAACCACCACAGTTCTTTCCGTATCTTCCTGTCTACAGGCTGTTACATATTGTAGAGCCAATTCCTTACGCTTGCTAGCTAATTAATTTCGATTTCAACGTCAACACAAATTAATTAAAAACCCAAGTCTATCCTCGGTGGGGTTCTCGTACGTCACGTCAATCGGCATACTGTGCCGGTATCAATCAATGGCCGGCCCCCGCCAGCATTGGCGCCGCGTGCCAAGATGCCAGCAGTGGCTGCCATACCCGCCTGACAGGGGCAGGGGAGTCTGGGCATAGATGGCCAAAGCACTTGAAGGGCGCACTGTCACATTATTAACGTGGTCATAATTTGACAAGCCTACTATGGTTAATGAAATTTCAAGAACTACAGCAATGATGCAAAGAAATTTCACTGTATATGGCTTAAAGAGGACGTTTAGTTTGAATTCCGGCCAAAACTGTTACTTTAAACACGAATGAATTGATTGATGTGTGTGGCATGATGACACTAAGTCGTGATAACGGTTTTGTTTGGTGTTTTTAATTGATAATTTTTGCTGGTGAGAATCGTTTTAAACAGGATTATTTCCATCTTTTCCTGCGCTGCGCATGCACGATTCCGACTTGAACCTAACAACATTAGCACTATTAAAGCCTAATTTGCGAGAAAAAACTAACCTTTTTCTTATGTGATTTCTTATTCATGATGCTTTGTCAAAATCCTGAAACAAAAAAGAAATTGTTATTTAATTATGGTTTCATTTACAGGCTATGAAGGCACACAAAGCAAGGAAGGACATGCGGCGCAATATCGGATAAGAAGTTTCATCACTGAAGACAAATTTAATCCACAATAATTAAGTCATCTAGTAATCTTCTTAGCACTGGCCTATTTATTTTTCCGAAGCAGTGGTACGATTATTACTGGGACGTATAAAAGTGCTTTTTAAAAGCCTACTTGCAAAAATAAAATGAGTTTCAATACGACTAGCTGCTCAAACTATTAAAAGCTAGGAAATGAATTGAATGTGACAAATGACTACAGAGTCGCTACGAATTATGCCAAATATCCCGCTTTTGTTATTCCCCAGGAATTCGAAAACACTTTTAATTGAACGTGACTTCTGTGACTTAAAAAATGGGGCCGCCGTTTTCATTCAACAACATTGCGAGATGTTGGTTCAGATGCGCCGATTTCGAATTCCACGAGTCATAATATCTTGAGGTTGAAATGAAGTCTAAATAAAACCAGTGATTCCAGATTTTCCTGATAAATTGGGTTAAATCCAGGAAGCAATCAAACAACTTTAATGAGACAAAAATAGATGAGAAAATGGGCTGTAAAAAGTTTTGAGAGTCGCAACGATGTTGTTTATTGATAACTTCTTAAGTGTAGAATGGTTCAGTTTCCATGCATTGAGTTCAAAGAAACTAAAAGCCTCACTTTTAGAGTTTTAGCACTTAAATTATACCACAGAGCTGGCATTATTTAATCAGTATTAACACGGTAGACTTTGGTAGAGCTATAGATAGAAAAAAGTCGATTTACCTACTTGTCTGACTTCACAGTCTCTTGCTGGTTTTTTCATTCAAAAACTTTCCAAATAATATTTACTCGTAACATGTGAATCACCTAAACTAGAGAACAGAACATAAAGAGTAGTAGTACCCATTTTCTCAATCAATTGATTACTTAGTAACTAGTTTCGAGTAGATTTCTTTATGTAAAGTATCATCTGGAGCATTTGGCCTTTTCCCCTCTTTTGAAGACCCCTGAATCTTTGAGAAAACTTCGTAAATATCGCGTATAATGAAACTCTCGCCTTTTATCTGCGTCGGAGCAACGTTTACGACGCACTAAACCCGATCTAGAACAAAGATGTTGTGTACGCCGTCCATCACGCTCGCTTATATCTGACAGGTATATGATACGCTCTTCCAGTTAAATATCAACATCAAAGTTTCGCATAATAGTTATGAGACTTGAAAGAAGGCGAAGAAATACCTACGTAAGTTTTATTCCTGTTAAACTAAATACTTATCGCCCTGAGAAGTAAACTGGATGCGGGAAAACGCAGGACCGGTCGTTATGGAAATCCTTGAGAGAGGCATTTGTCCAGCAGTGGACGTCATCTGGGACTGGCTAAAATGAACGGATGAACGAACTTATCGTATCGTACCTACGTCACTTTGTTATCAGGAAGAACAAAAATCTTCATTTAGGTATTTTAGGTCCCAACAAGCCTTAAAATAATTAAATATTTTGAATTTCAAAAGTTAAACAATATTACCAGTCTCGATACAGCAGTTCTTGTTTTAGGCTCCAGTTGTTATCCTGCCGATTGTAAATCAAATCGCGTTGAATTCTTGCCAATGTGTAAATAAACGTGCCCTCGCCGCATAACGACAAAAACCATTTGGGCCACGTCAAAATATGCCCCGGGCAATACCATTGCGAATTTCCAGTTTATTGTTGTAAGGGTAAAAACGAAAACATTCGCCACGCGTGCGGTAATAATACGTAACAGTATACTTGTGTGATCATAAAATTGTGGGTATTTTTAGGCGCTTTGTAGCTAAATAATGTAATCGTTGGCATGTGGCATTTAAGACGTCCAACAAGCATACATGTAGGTAGGTACGGTTGGGTAGGCGGTAGTATAGCTGAAGAGTTGCAATTGCTGTAACCTACCCGGTCGTACTAAGTTGCTTGTGTGTTAATCAAATTAATAGAAAGTGAATCAGGCATTAAGTCCGCCTTATGTACACCGTTCTATGTGCATATAAGTTTTAAATAAAAATAAATAAATCATGTAGAGCATATAAGTGCTTCCTAAAATACTTTATCATTAATCATTATAAAACCGTGCCTCTTGTTTTCAATTTGCAAATAATGATTCATAAATAAAGGTGATAAAGGTACTAAATCAAATTCTATGCAAGCCTACTTATATATTTATTGCGGGCATTTCCATATTACTAAAACAGACTAATAGAGCTTTCGGTTTATCTGGGGGCACGGCAGTGCCCCCGATAAGTCGAGCGCGAAGCAAACACTGCCGTACCATCCTTTACTGGAACCATTTCGCCGCATTTTCAGGCCCCTATTTGAGAACCTCTGGATAAGACCAGAACGCAGAAATTTTCGTCATCTAGTAAGCTATAATCACATACTTTAAATGCAAAATTTCAAGTCTGTAGGTCATTTAGTTCCGAAGTTAAGCGAAAGCAAAGTTTCGCATTTACGACACTCACTCACTCACTGATGATCATCAAAATAGAACTAGTACTTCCCATTAACTCAGAGAGCTGAAATTTGGTACAGAGTTAGGGTTTAATGGCCACATAAAGGGAAAACTATAAAAACTAGGAAAATCGAAGATCTGGAGTAACCACATTCATAATCAATACTACTCCGGCACCGTGGTGTTCGCCTGTATCGCTCACCGCTAGATGGCGCTAGCACTAGCAAGCGGTGTCCAGATTTTTTTCCTTTCTAGAGAAAGTCGTCGATTAAGTTGGATGTTGTGTAATTTGCATTTCGTTGATTTCGTTTATTATACTGTAAGGTTCGCTTAGGTTATGTTATAAAAACAATTCTGATTCGTTGTCCATTTTAAAGATCGTTGAGTTTATTTGTGTATAATATCTAAAAAATGACGATAAAAGTTTTATCATAAAACGACGACGTTAAATAATTTTGCCACGTTCTACAAAAAGAAGTGAAATCCCACCAAAAACATTCTGTAAAAAACTAGCCAAGTCTCGATGGAGCTGCTTGTTTATCTCTAAAAAGTAATGAAATCTAGACAAAGTCGTGCCAAGTCTATGGTTCCTTACTGCGATTTCTTTATTATTATAGTTAATGTTGTGTGACTTGGCCGTTGAACAATCTTTATTAAGATAATCATACATTATAAATACGCAGCTTTACTGAACCTACAATTGACTGGTTATTGTTGAATCAACGTTTTCCAAGTGGCAATTTTCCATCGTCAGTGGGTAGCGGTTCAGGCGACTGATTGGTGCAATGGTGTCATGGAGCACCTGGTTTTGTCACCCTTCAACGGCCAAGTCACACAACATTAACTATAATAATAAAGAAATCGCAGTAAGGAACCATAGACTTGGCACGACTTTGTCTAGATTTCATTACTTTTTAGAGATAAACAAGCAGCTCCATCGAGACTTGGCTAGTTTTTTACAGAATGTTTTTGGTGGGATTTAGACTTGTCCGAGAATTACAGTGATCTACCACTATTTCGATAGAACCGCGAGTTTGTTTGTATTGGAACAGTTTGACTGGCCTTATAATAATAACACTATCGAACAAATAGTTTCATCGAACTTCTTTAGTTATACGTGTACCTTCCTAATACAATCAACATGACGTAAAGTATTTCCGAGGATAAGTGAGTAAGCATCCACGTGCTTAGAGGAAAGCTGATTCATGGTAAAAATGAGGAAGTGTATTAAAAGGGTGAGTACCTTCCTATGTTCATTTACTGACATGCACCATCAATCCCAAATTTTTAAGTGAGCCCTATGGTGGAATAGACAATTTGACACCATTCCTCAATAATTCGAAATCACAACTTTTCTAAAAAGACACTTCATTCCGGTCTTAAAAACTTAATTAATTTTAAATTACCTACCTGTAAATTACGATTTTTGGTCGCATTGTAATTGAAAAAAGTAGTTTATTTGAGTTGACAAAATAGTGACGTCACTTGCTTGTAGTGCCATAAAAAATCTATGGGAGAGTTTCGTTTTGACAATTTAAAAAGCACGTCAAGTGATTGGTGGTGTCAACACGTCTATTGTTTTCAAAGGGGTTATACATGACCCACGCTGAACTGTCCCGCCAAACTCAATGACAGGGGGGCGCTACCATCGTTCAACTATATGGTTTCCAACATGGCAAAAATCTGAACCAGCGATCCGGTATTGACGGTGGCGCCCCACTGTCAATGTCATCGACAGGACAGTCCAGTATTTTGGAACTATACTTAAAAATTAGGTAGGTGATGGTGAAAACAACGGGCATGAGACATGTATAAACGAGAACAGGTATGCCTTTCTGAGAGTAGTACTTAGCTGTGTCTGGTAACGACTCGGGTCGATATCTTTGGTTTGAAGCTAAGGGAAATAGGGACATTTAAATGCTTTAGTTAGATTCATTTAACGTTATGTAAGTAGATGCTCTATCGTGATGTCTTGAAAGAAGTTACGAACACAGAACCGATGAACCAATTCGAACTTTAACATTACGAGTTGAATACGCATTAGTGTCCATAAATCAATCGGGGATGCCACCTAATACCTGGAAGCATTTGTAATTTGGCTCGGGCTGTATGACTGGGCAGACGTCTGCAAGTATCGGCTTGATAAACCGCCCGTTTAGTTGTCGGCAACGAGCTATCCGTCACTCAAATAGGCGCAGGCGCAAGACGCCTGCAAAGCGTCGTTACGTTCAAGTTTTGAATTCAAGTGCGTTTTCATGCGCCCGCGTTGGATGCGAGCTTCGGATATTACCGATACCGAACATCATATTGAAATGATAACTCTTAAAGTTGTTCGTAATTAATAATGGTAATAACTACTGAAATTAGATTTCCTTCATTTTAAAATTAGACAGCTCTACCTCTACACACATATATTATTTTAATCGTTGTTTGATCAAAGGGAGGAAAACCGGTTAGAGTACAAAAATTAAATACTAAGGCATATAATATAGCCTTTACCTACATTTAGCTGTATTTATTGATCACGAAATATTTATGTAATACTTCCATTAAATTTTTAGATTTAGTTGCTGAGTCTGACAATCATGACTTTCTCTTTACTCTCATGTTCGGGGCACAATTCTATTCAAGTTACTTACCCAAATAATTGGCTTACATGTGCCAGTAAATTACCCTATCCCTCAAAATATAAAGGATTTTCCATTCAAATTAAATCATTTAAGTATTTAGTACCTACTTAGGGTTACCTTTACAGGGCGCTTGTTTGTACAGTTGTACAGGTCTCCAATATAGCTTGCCCTACCACCACTTCGAGACAACATGGGCTGGTGCTGAGAAGAATATAATGCATTTGTGCAGTTTAGCTTTTAAATAGTGTCAGCTGACCTCAAGTGGCTTAACAGTGGCCGATAAATCATGGTTGCGCGGGCGCACGCCCCTTGGCAGGAACACGCGTATACGCGCGGTACTGCATGAGTAGGTACCTACTGCACACGATCTTCGAAGAACTGTTATTTTTAGGCAAAAATTGACAATGCCTTGTAATTTCTAAATCTGAGTTTATTTGGGGAATGCAATTTTACTTCTTACCGCCCTTTTCACGTGTTACTTATTTAGAAAATGTCCAATGATTAAGTATGAGGTTACAGCTTATCCAAGCATTGTGAAACATAAGTTCTAAAAGAACAGTTTGTTACTTTTTGTAGGAACATATTTCCAAGACTTTCTATTATTCACAGGAAATGATTTGTTAATTAATATCATGATAAAGCTCTACAGAAAAATGTTGGTTTTAATGTTAATATTTTATAGTTAATCAAGTAAATGTACCTAAAATAAGTAACTTTAGAAGTATTTTAGTAGATAATAAAGTCCCACCTTATCATAAAATCACAGATATTTGTCACTTAACCACACAACTTATATTCCAGTCTGAACTTAAAAATTATAATGTCAAAAATGTTGGCGGGAAAATAACCAAAATGAACGCGCGCGATTCCGGCGCACAACTCCTAACTATGCCGCACCAAGACTGACGCTTGACACAATAAAATTAAGCATATACAATCTGACCGCTTCGCGCGATGAACATTTCGTAATAACCATACGGGATTGCGATTTGCTAGACATTTTCTTGGAGTTAATTTGGCAGCAGACCATACCAAATGGTTCTAATGGCGCGAACGTTTGTTGTTCATATTATGTGTCATAAAATGATGTTAGAATAACGGGTTTATTCCCAGTTGTCTTGCAGACAAATAGGCGATAGAATCAAAGCTGTTCCCAAAACCTGAAACCATTTTAACCCGCTGCAAAGATGCCTTCAAATGTAGCCTGAAAGCTCGGGTAGAATAGGCTAAAGGAGGCAGTAAGATAATGCCATTTAAAATTCTATCATACCATTTATTTATGCGTACCGAAAGGACAGGCAGGGAGAATAATTCTAAAGTAGAGCCAAAGAGTAGAGCACAGAAAAACAAGGATAAATATTGAGCAAAGTACCTAAATGCACTTCAAAAGATGTAAGTAGGGTAGGTAGGTAGGTATAGGTGCATTCTGGAATGAAAACGGCCTGTTTGCAATTCCGAACTAATGATATGCTGTTATTTTGAAAACAACGGTAGGTAAACTCTCATAACCACCCAACCGTTGGATTTCATTTTGTTTGGAGTTCTAAGACGAACTCTAAACGACGATGTTGTTCAACAATGAGTTGCTTTATGCTAGTCTTTCCTTAGTCTACGACTCGCTTTCAAAGGCTACGAAAATGAACAAGAGTGTAGGGACTTGGCTGTGATTGCATACAATCCTAAACTGGGGATCCTGAGTGGCTAGCACAAGAAGCATGACTTGTGATTCTGAAATCGCTTCGCTGATCGCTTCGCTGATCGCTCTTGCGTTTTTGTATGTAGGGTAGGTAAGTAAGTCTTAGGTACCTACTTAGTTACTTCGCTCCGTAAAGCGATATCGAAATTTTTACAAGCTCAAGTTTCTTGCAGAGCTAAAGTAAATTTTTGTTCCACTCGGCCCGAGCCGGATTTATAACAGGATTATGATATTTTGTGTCTGGTCTGGCACAAGTAGTCGGGGTGGGTTACCTACGCCATATCGAATGACAAATGATCGAAAATCAAAATATCGAATACGTTTCATCGAACAATCAAAATATCGAACGTTCAAAATATCGAATGCTCAAAATATCGAACGTTCAGAATATCGAAAGATCAAAATATCGAACGATCAAAATATCGAACCATCAAAATATCGAAAGTCGATATAGACGTTTTTATTAAATTTCATCTACCTTGCTCGGCTCCGGTGCATGGTTGTGTTTGGTGACATGACTGTTTTTCCTTTTTGGGACAGGCTAGGCTTATAATAGGTCCCCACGGACATTATTCTCCAAATTTATAAACTTTTCAGGCACAAAAATACTTAAGGCACACATTAACTGGCAAAACAAAACTGTACGACCAAACACAACCATGCACCGGGGCCGAGCAAGGTAGATGAATTAAATAAAAACGTCTATATCGACTTTCGATATTTTGATCGTTCGATATTTTGATCGTTCGATATTTTGATCGTTCGATATTGTGAACGTTCGATATTTTGAGCATTCGATATTTTGATCGTTCGATATTTTGATCGTTCGATGAAACGTATTCGATATTTTGATTTTCGATCATTTGTCATTCGATATGGCGTAGGTAACCCTCGGGGTGGGTTACCTGGTAACCTAAGTTACATGGGAAAGACGAGGTTTGGCTTATTTACATTTATCGTATGTATGTCAATGGCTTTATGAACTTTGAAAATTTGGAACGTGTGACTTCAAAGTTCTTGTACGTGAACATAAGTTATTAAAATAGATAACTAATTAAAACACACGTTTTAGGTAGTTAAGTAGGCTTCACGCTAAAAAACTAAGTTTAGCTATCTAGATTTTAGACACTACCTACTTTCTCGTAATACCAATTAGGCAATAACCCAGTAATTAATCTAATAAGAAATTGATATATTAATTCATGATTAGTAGTACGGCGAAAGTTTCTGAGTTACACCGAAAAGTTCCTGGCACGACAATGAGATCAATGCATACGATGTTATTTATATTACGAAACATATGGTGGGCTACTATGGTATTTCTACGCCTGTTTCAAATTAATCGAGTTGCATTCCATGCCGCGGATTGCCCGCGCCAATAGTAGAAAATAATCATGATTTAAAAATACAGGTCGAGTGGAAAAAACAAAAAATAAAAGCTTGTAATAAAACAACATCATTTATATAAATATCATGTATTTACTCGTACCTAAATTGGTATTTGAATATTTTTTTACAGTTAACAGCGTTCTTAACCATTCGGAATCATTAAAACCAGTGTTGTAGACAAGTACGATATCGATTAGACATCATCATTCTCGGTACCTACGGTTTTGTAAGTTGTAATGTTATGTAAGTAATCGTCATCTCGGCAGATCATCACATAGGAAAAAATGAGCTATAAGCTAGTCTGCAGCTTTAATTTTTTACATAAATACTAATTCAGTGGTCCAGTCTTTCCTGCCCAAACCAAATAATAAGAAACTTGTATAAAATACAGTGTTTGTAATTTTGAGGTACTAAGCCTAATTTTGCCTCACATTTTGTTATACTTATATTACTAAGAGTAGGATAAACTTTCAATGGAATGTCTTTGCAAATAAAAATATCATTACATAACAATATTAGGGGTCATCCATAAAGTACGTCACACGTAAAGAGGGGGGGAGGGGGTTGACAAAGTGTGACATGGTGTGACAAGGGGTGGGAGGGGTCCTAAGTTTCGTGACATCACATTTCAATTGTTTCAAATATTTGATATAATGTTGATTTCATTTAAAAAAAGTACTTAATTTAAATTAAAATAATTTCGGAACTGCTGTTAATTTAATAATTTTACGATGTGAAATTGAAAAACATGTGACGTCACACTAGGGAGGGGGGGTCTCAGAAATGTGACCACCTGTGACAAGGACGGAGGGGGGGTCAAAAAATCATGAAATTCGTGTGACGTACTTTATGGATGGCCCCTTATCCAAATTCTTTTGACATGGTTTTTCAGAGATAAACTCTTCATTGATATTTTCTTATTTAAAAAAGATATTATTATTATTGTCACCTTAATATACTTAGATTGCATAACAGATTTGTATTTTTCTCAGGCTGGAATTTTGTCAACACTTGGCTTTGGCACAACCTTCATACCAGCTTTTAATTAAGTATTTACATAAGCATCTCATTCTTAAAATCTTTCAATTTATTCAATAGGGTATTTTCCATGTTTTGTCTGATTAACAATCAATAGAAACAATTTTTTTTATTATGAATAGTGAATACATACAAGTACCATCTAATTCCCAATTTGATCTTCATACATGCATCACAAGCAGTTATTATAAATCTAACTATAAATTAAGCAATATTTATAAATTCTAATTCAGTGTATAAACATTTAACTACTAATGATAAAATTTAACATCAAACTGACACATATACATTTTATTTTGTTATCTATTGCTGGCAAAAAATCTATTTAATGTTAGTATAATTATTAAGGCACGAAGTAGGTGTCCAATTGCACTGTATCCACTTGTGTTTCTGTTGAATAGCCGCTTGAAGGCTAGGGCACATCGTTGGCAGACCGTTGAGCTGGAGACCAGCGCCTCCTGTCACAAGTCGTAGTTAAAGTAGTTGTGTCGTCGCTCCAGATCGCGGATTTCCATAATGTCAGTCTTTAACCTAAGCTTTAGGATCTCGCGCCATAATGCATCTCTATGCTCTCTGTTGGTGATGCCCATACGGAGCAGCGTGTTGTCATTGATCCTGATAAGGGCGCGCCCTGTTATATCGTGCTGTGAATAAACAAAGCAAGTTTGAGTCATATTATTATACTTACATTATTTATAAAATAATGGTATTAAAACTGAATTACAATTAATAACCAGTGTCCAAATTGGCGGGCAAATAGTACGAAAATTAATTAATATAGCGGTTAAGGATGAAAATGGGTGCAAACTCACCTCATGAAACCTCTCCCAATAAAGGTTATAGTAATCGCTACAGTGACGGCGGAGCCATTTTTGAACGTCTGCTTCTGTCCATAAGTATACAGCTTTAGGACGGGTGGTTTTCGTCTAGAACATGTTTCAGGAACATAGAAATTATTAGCATGAACATTAATACATGTAAAACATAACCTTGTGAATTTCTACCAACTATTACTATCTCTTATAGTTATCTCACCTTAGGTTTATTAGAATTCATACTAGATTCTTCAACCATTTTTAGGGTGTTAAACAATTCCAGGCAATCAGTAGAGTTACAATTATTTTCTTACGAAAATGTTTCTGTTTGTTTTCTTCGTATCTGTGCATTTGACATCGGTTTGACAACTTTGACATTTACGGAAACAGACAGAGCCACAGACAATCCCACAGAGTAGATATCGCCTCGAGCTATATTAATTTGAGCTGCAGAGCAGACTTGTAGCATAGCTCACTGATAGTGATACCTGTACTTTTACCGGTATCGCTAGTGAAGCACCACTAGTTTTTTTTATATGGCAACATTGGCTCTTCCGCTGTCAGTGTCAATGTCAGTCCTTGTAGAATAGAATTTGTCATTCGCTGAAAAAATAAATTACTACAGTTTTCAGTGAAATCTCACATAATTTAATTTCTAAATTGTATGATGCTGTTCTAAACGGATCAACATGGCCTCGAACTTGCAAAAGAAGCCCTCAAAGGGCATTTTGAAGACGTCGCGAAGCGTCGACGGGCAGGAAGGTACGCCTTCGACGAGTAAGCGGCCGAAGGAGCAGAGGTTCGACGAGTTGAATATTATGGAGACATTTCACCCGGCGAACAAGGATTACGGGCACATGAAAGTGGACGAGCCGAAGACTCCGTACTCGGAGGCCGTGGACGGCGAGCTGGAGCCGGGCGACGAGCTGGACGCCAACATCCTGGCCGCCAAGCTGGCCGCCAGCATGAACAAGCCGCCCAAGTGCATGGACGCGTGCGAGGACAGCGACGAGGACATGGACGAGCCCGAGGAGGTGCGCAAGAAGCGGATCGAGTTTGAGAAGAAAAGAAAAATGCACTACAATGAATTCCAAGTAAGTTTTCAGTTACAAAACTTTTGTTGGTTTTTGTGAGTTTTTTTTCTGACAGAAATTATGTTAGCTAGCACTATGCCTACCTACTAAGATGAATAAAACCATTAGTGTCTCCTGATACAATTTTACAATAACCTTGCATGTGATTGTCTATGCATGTAGAATATTAATGTGCATATTGATAAGTATTTAATGAGCTCTTGTGCTCATGATTTATTGTAATGACAACAGATCTTTTGATCACAAGCTAATGAATGATTTTACTAATAGTTTTGATTTGAAGCTATGCAGATTATAAATGATAAATAAGCAAAATTTATCTTTATTGCTTTTATCACATTATAGGTGGAGGCTTAACAGTTTTGGTGTAAAGTTTATCTTATTATTTATTGGCTGTTCAAAACTGTAACAGTCTTACATAAGATCATTATTATGACAAAAAAACTTTGTAATCTTTAATTATTTTTTCTGATTTCCCTGATAACATTTTCAGGCTCTCCAATTAGCAAGACAGCTCATGGCCCAGGAAGAAGAAGAAGAAGAGGATGATGACAAACCTGAGAAGGCAGCGACCTGACTGCCGCGCGCCCGCGCTCCTGTACAGAACACTCTGCAGCCGCTACCTGCAGCTGCGATTTACTAATTGGTTTTAATTTATTTACTACTATTACACAAAATAACGAAAGGAAATCTAATTAGAAAGAAATCATCATATTTTAGTTACAATATTTTGTATTAGAGTAATTCATATACATTGTTTTCTCCTACTAGACTGATTTGAACGAGTGGTTTACCACTGACTTGTTATTCACTGAATCTGCGAGAGAAGACGACACACGAGGGCAAACAGTATAGATTGATTATTAATATGTTCATGAGTGTAGTGAAGTTTTGATACCAGTGATGTGCCAACTGGATAGTTTGTCTGATCAAGTGACTAGGTATTTGTAGGCATAGTTCGTTTTCATAGAGATGTGATTTTTAAAAAGTCATATTATATTGAAATGCAAATAAATTGTTACGTGTTCACTTTGAAATATCTACTATATTATAGTATGTATACATAAAATTATTTTGGTAATGACTAGTCATGGTATTCGGTCTGAACGTTTAAAGTTCCAGCTTCTAATGTTAAATTTATTCTAAAGTTAAGTGATGGCAGTAGGATATATTGTTCCTTGTATCTGAATCATAGTGTTCAACACTACATTTAATGAATTTGCTATACTAAAGGCTTAGATAAGTTGACAAAAGTATTTGTGCAGTAGAGGGCAGGTGACAGATTTATTGACCAAGGGCATGCATAATAGTTAATCATGACTTTGAACTAGTTTAGGTTTATCTCAGCTTCCTTATGGTCCTTTAAATATCAGAACAGTTCGCTACTAGATGCTACACTAGTGTTCTAAAAATCTACATAACATTAGATATCTTTATAGTCAATAAAAGATTGTATTTTTTCAAAAAAGTTTTTTCGGTTATAAGAATAATTTATGTTTATTTCATTCTAAAATAAATGACAAATGTATTTAGTTTTCAGATCTATAATAATATAGTTACCTAATATCTGTTATTAAACAAGACCATGACCAATAAAATATGATTATGTGATTACAAAAAATGCTCAAGGGAAGTATTTTACCAGATACCTACTATATCAGTGATTAATAATCACGTCACAGCCATCATTTCATTTAGTAACATGCCCCCTGAATTCACATAAAATTATATGAAATACAGTATTAATATTTTTGTTACAAGATAAAGTAGATAATTATTGGAAATTAGATTTAAATATTTATGCAATAAGTATCGCTTGATGCACTTTGTTTATAATTGTATTCAATACATAAATTAAAGTACTAATTTACTGTCAAGAACATATTTTGCTAAACTTATGACTGCACATTATTCAATTAAGGATCATGGCAGTAAGCCACTTTCAAAATTTTAAAATAACTACGAAACTAACCAATGTTTTTGATCATCACAAAGCTACCAAATTGCTTATGGATAGGATATTAATAATGGAATAATATAGGTATAAAAATATTTTTTATCTTAAAATTCTTTGGCATTAGCTATGTAATATTTGATACACGTAAATTGTATAGTTTAATGGATGTTTTCTTCTCTTCTAAAATGTCTTCCTATTTTTAGATTTTCTTTTATGTGCTTCTGTATGGTCACTTTCTGCTCCTGTGTCAAAACACAAAATACAGTATTTAGTGGTCGAGATATGCTTGAGACGTTTTGTATCGCCGAATGTTTACCACTGCTACAGAGGTGTTAATTTTAGAACGTGTATCGACTATTAGTGAGCTTGTTTAGCTAATTTGCAACTAGTGGATTTTGTGCTATAATGCTGGTAATGTTCACTTGAGTGTTTTCAGTGAATATTTTTATAAAATGTAGGTTCCCTGAAGGTATAAGGTTTTTCCCTGAAGGTAGACTTTAAATCCGATCTTTCAATAGAAACTGCTCACAAGTCAACCATTGCAAATAAAAAGTAATCTTTGCTCAAGTAGAAATTGTGCCTGTGTATTTTTCGATCGACTAAGAGAACGAATAAAAGCATTTGCTTAGTATTACAACATTATGCAGCTCTTTTGCACTTAATATTTCTCTGAATGCCTCTCTCAGCCATACTCTCAGCGTAACAACAGAAAAAAGGACTATAACAAGTGATGCTAATATTGTAGGAATAAAAGGTAATATCATTGTAAACGAGGTTGGAACACAGGGTCGTTTGAGAGATGTTAACTAATGTATTAACAGAATACTCCTCATAATATTTTTTGTATCATTTGAAAGTTTAATAAGTATGTACCTATGCTTTTATATTTTCTCTTACTTTTAAACATGCATTTAATTTTATTATTTATCGCAAGGTTCTTCAGTGCAACTATCAGCAAACTTATGCCCGTTTTCACCATAAATCTCTAAATTTTAAGGGACCCTTATGAAAATATTACCATAGGGCACACTTAAAAATTAGGGATTGATGGTGAAAACGGACATTAGTCTCCTATATTAGGTAATAAATATTTAAATTAATACGAAATTATTTATTTATTTATTACTTATTGTTATGCTAATGTAAAAGATAACGTGCTAAGCAATACACTTTTGTAATTTGTTAATACCAGACATTGGCCTTAATCGAAATTAAGTTTTTGCAATATAAAAAATGTACAGAATAAAGCGGCTTCTTTAAAATGTATGGTGTAAATAGTTAAATAAAAAATCTCTTAAAAACAGGCTTTTATTTTGTACTATACATTGGTTCCCAGCATAGAAGAATTATTCCTCTATGGTTCCCAGGGGGGGCGCAAAGACCTTTAAAGGGGGGCGCGGGTCATCTGCCAGACCAATAAATAATCTTGACTGGAGGAGGGGGGGGCGCGCGGAAATTTTTTGTATGGACGAAAGGGGGCGCGTCTCAAATAAGTTTGGGAATAACTATTAGGTATTAAAGTTACCAAACTACCTCCACAACATTTTTGTACCTCAAAAAATATTATTATTTGGTCAGCAATTATTATGAAGTAAACAAATTGAAATAAATTGCAAAATTTAATAGTAAATTATAATTTGCGAATCCTATTTTCAAAATTGGCGCAAGCGCAACTTCAAAACTTGGAACTTTTTAATTGTACGTTCCGTACTAAGCAACATTATTATTTTATATGTTAAGTTATTAACGTTTAATTATTAAATAATGGATCACGTGTGCTTTTTAGGGTTCCGTAGCCAAAATGGCAAAAACGGAACCCTTATAGTTTCGTCATGTCCGTCTGTCCGTCTGTCCGTCTGTCACAGCCGATTTACTCGGAAACTATAAGTACTACAGTGATGAAATTTGATGGGAATATGTGTTGTATGAACCGCTACAAAATTATGACACTAAATAGTAAAAAAAAGAATTGGGGGTGGGGCCCCCCATACATGTAACTGAGGGATGAAAATTTTTTTTCGATGTACATACCCGTGTGGGGTATCAATGGAAAGGTCTTTTAAAATGATATAAAGTTTTCTAAAAAACATTTTTCTTAAAGTGAACGGTTTTTGAGATATCAGCTCTCAAAGTCGTAAAAAGTATGTCCCCCCCCCTCTATTTTTATAACTACGGGGTATAAAATTCTAAAAAAAATAGAGGTGATGCATGCTAATTAACTCTTTCAACGATTTTTGGTTTGATCAAAGTATCTCTTATAGTTTTTGAGATAGGTTGATTAAATTGACATAATAAGTTTATTATATTTGCTGCTACGGAACCCTTTGTGCGCGAGCCCGACTCGCACTTGGCCGGTTTTTATGTTTAGATTGAATTAATACTAGGTAATATTTTTTACATTAATTGTTAAATCAACGTTTAACATTTGACTTACAGCTTGGCTAGATATACTATTATGCGTAACGGAACGTAAATTATTAATGGCGTTTGTATTTTGTTTGAAAGTGAGAAACGTCGTCTTGACAACGAACGAATTTTGTGGATTTTGTATGAATTGTTGATTGATTTTACTATGTATTTGATAAATTATGGATGATCCGCAAAAACAATCGTCACAGTCAACTGAAATCAAGGTATGTGCTTTATTTAATTTCGTTTTATAGTCTTACGTTCCATCTAACTATCAGAAAGATATTTATATTCTTCGTTACGTTAAAAATAGTACAGAAATGCATACCTGCACTCCGTAACTATTAAACGGAACCTACAAATATTTATAAAATTCGCGAAGTATCGTCCTGAAAGCATTTTTCCATTCAGGTTCCAGGAAATAATCCCAGTCTCGCTGGAAAGTTTAACTCGGCATAATTAGATTTTTTATTTATTTTTAGAATGTTCTTCCGGATGTCGTACATTCTCAACAGATAGCCGCTGTAGGCGCCGTCGAGGGCGCCGTAACACAGATCGATAACGGCCACAATATAGAAAACGAAAGCCAAAATCAGGATGTCCAGGAAACTAGTGAAACTGAGTCTATTTCAGAGCACATACCATCCAAAGTGGATTCTCTCTCGGTAACAGACAACGCCAATCACACACAATCGGAAGACTTGCTCAAAGTTGAAGGTCATCAGGAGAAAGTGTCCAAATCTAATTCTCCAAACATTCCATTCACTTATTCACCATTTAGTGAGCACCCTAGTTCACCAGACCCCAGTAAGCAGAGTACATCCTGGCCTATTGATGTCAATGCTGTGTCAGACATTCACCATATCAGTGAAGAGAGCCCAGTGAACTTAGCATTATCATCAGAAGACTTCTCTAAAGATGGCGAAACAAATGAGGGTAAATCTCAGTCATTACCTCACACCCCATCAGCAAATGATCATGGCAAAACACCTCAAGAATCTCCTAGAAGTGATAATTTTGTTGATTCTCTAAATGAAGAATCTGTTCTTAAATCTCTGGAATCAGAAAATGAAAAATCTTTAGAAAAATCTAGTATGTCAAGGAATCAAGACTCGCTGGAAAAAGACAGTACGGGCTCTGAGGAAATAATAAAATTGGATATTCGAGGTCAGGGTGTTCCCAAGTTTCCATTACCTACTGCTAAAATCATATTTGGACCTCCACCAGAGGGAAGCACTGTCATAGATTCAAACATAGAGCAAATACCAGTTTTTCCAAATTTACTTTCACCATTTTTAGTCGGAGCAGGTGACGGAATGAAAGTTGAAGAGGTGTTTGACTTCGGTGAACAAGAACCAAAAGATATTTCCTTAGACAAATTGCTGGAATTATCACCAGACAAATCCTTAGAGGTGTCTCCTGACAAATCTATGGAACTTTCTCTTGATAAGCAGAGTTTTTCAAGTGATAAGAGTGAACAGAAAGACTTGCTTGTTGAAGAGCTTACAGTTGATGATGTGAAGGAGAGAGAGGATGAGAAACTGGATGAGCCATCGCTCGGGACACAGCCAAAGTCAATGCCTCCTGAAGAAACCATGTCATTCAGTACCATGACAACGGACTACAAAACAATATGTGAGGAATATCATGCAAAGGTACTAGTTGTAATTCAGGGACTGTGCTTTTGTGTGTGCCTGCTCTATGCTCTACTCCTGCTTTGCATACTAATACTGCTTTTGACTCCAATGGCATGCTATGTTCTCACATTTTACAAGATACACTCTCTAATTTATGATAAAGTTTCTAATTTTTGTTTATGTTAACTGTATCATCTTCATGTAATAAATTATAATTTTGTTATAAGTTTTTCTGCTTTGTCTTTTTTTAACATGATAGAAGATAGTACCAATTTGAATAAGTACTGGTAGAAATGGAAAAAGTATTATTAGGTATTTCTACTTTCTCTTTTGAGAATAATGCACAGTAGTTTTAGGAGATAGCTAACTTTTATTGCACACCATAATGAAGTGCAAAAGACTATATTAACTTCTTTGGAGTTCAAAATTAACCCATTCCTTGTTTAGCTTATCTGTGATTATGTCATGATTTGTCAGAAATTGTAACCATAATTTGTCAAAAACTTTTCACAATATTTTTAATAAATTGTAATTTATCAGATTTTTTCAATGAAATGTGTTCTGTAAGTGCACTTATATTTTTTGTAGCATTAAGTACCATTTTAATTTAATAATAATTTCCACAATAATTATTATCTTGATATTATTAATGCCTTTTGGTTAATTTTACTCATAATAAAATATTTTCTGTTATCCAATCTAGTTCTTTAATGTAAAAAAAGTCATGGTTTAGGTTTTAGTTTCATTTACCGATTCTACTTAAATAGTCTGTGCTTGTACACTTTGGCAATTTTGCAGGTGTAAGAACAGAATTTGAACTGTCTCAGTGATAGCAACATTATTTTACTTTGCATTCAAAGTTCAGTAGATTTACTAGGTCATTTTGGTATAAAAATATTCAGTAATGACTTGCCATACTGCCAAAGTCTAGCAGCGCGGACTATTAAACAAAATGCTTGCGACCATTATACATAAAGCTTGTCAATGTTGTACATGTACTGAACGCCTGTCTGTCCTTTCAGCTTGTGCACTTCGAAGCCGCTATCACGCAACGCGATGAACTAATCGAGGAACTCACGGTCTCCTTACAGCGGTCCGTGCGCGAGCGCGACGAGCTCAGACACGAGAACGAACACCTCAGTAATGAGGTGCTTCAGCTCCAACACGCCGTCGGCGAGCAATCCTCTTCCGACCACGACACGGTCAAAGCTCAGCTCTCAGACTTCATGAAGTACCAGAGCATGCTCAAAGACGACAGCACGAAGTTCTACTCCGCTCTCATGAGCGGAGGATCATCTATACAGAGCTCGAACGGCGAAAAGGACATGGATCACGAGGAAATCACAGTCAACTACTCCAAATCTGATCTTCGATCGAGTGGATCCTCAGAAGAGTTTCAGACGGGCTTCGAAAATAAACTGACGACGATAATTAGCAAGTTCGACGAGTACATTGAGGAGAATTTGCGGAATAAACTGAGGGAGAGTATCATTCAGATATTGTGTGAGGAGATAGGGAAAATGCGGATCGAGTCTGACACAGAAGTTAAGGAGTTGGAGACTCAGATGCAGCAGGACAAGCAGACGTTTACAGTGGAGACGAGGCGCCTAAGAGAGCTGCTCGCTTCAGTTAAGGCGGGAAACGCGGATATAGACGAACTGAGGGCAGAACTCAGCGTCAAACATGAAAAGGAGATGGAAAACTTACGGACTTACTTTGAGAAAAAGTGCTCAGATATGGAGAGGAGGTAGTTATTGCTTGAATTATTATGTGTATAATTTTTGTTCCATTTCTTCTGCATGTTAATAATGTTATTATTATTCTGTTTCTGCAAACAAGGCCAAAAAGAAGGTATGTAGAACATTTTTTGCCTATTTATTGACTGTCTCAATAATTTTATAAATGCTTTGTACTTTTTGACTTGACTAAGGGCGTGTGTTGATGAGCCGGTTTCTAACCGTGCCGGCATCTGGCCCAATCGACCAACGTGAAAATAACTGGCACCAGCCCGACGTCGGATCGAGTAGAAACTGTTCGTCAAAACACCACCTAAATGACAGAATCCCAGTCGTAATATTTATTGTTCTGTTCTCCCAGAAAATATTTGGCGTTTGAACCAAAGTATGATTGTGAAAGATCACGTATTCTTTTCCCAGTTATTCAGAGGAGGTGTGGCGCGGTCGCGCGTGCTTGTCCCCGGGCGGCTCGGCATCTTCACTGGAGGGTTCCGCGGCCGGCGACTGCTTGCGCCGGCGCACACGCAGCGCGGAACTGCCCTCGCTGACGCTGGAGGTGAGAACCAGCTGCTCCTAGCTCCCTTAGCTCCCTTTAGCTCCCCCTAGCTGCCTTTAGCTCTTTTTAGCTCTCCCTAGCTCTCTTTAGATCCCTTTAACGACAACTTGGGAATCATTGTGACAAGCGGGAAACGCGTATTGCGATTGATTGCATAAGACCTATTGTATAGCAATAGACTGCGTTAAGCAGATGATGATAAAAATTTGGTTAAGTTGATGTTCAATCTATCGTTTTTATACTTAACGTTGGCACCACTGGCGAGTGACTGACCTTACTCTACAGTGACGCCATCCTGGTGAGTGCATAATATGGGATAGTGCTCTTACTACTTCAGCGCTTACCAAGGTTAGCAACTTACCATTACTGTCTTAGCTACTAACAAATGACAGAACTTTACTCTACATGGCATGGCAGCAACTGGTGAGCGCTAAAATAATAGCCCTCATCAGAAATTGAGTTGCCTCATACATATTAGTACACACCTCTTAAGCCATCTACGATAAAAAAAAACCCTTGCTTGACTTTTATTTATTTATTTATTTATTTATTCTACCTTTTTAATTATAAGTTTTCTTTTGTAATTCCTTTTGTAAAAAAAACAGTAAACGATTTTTATTATTATTTTATTATCTTATCATTACAGTCGACGCCACTAGAGCAAGCTGTGAAACAGACTAGCAAGAAATACGAGCAACAGCTGGAAGAACTGAGGGCAGAGCACCTGGCCTACATTAGCGACCTACAGGCTCGCCACGCGGAGACTGTCGCCTCCTTGGAGGAACAGGTGAGGGTGACCCTACAAGCCTCGCGAATCGAAATAAATTGTGAGAGCGAAAGCACACTGCGTTGCGGCCCCGCAAATATTTCGTCGTATCACGCGTTGTGGCGCCGCAGCCGCTCGTGTGCTCGCCACAGATATTTCTATGTAAAACGACGCAGCGACACCGCTCCGACGCCGCACCGCCGCCGCAACTCATCGTGTGCTTTGGCTCTTACGAGATTTTATACGGTTCGGTGGGGTGATACGTGAATGAGGCCAGTGTGCTAACCATGAGTATACATTAAACGTACTCGCTAGCGACTACGTTAAAAATAATATTATGTGCCAGATAGGCACATATTATGTGCCAGATAGTACAGCGCCCCTAGCGGTTACTTTTAAGAACTAAAGTGACGGTCATCATAGACACGCGTTAGACGTTTGTAAAGACGCATGAAAGTACATATGTCTTCCTACACATTCTTACCTCCTGATTATGAGCAAATATTTGTGCAATTATTTAGACTATGTGAATAATTTTTGCGAAACTGCTTAAAAATGCGTTGCACTGCGTTGAAAAGTCGTCAATGCAAAGAATATAACTTTCCAAAAACTTGAACACACCGTTGATAAATATCTTGACATGTGTCATGTGACAGACATGTGTCTGTAACAGTTTCGAAAAGCACGCACACAAATAATTAAATTTTCATTAAATTATATTATTAACATGTCAAATTGAGTTGGTAAAATACGTCTAAGAAGACGCCAATGGTTTTGCGAAGGTTTACATGTGGTTTGGTTGACTTTGACAGGTCACTCAGTTGAAAGCCCACATCCAGACGTCCGAAAACACCGAAGCCAACGTGTCCGTCTACCAGCAAGACATTGATCTTGAACTCGAAAAGGTCAGTCAAAACATTTTACGTTTTATTAACCGAATCCTGCAAAGATGCAGAGCCATTGCCACACGATCTGGGACCGTAACCTGTAAATATTACAATGTATATTCGCTTGCATATTAAGCTTTTGACGTTGCCTTTACAGTAACTAATGCGTATATCAATATTTATAATGTGAATATAAAATATGGTATACCAAAATTTGTATAGTATAGCTCCCTTCTAAATGTAATATTTGTTTCAATACCTTGTAGATATCTTTCTCCCACAATAATTATTAATTTAATTATGCAGTCCTTGTTATTTTATTTTATTTAACAGTATTTCTAGTGTTTCCAATAAGAAGATACCTCTAATACTAATGTTTTTGTTGTGTTAAATAACTATGCATGCAGGGGAAAGTGATTATTCAAATAACTGTCAGCTTTTGGTGGTTTGTTTATAAACAATACTTCATTCATAAAGTTCTGTATTGCGTGCAATTATTATCAATGAATCATTATGACGATTCTGCAGTTGAAATTGATTATTTTGTACACAAAGAGAAATTACAATACAGCTTTTACACACTACTCACCACTTAAAAGACATACACTTGATATAAGCCTTTCCTTAGGCATTTTCTGAATGAACTATGTTGATAAAACTTAAGAGAATGAATACATACACCTCCTAAAACACAATCTAAGATGCACCTAGGAGTTTAAAGATAAAAAAAAATATACTCGAGGACACTTGATTCTTCCTTGATACCACACACACATTACAACTATAATATACAATATCCTACTTCATTCTCTTTTCTTTTACCTCACTCCGGTAAAACCGGTATCGATATATCTATCGACTCGTCCACCACACGCACTGTACATACCCACCTAATGCGTCTCTTTCTCCTGCATGCCGGAATGCGACTAACCGCCTGTGTGTGGACAGAAGAGGTTCGAGGCGCGCGTCGAGCAAGTGCGCCAGGACGTCGTGCAGCAGCTGCAGGAGCAGATACAGGTGTGTACACGATGCTGTGGTGATTTCAGCCTCTAAAACTTTGTAAACCATTGTCCTAGGTGAAAGACCAATAGTCGTTGTATAATAGTAGCCTACGATAGGGTTTCCCAAACTTTTCTTTTCTGTGACACCCTTGGGAAAGTTTGTAAATTGCCACCACTCTCATTTATTTTAAATCGCCTTACGACGCCCTTCGAATTATACTGCGACACCCCAGGTCAGCCCTGGCTTACGTGGTTGCGTGTCATGACATGTGTCATACGTCACGTGAAGTAATAATTGGTCGCATTACGGAACGCTTTATGAAGCGACGTGACACAATCGCGTCGTTTCATGACGCGTTCCGTCGCTCACCTCGGACATTGAGTAATATGGCTTGATTTGTATTAGTGTTGTCCGAATTATCGGTAGTTCATATATCGATATATTTTATTGTACTTGACAATAAGTCGTAAAGAAAATAGAAGAAACTCAATACCTACTGTACATTATTTAAATTTTATCGAGCTGTGGTGGTCCATCGAGCGGCAACACTAATTCAGATTACAGCAAGGTCAGTTAGGTGATTCAGAAGCACTCGATGGCTAATCGATCGTGATTCTCATATCATTTTCATTCTTTTTATCGAATTGTTCCATAATTAAGCCATCGATAAGTTCTGAATCGCCTGACAGATTTCATACAATTCTCTATTTATTCTTTGGCTGTACCTACTGGATCGAACTTAAATTCACTTTCAGCTCTTAAATCATAATACCTACTTATGGATCGGGCACATCATTTCCACATTTCCTCAAACTCTTAAGAATAACATATTTTTTTATGACCTCTACAAATGAAAATACCTCTTACAACGCGACGTCTTCCGGTAGCGGGGTTAGGCTTCCCACTAGGTGGACCGACGATCTGGCGGAGGTCGCGGGAGAAACCTGGATGAAAACGAACATATTACAAAATCTCAAAAAGGCGAATTTGAACTGTATTGGTTCAAAAATAAGTTTATTTAGCATTCTAGTTAGCAAACTAGCCATTGACGTAATATCCTCTGACGTGCTCAAATAAACCCCATAGTGTAAATATAGTCCACTAAAAAGCTCATAATATTAGTTTATGGATCACTAAACCCATACAGCGAGTATGCAATATAAATCCCGCGTTTAGCAAATATCCGTCATAAAGCATGTTTTATGCTTTTGCGCAATCTCTTCGTTTTTCATACTGCTTTATTATCACACTGATATAAAGATATTGTTTTTGGCTCAAGAAGATTTAAGAGGTCTCTACAAAAAGTAGAACGTGCCAGTTTTAAATTGTTGTTCTATTTTTCCGTTTATATTCGTATTCGCATGTACTGTATAGTTATTGTTCTGCTGCAAGAACAAGTTACGAACTTACGATTAGATAAAATTCTGTGTTTAGAGAGCCAGGTTTCGATTCTCACGAGGAGCATACTGCATAGGGTTGTTAGTTGTTTGTTTGCAATGATTAAGAACACTGTGTGCTTAAATGCATCAACTTGCTGATGGAAAAGATGAGGTCGAAGGTTGAATTTATTCGTTAATACCGATTTCTACATGTGGTAGTTCCGTATGATTGAATCAAGACAACCTTCCTAAGCTTGCAAAAACAATCACTCTGATTTATGATAATCGTAAATTCGTTATTATACATCATGGTAATGTTCAAAAACTTTAATATTTATATCTCTATCTCTACTCAAGTCCTTCGACATAATTATGATGAGGAGCTTTTACGCGCTCCCGAAGATCCCTAGCATTGGCCAGGAGCCAGGAGTCTCACTGCACCATTAATATCGCCGCGACCACCGCACTTCCACCTCAATGGTGCGCCGAAATAGAGCAAGGTTTCGCTAGTCACTGCCGCGGGGTTGTATAGTACGTACAACAATACTTCCGCGCTCCCGGACTATAATCGTAGTTACCTGTGACATGTGATTTTGAGGTTATTTGTACTTTCAGTGAATAGTGAATTTTTTGTGTGTGATTATTGATATTTTTGACAATGTAAAGTGATGCCTGATCGTCATCATCTACCATTTTCTAAGCGACGTGTAAGTTATCTAAAATATTTATTTTGTAAATAAATAAAACTAGATAAATCGTCGATAATTTATAAAATAGAACCAATTCTGTTTTGAATATTATCTGTGTTTTAAAACTTTGTTGTGGTAACCTTGAAAGTTTTCACACATGACAAATACACATTTCCACATTCATAGAATAATAGCTTTTATTTCAATAGCATAGAGTCACAGTGACATTTACTCGTATACATTTTTATCCCGCGCAATGTAAGTTAACCAATAAAATGGCTTAGCGCAACAAAAACGACACGCCGATTCTAATTCAGACGCGCGGTACAGTCATCGACGTCTGGGGTAGGTCATAGGCATTTTGAAATATTGTCAAAGCTCGCTGGCCCGGCGCCAGACGATAGAGTACATTTTTCGCGGTGTTGACCCCATTCTTGCCCCACGCTGTCTCCCGGCACTTTTTCATTTATTTGTGTTTTGTACGCGATTGTCTTTGCAGGTGAATAATCACTTGGTAATTTTCCACAACTTAAATATACGTATCAATGTATTAAGTAAAGAGAGATTATATTTATAGCTTGAACATTGTCCTTTGACTCTAAATTTATATTTATTTGATTATATTCTTTTGTACTTCATTATACTGAATAAAAGAAATTTCGCCAGATAAGCAGATGATAATTGGAGTGGTATTTTTTATTGAGCTGAACACAAAATTAGTTTATGAGTCTTGAAAATACTGTTTGTATTGAAGTCAATTAGGATTCAATGTAAACACTGTTATTAAAAACGATGTGAGGATTCAGTAGGTATTTCCCAAAGTATTGTTTGTTTTTAATTACCCCTAACTAGATGCGATTTTAATGAGTTTTGCTCTTATCAGTGCTATAATTTTAGAAGACATTTAGCAGAAAGTAAACAACAATTACTTAATGAGCAATAATGCCTTGTTGTTGGTTATTGGACGCATCAATCAGTGTGATAAGAGTCCTGGGGTCAGACACATTTGATAGCACGTACTTCATTTGTTTTCTTGCCTCAGTTAGTCGGTGACATTATACATACTTGCTCGTAAGTTTGTGTTGTGATTGTGAATATGTCAAGTAAAGCTTAGAACTTTGGATGCAGTGGTTGTTAATACTGTGCTTTAGTTTGCCGAGATGGGCGATTTAATAGTAAGTAGATTTACATTTTCGTGATAATTATCTATTAGTGGTTTGTATGAGGCACACATTGGGTCATTAAATTTTTAGGTGTTGATCAAAATATTATTCTTCATTTAGTTTAGTCATTCCTTTTCCTAGCTCATTTTCGCACCAAACCGTTATGGTGTACTTAAATCCAGTAGGTATCAATAGCCTATGAATTTGTATACCCACAAACTTAAAATAAATGATCTTGTAATTAATTTTCATGAACCAGAAAATTCCCTTGACACTTATGAAGGCTTGAATCGGCTAATTCGCAATAATGTTTATGTACATATTTGAAGATATTATAGTCGCGGATTCGTGGTGTAGGTACTTGCATACCCGGGAATATAGTTCGCCATATTGAACCTTATCTGAGTGTCCAAATCCAGCGATGATCGATAACACTGCTTGCGTTCACTTTGACCTGACCGCAGAACACATCCAGAGTGGCAAATTCGTAAAGAGTCAGGTTATAAATACGGGACTATTCCCACCTCTCGTTCCCACCGCTGCAACTCCTGTGTAGCCAATAAAAACCCAACCAGTGAACGTCAAGTTTGCCCCGGGGGAAAGTTAAACTGTCATTGGACCCGCAACGAAATTATCAGACGATTATGAAAAAGTTCGAAGTTAAGGTTCGACTTCCCTCCATTGCAAAGCGGATGACAGGTGACAAACAAAGGTTTAGTAACCTTTTTGAAAAGATATGCACCATGGACAATAAACATCAATTATGGGGACCTATCTTATGAGCTATTAGCTACCTGCCTAACTTGACCTTCATTGGTTGGGTTTTTATGGCAGTCAAGCTGTAGATCCTGGCTACACAGGAGTTGCAGTGGTGGGAACGAGAGGTGGGAATAGTCCCGTTTAGTTACCGGCCAGTAATATTTTTCACAAAATCGCTTAAAACCGTAAAGATGTCAGGTTATAATGTGCAAGATTAGAAGTTGGGGTAGAAGTTTGTAAGGGGAAGCAATATTTTGTCGTTTGTTCGTTTCAATCGAAAGATCTCCACTGCTGGACAAAGGCCTCCCCCAAGGATTTCCACAATGACCGGTCCTGCGCCGCCCGCATCCAGGCACCTCCCGCGACCTTCACCAGAACGTCAGTCCACCTAGTGGGAGTCATGCTCACGTTACGTCTTCCGGTTCGTGGTCGCCGCCACTCAAGAACTTTCCTGCCCCAGCGGCCATCAGCTCTACGAGCTATGTGCCCCGCCCACTGCTACTTGATTTTAGCGATTCTGCGGGCTATTTCAGTCACTTTGGTTCTTCTATTATTTTGTCATGTAGGCGGTATAATAGCGTATGTGTAACGGGTCCTTGCGGCGCAGGTGCTGCTGTCGGACCCGGACGCGGAGGTGTCGAGCTGGCCGCTGGAGCTGGTGGCGCTGCGCGACAAGATCCACGGCGACGCGCGCCTGAACCAGGAGAAAGAGGTGAGCACGCAGCTTTTACTTCGCTACTTTTATGTATAGATCATCGGTTCCCAAACTTGTTTTGTCTACTGCCCACTTTGAGAATAAATTCTTTTTAGCGCCCCCCCATTTGTAGTCGAGAGTCGAGTGCTCAGTCGGTGTCTAAGAAACCTCCTAGTAAATGACGCCTCCCAAGCCTCTACACAACGTCCCGACTTTTTTTCTGGGTCTCTTACCGCCCCCCTTTAAGCCTGCAGCGCCCACAAGGGGGCGTTATCGCCCACTTTGGGAAAGACTGGTATAGATAATAATAATTATCCTGCTTTCGCCTCCGAGATTTATTTTACCATGTAGTACCCCTGTACGACAACCCAATCCGCACACAATATTCAGCGTAGTAGTATTAAAAAACAAAAGAGCGGGCAACCCCACCCCTACCACGCTGTGGGCTCGGTGTCCGAGCGGTCTCATTCCTTTGTGCGCACGCGCAACGACCGCACGCAGTATAAGAAAAATGCTTAAGTGACGTCACCAGGACGTTTTTACCGACAAAAAACGTAATTATTTTAAGTTGTGCAGTGTAGTGACGAGAATTAGACCCAACAATTGAATGATCAAACGAACTTACCAAGTGAAGTTCGATCTAAATTATCCTGTTTTCGCCGAAGAGATTTAAGGTCCCTCCCAACCCGAAGATTTCTATATCTTCTTCCCTGGAGGTAAACGTCAATGTCATCTCTTCTCTAAATATAATGAGACCGCTCGGACACCGAGCCCACAGCGTGGTAGGGGTGGGGTTGCCCGCTCTTTTGTTTTTTAATACTACTACGCTGAATATTGTGTGCGGATTGGGTTGTCGTACAGGGGTACTACATGGTAAAATAAATCTCTTCGGCGAAAACAGGATAATTTAGATCGAACTTCACTTGGTAAGTTCGTTTGATCATTCAATAATAAATAATAAAACCTTTATTACCAAAGATTACAATATACAGCTTACTAGTAGTCCCCAAACTAGGTAATCCTGTATCTTGGGGACTTGAGTTTAAGATTTGACTTATTTTAATAAAAAACTAGTAAGCTGTATATTGTAATCTTTGGTAATAAAGGTTTTATTATTTTATTATTAGATCGTTTCATCCACGAAGACGCGCCCCACCATTCTTCCGCTAATATTCGAGTGTTATCGGTACACGCTAAATTATCCATGAATACACGCACACTACAATAATGACGCTCGGATTGCTCGGATCAAACTCCCCGCACCCCGCGCGACCGAGACCACCAAACATTGGTGGGGCGCGTCTGCGTGGTGAATCTTATTCTCAATCGCTACACACTTGACATAATATGTCAAGTAGTCGTGATGAGGTATGATTTGGATGTTTTTTATACCCACAACTGCAACCTGCATCTCACCTGATGGAAAGTGTTGGAAGCGAGCTTCACCCAGAATCCTCAACACAGAGGAACTGGCTATCTTACGTCTAACTGTCGGAATTTAACTTCTATAGTCCGGTCCCTGAGCACGTAGAATTTTGTCCAATGACCCCAAGCTACCCATCCTTATCGCTCTATAAGGATAGGTAGCTTGAGGTCATTGGAAAAAATTCTACGTGCTCCGCGACCAGACTTTATCTGATTCTCAATCGCTACACTCTTGACGTGGTCATCATGAAGTGTCATTGGAATATTGTTCACCTTATACCATTTTGAGGTCAACTTAGTGCACTCGTACAGGGCACAGCAATCTTGTTTTGGTCTGTCCATCGCATGGTGCCTTCTACTCTACCCTGAATTGACTATGCTCTAATAATTATGTCAATCCATTACTAAACAGACCTATTCCAATCATAGAGTGAACTAAAACTTGTCTTCTCCACGCATAAATTCTAACACATCTTCTTGCATCAACGAAATTAGAAATGGCAGCGTGTTGTCAACACTGCTATGTATAATCGTGTCACACGGACATAAACTCCTCCCCTGATTAATGCTGTTTAGTGATATCGTTTATAATGATAAAAATAACCGATGTTGTGAAAACATATCAAATTAAAAAATACTCTGAAACTGTAATGTTAGTAACGCTTTTGGAAGGAACGCTGTTTTCTGACTGCTGATGCGAGATTTACATTATTAATTTAAGACAAACATATTAGCTTTGTTTTTGATAGGTATTGATTCTTACAAAAATAGATTCCGTAGACATCTAAAGTTTCTTGAATCATGAATAATGACGAAAACGGGGTGTCCCAAAATTCACACATTACTAATATTGGTCATATTATCTCAAAACTTGTTCTAGTACCCTTAGCTTTACTTAGTTTGGGGCTAGAGGCGTAGTGTAAAATGTCCAAGGATATTTATTTATTTATAGAGCTTTTATATGGACATGTTAGGCTTGTTCGGTGTATCTAAAGCCCAGCTATCTCTAGTGTCACTGTGACGTGCTAATATTGGGATATTCTGGACTTATTTACTATCCTCGCGAAGTTTTGGTTTACTATAGAAAATATAATATCGCAAGAGATACTATTCAATATTTGTTATACTCATATCAACCCGTGGCAAAGTAACAGTCGCGAAGACGAAATAAGAAGTGTCGCGTTGTCACCGCGGCTATAAACTGTAACCCGGATACCTCCCCTGGCACACTTGCATCCATTTGCATCTGCTAATTGCATTTTTAAAATTAATGATTTAAAAAAAAAGTGGGCAGATGGTGTCAGTATACGATGCTACTCAACTGTTTTGCTGGCTGTGATAATAACTTATAAATCATCACAACTGCCTACTTGAATCTCAATTGAAAATGCATAAAGTGTGTCGCAAAGTACGAAAACTGTAGGTGCCTTTGATATCCTAGTCTACAAGTCAAATAATAAGTTACAGTAAACACTGTACGAGTAGGGACTAGGAAGTAAGAAGTACATGAAACGATAATTTTTCGTTGTCCTTCGTCCTTTCTGCGTCCTGTGTATACCTTCTATTATCTGCAATTTGATGCCCATGTACAAAAGTCGTCGTACTTATCTCAAAATAACACCGTACCACACAATAATGTTTATCAAAGTTGTCTTCAGTTGCAACCGTTTGATTCGTACTAATGCTTAATATTAGTCGACACCAAGTTGCGAACGTATGCGCGTGCAAACACACTTGACGAGAAGTTTATATGCACGCTCGGATTTGAAACGTGTTGTACGGAAACATATGTGGGAATTAATTAGCAGAGTTTCTGATTAAACTGGCAAATTGAAATTAAATTCATTCACGAAACAGTTTAACCCGGTACTTTTAAACGTTACCCGGTATTTCTGAAATCCTAACATAATTCACGCAAAATAATGTTGCTGGCAACAAAAATGGTTGCGTTGCACCACCTTACATTAAAAGTAACTATAACCATAACCGGTGTTTTTGGATGGAGCTTGACAGGCTTTTGACGTTTGATAAAGTTAAAGTAAGTTGGTGCAACGTAGACTTATATTTGTCCCTTGTAAAAATTAACTGCATCAGAAGCTTTTCACTCAAGGAAATTTCGCTACAGAATAAAAATAATGAATAGAGCAACTAACGTGCGAAAAACTGTAACTACTGTAACTCCAATTAGTACACAGAAACAATAGAGAGTGGTACAAACAAGACTGAAATCGATGGTGCGTCTATAAATACGGGCACCCTCGGATTCCCTGCGCATGAGTGGCGCTACCCGAGACCGTGAATACTCGCGCCCTTTTGATTGCTTTTTACTAGGGTTAGATCTCACCATTAGGCGCCTAAGCATCTCCTTAAGGATACAGGGTATATTGTGCTATTAAAAGATTTTTCTCATTTTGTTCGTTTGTTCACAGTTAGATTTTGGCATCTCCCAATCAATGGACTCTATTCCAATAGTTCTTTTCATCATATCTTCATCATCTATTAGCGAACATACGATAAGTGATATCTCTCAAACTCATGAGTTCATGAAATGCGAACAGTGGCTATTAAATCTGAGCTAATAATCTGTTCTTTCGTAGTTTAATCGACTATTTCCTTGATGATATTTTTTCAAAAATTAACGTTAAAGTAAGCTCTAAGACTGACACGAATTACTACAGAATTGAACCCCCTGTACCTAAGTAGCTTATTGTATCTGATTGTGTTCTGCGCCTTACTGCGCTATTTGGAACGCCGATGGTGGCGTCAAGAGTTTTTAGATCCTGTCCAAGGAGGCAGTTAGTCAATCACGTCGGCTGCCCTGACTACTGACTAGTGACGTTTGACTAAACCGACAACAATTAACGTGTACCTATAGGTGCCTAAGAGCGACGAAGAAAAAGCATAATTGAAACCGTTGAGCTAATCTGAACTGGATAAATGTCTGCACCTTAAGAGTATTTGCCTATAAGGAAGATTTCTTGATGATCGCTACGTTGTATTGATGTAGGTAGTAGGTGAAAATATGTGTATTGAACAACAGCGATGAAAAGCTGTAAGAATAAAAATGTGTCGGAAATGCATAGATAAAGTTAATATTTATCTTGTATAATTTTATATATATTTCTAAATATGTATCAAGAAAGTAAACGAGTCTAAGAAATACAAAGCAACTTTTAAACCCAGAGAAGATTGTGGAAAATTTTCGCTTCTTTTGTATATTCGTGGGAGAACCTTGATGCTGTAAATACATATTTTGTATACGAGCATATTTATGCATTAGAGCAAGTTTGTCCACCCGCGATTGAGAGCGGCGCGGGTGACTGAACCGCGTCTAATAATACGCGTAACATTTATTTACTACGCGCATTGTCTGTGTACCAAATGTCACGTGGCCGGTCCACTGCGTTTACCTACATTATAATATAAGAGGACACAGGAGAATATGTAGAATCAGACCCCACACTTCCCCTGGATGTCGTAAGAGGCGAAGGGAAATACATCAGCACAGGGTTACTCCAAAAAACGTTATCCGAAGTTTCGAATCTTGCCACCTCACAGCAGCATGAGTGACGGTGACGGATAGACCCGGAAGTATGTAAACAGCGTTTCTGAGTAGCCCTATAGACCTCTAACCATTTGGCCAGCTTGAGGCGTGTAGGGCAAATCCTCCATTTGTCTCTGGAAAATTGGAGAGGTTGTATTCGCCACTACACGACCTGGATTATGAAGAGGAACAGTTACGAGTACATAATATGATGCCATAAGTACTTAGCTCAATATGCGTCCGTGCAAACATATTTATTTCATAACATTTGTAGATATGCCAGAGGCAGTAAAATATAAAAGCATCCCTGGAATGCATACTTGCACTGCGAACAGGCCGTAACGCATAAAGTGCAGGCATTATACGAAACATTTGCTGTAACAGCCTGTGCCTAGTGAGACCTGAATTATTATGCCGCAGGAAATACCTGCAGATTTGCAGGAGCTTGTCTAGGTAAAAGATACAAGTCCACTGGTCTATAGCAGGTAGTTAGAGAATACAGTAGAAAATTTGCATAAAGAGCATCCTTCTTGCTGAAAAAAGAACAATATAGGCCTACTTATTCTAATTTACATAGTGTCAACCTTATATTCGATGAATTTATTTGAATGAAATGCCGAATTTTGATTTGCAGTTTTTACTTCTATGAGAAAAGCTTTAAATACTGCTTGTTGTAAGTATTAGGTGACTGCCTTAGTAGGTACCTACCTATTTTTGGGTATTTAATTACTTTGGGACAAGTCGTTAGGTGGTCCAATCATTCCAATTGCCTTTTTTATGCGATTTATTACGCGTGTAAACAGACGGACGACAGGGGAAATAATAACTAATGACTGGCGGTGCTAATGAATCGCCGACGCCGACGCCGCGGCGAGTCGAGGAAGTGCGCCGGCGCAGCTGAAATGGCGCTTGCTTTATTGCTTGTGCGCCGCTTATTAATACATATTTACAGATAAAAGTATGAATAATTGAATGAGCTAATATAAGCCTTAGCTCAGCAGGTTGCAGTTGATTTTTAGAGGTTTTTTGTGACAGTTAATTCTTCAGATCCTTTTCAGCAAGCTGTCAAATTAGATAATTACTAGCTGTGCCCGCGACTTCGTACGCGTGAAAACCCGTTTTTGCAACATTTTTCATTGTTGGTCTGCGTCTATTACTCGTAGCGTGATGGTATATAGCCTATAGCCTTCCTCGATAAATGGGCTTTCTAACATCGAAAGAATATTTTAAAATTGGCCCAGTAGTTCCTGAGATTAGCGCGTTCAAGTAAACAAACAAACAAACTTTTCAGCTTTATAATATTAGTATAGAATAATTAATCGATAAAAAAGTGTTTTTTTCCCATATTTTTCATACATTACAATCTTATTACTTACTTCAGTTTACTTTCCATATTTCATTTTCGGGAAGTAATCGGTGTTTTGTTTGGTGAGAAAGCTCCCAAAATAGATTTATTTTATTTTATTTGTGACTATTTGCATCATTAATTTAGCGCTTGTTATCAAATAACTCAAATTGAGATTTGTTACGGACGTTGTCGCGTGACTCGTGACCCAAAATGGTTTATTTTTGTGCTTAATTATGAAACATCCTAGATACACTAATTTGATGGCAAGGTTAGATAAAGCTTTATTTTGTTTGCGTTCTACTGTCTGCGGTCAGGTCAAAGTGAACGC
This sequence comes from Ostrinia furnacalis, assembly GCF_004193835.3. Lineage (NCBI taxonomy): Eukaryota > Metazoa > Arthropoda > Insecta > Lepidoptera > Crambidae > Ostrinia > Ostrinia furnacalis. The sequence continues at coordinate 284,407 of NW_021135639.1, read as the reverse complement.
AGCCCGCAATATGTATGAACAACATTGTCAATTTACCTATTGATTCGAACTGACAGTGCGGGCTCGAGCAAAGAACGCAAAATGACAGGTGATAAATAATCTTGAAATGAGAATAGCTAAAATAACACCCTTGTTACACACGCGTTGAACACTAGCTTATGACATTTCCATACTAAACATCATTTTAAACCACAAATACCTACTAAAAGTCACAACATCAAACGTACGTGCGTGTACCTTTTATTGCTAAAAGGAATAGTAACTATATAAATCGTAGCATACATTTGCACTTTCGCAACACCGCTTGATTCAGTCCACTCGAAATTATTTACGAATCAATTATTAGGTCGTGATCACGTAATAGAAAGAAACACCAAACACATTCCGGTGGGTTTTAGCGTTATCTAATCTCTGGTGGATGCATTTGGTTGGCATGGGTCATGTCAAGTAACATGTGGGATCTGCGTTAATCCCGCGGGAGTGCTGCGGCTAGAAATTGTGAAATGTGAAATTAAAGGGAGCTAAAATGTGGGTTAGGGCAGATAAGTGTTCTAGTGTCTTGAGCAACAGTTTCTGAAATGAAAACTGGACTTTTGGTACACTGTTGTGTATGTATTGATTGTACGTTTATCTTAACGTTAGACCTATAACAAAATGCTTTTTACTACGTAGTTATTTTTAGTTATATTTGACACTAGCGCCCGCCGCGACTTCGTATGCGTGGATCCCGTTTTACCCCCTTAGGGGTAGAGTTTCGTAAAATCCTTTCTTAGCAGATGCCTACGTCAACATCTACCTGCATGCCAAATTTCAGCCCGATCTGTACAGGGGTTTGAGCTATGCGTTGATAGATCACTATATCAGTCAGTTAGTCACCTTTGAGTTATGTATATTTAGATTTTGTAGTGTAAAATAGGTAGTGTTTTGTGCAATACTTTTCGCTTTCTTGAAGGTCTGATCCGATACGATTTTAGTACATACTCTGACTACATTAGCAAAATGTCCAATCCTAAATTTGCCTAGTTGAGTTGGCGCCATCTCCCTTTAAACATATTCATAAATTATACCCACAGACCCGGCTGTGGCACACGTAACGTTTGTTATTATAATAACGCTTTACGATGTTTACGGCTATCGCGCATTCCCGCCTTTGACGTTACGGTTTGCGACGCGTGCGCATGCGAAGTACGGTCTGCATAGTAAACTAATAAACAAAAAAAGTTGTTAGGTGTTTGGTTTGTATTTTGTGGTGTAAAAAAACCTGACCGCGTAAAAATTTACTGTACAAAAAGATAGAAACAAGACAACTTAGTTTTGACAAATGCAGTCGCCGGCATCAATGACTAGTTCTTTTGTTGGTGATATGTATTTGATGCCATCGACTGCATTTGTGAAGACATGACATGTATCAAAATGTTATAAAGAATTAAATTCAATAAAAAAAAAATAGAAAAAAAAGTCACAGCAACTTTGCTGACCGTTTTTTACGGTTTACGTGCGCTTCCTTGTTGCACCCAAAAATGACGGGCGCTTCCGCATTTTTAGGTTTTGGGCATACATTATTATTCCTTGCCCTTATTATATCGTGGATTTTATACGCTGTTTTATTGCCCCGGTTAGCACATGAGTCGACATAATTAGGATATGGTTTATTTAGTAAACTATGTATAATATATATGTATTTACAAAAAAAAAAGTATCATAGTACAAGCTTTGCTTAGTTTGGGACTAGAGGCGCAGTGTAAAGTGTCAAAGGACATTTATTTATTACTCAGTAAAAAAATCGTTCGAGACTTCTAAAATGTATTTGCTTTCGTAATAGAGATGTACAGTCGACATCACATCAGACTATACATTTTTATTCCAAATTCGCCCTTATCGCAACTGCATAAGATGCCAAAGTGATTACCTTCATCTGCTGTAGTCCGTACACAGTTTCAATGTACTGAATTAGTAGAGAGTTGAGTGCACTCAACAGTTAGACGTATTAAGTTACTTATTACTCCATAAGTCTGATTGCAGCAGCTGCGCAAAGGCTCCACTGTGTACGAATAGTTAGTTTGATATAGGGCGTGAGGGATGGAGGAGGGTAATCAGTATTATCAGGCCTGTTCATCTCCGCGAGTTTACATCGAAAACAAAACACGCACTATGGCCCACCTACAGGATACTATTCGACAAGGCCTCACATACGAGCGAACATTGACTCACGCACGCGTATTCTTGTGTATGATGGAAGAAAATAAAGAAAATGGTGTACTAAATACTGTGCAGTATTTAACTGCCTAAATAATAATAAAAACACAAAATGTACTTTTTTAAGTTGCCTCAAGACACTGAGAGGTAAATAAGTAGTTAATATTATTCATGATAATTCATGCTAAATGTGCTAAATCATGTATTTCCTCCGCCATTTTCCGCAGTTTGGCACCTCACGTCACATCATTTTACCGAAGTCAGCCCTATAGCTTCGGCGCAGTGCCGATCACTGACGTTTGTCAACAAAATGGTGCTTGAGTCTTGAGACAGGCTAAATTACACCATATTGTTAATGACATTGAGCATACATTTTTTTAAATACCTTCGCGAAGTAAAACTTCTGTACGTAGTACTTATTATTACTCTGTGGTATTATGCCTTTTTAATGAGAAGTGATCAAGGTGCCCTATGCACACCGCCTTTGTGACTTGATACGCCGACAGCTGGGTTTCCGATTAGTCTAATAAACTAGGGCTTTTATTCTGGAATTGCATTTGCCTCTGATAGCTTCAAAGATTTAAAAAAATATTAGCTAAGGGTATCCGATGCACAGACTTGTAGACAAACGATCCTTTTTCTCCAAAGTGAATATAAAAGGGCTAGGATAGACACAGATGTTTGCTTCGAATGCAGAAGCAAGTCGAACTTTGATATTTTCATTGTAATCGCAGAACTCGTACTTATGTTCTATTTAATTGCACCGGAATCGACCGATAGTGCGTGACATATTTTTGTATTACGAGAGTATATCGTTCAAATAGTATTTACAATACATTTGAAAGTATCACATAATACCTAATTTTAATTTAACGTAATCAACTTACGAATCTGTAAGTCTCTGACCCACTGCTCCCCATTTGCTCTCAAATCTGTATCCCCTGGTACTAAGCCGCGAAGTTGCGGTGATTTTATTAGACAGGATGTCAGGTTTATATTTAGACACCCCACGGCCTATGGCGTCGATTCACCGCAGCAGGATAAAGAATGTTCGTGGTTTGCACTGAAAATGTGCAGGGCTGCTGAGTATCACTTCAAAGTTGGATGCAACACAATCTTTCCAAACATCATGACCTACCTTTTTCTAGTCTTGCACACGTTCGCTCCGTATTATTTCGCCCTTTGCCTAAAATACCTTGCGAATGAACCTGTCATGTATAAGGATTAAAACTTACGGGGCGAAGGGTTCAGAGAGGGGGGATTTTTCTTATCCAAAAGTTCTTCTTCAGTTAATTTTTATTGTTTTAACTCCCGTCCACCAATTAATTGGCCTTGTCTCACTTTAAAAGGATGTCTTACTTCCTTCAATTGCCACTTATTATCCTTAACGTTGTTTATGCTCACAGAAATAGAAGTAAAGCCGTAAATATGTGGGCTAGCTATATCCGACAGCCCTACTGAAATAGCCGAAGGAGACGTGTATCCGCGTCAATAATTATAGCTTTGATTCCATGTAAATCTTCGCTGAACTGTCCCTTTTCAGAATTTTCGTGGTTATTTTTTCAACGCGTGAATACTGTGATCCGAATGCAACTAGATATTCTGAAGGAAAACTAAGATATAGTATTTACTCGCGCAGAACAATGTTAACAGCATTGCTGTGTTCTGATAGTTGGAGATAAGATAGCAAGTTCCTCTTTTTGAGGATTCCAGGTAAAGCTTGCTTCCACCTTCGGCCTGATCATCACTTTCCATCTGGCGAGATGCAGGCCAAGAGATTATTTCGTTGTCGATAAAAAAAAAGATCGTTATACTTGCTAGTTTTGTTATATTTGTAATACGTAATAGGTAGGAAAACACCTCGAAAACTACGCGCAAAATATTAAATACCCACATCCTTTCCTCGATAATTCTATTTCATTGCTCATCACTTCATTCAAAGTTCAATAAGGGGGCATGATACTACTACTGAATTGTCTATTACATAATGTAAATACCAATTATCTAATAAACCAATCGTGAACGTATACATTTTCGGCAATCGAGAGTTCAGTAACCCAAACTAGCCACAACTTTCAACGCATCCCAAACAGAACTAGCGTTGTAAACAAAAAGCGTCCCATACCATCCCGTGTTCCCGCCAGTGCGGCGGGAGACGCCGAGAGTTGCGCACGCGGCGCTGACGTCACGATCGCGAACGTGACGCGACAAATCGCACGCGAAACGCACGGGATTGGCGGACCAATAAAACCTGACCGTTATTAATTTGTGCATTCGGTGATTAAAAATTTGTGATCGATGAGTAATGTGCTGTTCACTGCTATTATTAGTATTTTTTAAATAATTATAAACGTTTGTCGCCATGGATTCCTTTGTGTTTAGTAAAAAAAGTAATAAAAAGCTTGTAATAATGATGTAATGCGTTATGTTAGGGAAATTGATTTCGTTGCTTACGTATCCTGAAGAGAAACCAAACCACAAAGTCTATTTATAAATCTATTGTTATTCCTTTGGAATTCTACTGGCCACTTACCTATTATCGTTTATTATTTCAAAGTTTCAAACCATACACTCGGAACGAAAATAACAACTTTCCAATGTTTACAAACTTTAGAAATAAACTGTTATTGTAATTCAATCAATGCCCACCAAACCATTCCCATGCAATGATGGGAGTCCCCCTCCTATAGAACACAAAAGCTGCATTATATGCGCTATTAAATAAATAATAATGTGACCAATAAATCACATTTGTTAACCTTAACTTTTGAATACCCCATTCAATTTGACCTGTGCACTTGAAAGTTTAGTTCTTTCTGGCTTTTACCAAGTTATTGGTAATATGATTTTAAATTAAGACTTCTCTTTAAAAATACATACATATTATGATAACCCACATGTTTTCCATATTCAAATACCAGTCGGTGTCCCCATATGTTTGGTATCAAGATAAAAGAACCAAAGTTAAACGTCATATTGTTTGAAATTATGGGAATGTGTGAGGGGAAGGGGCCAGTTGTCGAAGTGGGTCATACAAATAAAGTACGATAAAATAACTATATTTATATCCGAAAACATGACTAGTGCGTATTAAACACCATCTATCACAGTATTGGAGATGTTCTATTTACAAATACGTAACAAGGTCGATGTTTGAAATGATTTTAGAAAGCTGAATCATCAGAGAAAATAATGTTAGAAATGCTGGGAAATTATCATAATATTTTATTTTAGACATTTTTGGGAATCCATTGCATCATAAACACAAAGCTTAGGTATGCCTATAGTAAGTTCCCTTATGACCTGAAAGGTTATATAGAGTGAGTCAGAGTAAAAAATATAAAACCGCGGGAGTTATTATTCCTTGGAAAGGCCAATGACTACCATATTGCTTCTCTCTCTACTCATGGGAGTTTACGAACCTATGAAAGTTCAATACAGAACTGTTTAACTCATTAGATTTCATTTTTTACTTATGACATAATTAATTCAGTCTACAGTAGGCCAATTCACTTATCAATCGCATATAAAATCATTTGTGAAATCATAAGAGAAAGTAAATTAAGATTATTTGCTGTAGTTAGAAGTCAATGAGCTCAAACTTTTCGTATCTAGTTCCAAAATTTTAGTATTTAGAAAAAATTAAATACAAATTCGCTTTCGATGAGTATTCATAAATAAACTATGTATGTATTTATCTGTGCGTCATGAACTCATATCTCAAGGACATCTTGAGTCTATTTCATCAACTTCAGTTGTGTTGACGCCCTGTAACATCACTCCTCAGCAAATCAACTCTCACGCTCATCTCCTTTACAAAAACTAAGCCAAAATGTGTCTTAATGCCGCACAATAAGTCGCACGATTAGAACTAGTGCTCACTGCTCACATGTGCCGGTCACCACGTGCACTTACGTTTTTTCTAAGCGCAGGCAGTGAACAGCGTGGAACAGCTGCCTTTGTTTTGTTCCTGCACAAAGCGGGTAGTCTTGTTTTACATACGGATTTACGATGTAATTAGTGCTTCCTATCCGAGTTAGTACGTAATTTAGACGTTTCATTACAGTTAGTTATTCATTAAATGGTGTATAAATAATTTTACGTTGTGATTTCTCTAATTGATTGTCTTTTAAGCTTCGTGTTTGTGATTCGTAAATTGTAAAAGGTAAAGAGATAAAAACTCAAGAGTTTTCTTCTTTCTTTAAAGGTATCTATTTGTATTTAATGGTTAGGTATATTTACTTGAAAAGATGATTTATCTACGCTCGTAAACATTTGTGTTTATTTTCATTTAATGCTATCTAGCGTTACTTATTGGTGCACATTTTGCTTTTAAGTTTATACTCAGCAGGACAATTTAACAATATGTGCCTATCTGTGTGGTTATGTGATAGATAAACGTATTGAAATAGTGAGTGGACTGTAAAACATTGGTGTTTAAAATGTGACGATCCATTCTACAATGGTGATATTGAGGAGGTTTATGGTATGTTCATGTGATTACTAACTACTATTAATAGTTATTATTTGCTTGCATCCAGTGTTATCCTTGAATTAAGTAATACTTATCATCTTGTTGGCATCGATAACTTTTCTAGAAGAAGGCAAAGATATGACACGGAATATTAATGAATGAACTTACCTCGGGCCCTCTTTTAATTTGTGGTTTGTTGTGTCGTTGGTTTCTTTAAATCATGTTTTGTGTTGGCATAAAAGTGCTAAAGTGGTAAATAGATGTATTTTTTCAAAGATCGATGGCATTTATTCACGACACAAACGCGCAAATCGCGAAATTACCAAATGGGGTACAAATAAGCATTTCTATTTTTATGAATTTCTTTGCAGTCTGCGTTGTAAGTTACTTATTTAAACTTTTTAATCGAACTAATTGCGGTATCTTTGTGACAATAGTGGTATGTTAGATTCGTACACATACTCACTCACAAATTGGATATTAAATACAAATAGTCTGAAACCAACTTATTCACCAATACCATAATTTGCCAATTCAAGCCATCAATCATAGGTACACAACACACTCATTTTTATAAGGCTCTCGGGTCATGGCGTTCTAGCCCGCGGTCAACGTTCGAATGCCACAAGGAATATCTTTTTGTTATCCCGTACGACTCCCCGCGTTCCTCAGGTGTAATTTGATAGCCAAATCAGCGTTAATCCTTTCGTTGCTAACAGACGGCCGTCCTGATGCCGGAATGTCCCCATTCCGCTTCGGCCATTCGAACGTTATGATGTATGTCCCCATACATGTATGCTATCTATATCGTTTAATTACTTGAGAATCAATTATCATCTGCAACACCTTAATCAACAGTTGAATCAATCATCCAGCTGAAATTCGATTCGCATTTGACAACACCAGTGTAGTGTCAACACCTCCTTGTGAATAGTTTCACCCGAGGACCTTAAATTAAACATTCTATTTTACATCTTCCGTCTTCGTTACATTTTCTTTTTCTCTTTTATTGCAATCATTCTGTCTGAGCGATATTCAGTACCATTTTCATAATAATAATTCTGGCGGTCTTCGAGGCCAGTGTCATAAATCAATCTTCTTTCAGTAAGTCCTGAGGTACTTTCTTCTTTAGTCTACGAACGAATACTTGAAAATATATCGTCCACAAATAAACTGTTATGTAGCTCCAGTTTTCATTATGATATGTTTAGTTTTATTATTTATTTCTTCTTTCACTGTTTTGATACCGAATTTTCGGTAAAGTCTCTCGTGACGTACCACGGTGCTTCTACAATATCTCAATACTCCATCGTATACTGCTGCTTTACCACATTAGTGCATTCACATAAAGATTTACAATTCAGGTAGCATCTTCGACAGTATCCATTGAAACTTCAACAAAAACGTTTGTCTAGATTGGTTTCATTATACACTTATACTATAACAAGACCTTATTTTCCTATTATTGTTGTCCTATTGCTGGACGTTTGGTAAAAATATGCTTTTACCACGTTACGTTTCATCCAAGTACATGCCAAGATGTAAATATCTCTTCATCGAAACTAATTTTGTCACGTTCGCTTTGACGTTCGTTATTTCATTTCATTATTTCGTTTCATTATTTCATTTCATTAATTCATTTCATTAATTAATTTCATTATTTCATTTCAATATTTCATTTCATTATTTCATTTCATTATTTCATTTCATTTCGTTATTTCATTTCATTATTTCATTTCATTATAAAATTCTTCTCATTTAAATGAATTACGACTTGTTGTATCCTTTGCAACTTAATTATTTATGTATGAATTTCATATACATAATGTTCCGATAATGTTCTATCACAATAACTACCCTGGAGCCTGGAGTCGGTCATTTGAAATGTTCGTAAACATCTGTGTCCACAGTTCCACACTTGTATCGACTTCCATGGACAAATTTTTCATATGTGGCCAATTAATTATTACATTATCAACATTATCATCTTCAACTTTTCATTATCTTATGCTATTAAATTCAGTTACGGTCTCATTACATTTTTATATATTTTCGGTATAATGTCATTATCTTCAGATTTTAAAAGAGGGAATCAAATAAGTATGCGTTATAACCCTTGTGAACTGGGTCGATCGTTGCAGAATTCAGTAAATACTTACTAACTCTTCCACCAATGAACTTGAATCATTTTAAAGAAGTTTAGTACCAAGTAAATACATGTAATGTACTAAAATAATGTCTTATTTGAACACTGGAACAGTCAGTTCGAGAATCGCCAAGATAAACGTAAACTTTTACTGTTTGCAATTATTGCTCTATTTTATAAATATTTCATTTAATCTAGTGATCGGGTTTTCAATAAAATTTTGTCCTCCATCAAAAGCCTGCTTAAGGTATCTTTTGCTACTCGTATTATAATTTGCACAATCAGAACAAATTCATCATAATAGTAACAAATCACAAGTACTTACTTTGGACCTTTAGAACCACACACAATGGTGTTTATTGTTCCGAGGCCTCGCCACGAAATTTTATCTTAATGGTGTTAATATAAACACAGGTTCGCTTCGCTAGCGCAATCCGAGTCAGGATGTGTTTGACCAGTGTTTGTTCCAAACAGCATGTAATATTACATTAATTGAATACAAAATAATTACGAACTCTATATGGGTAATTTAAATTTACTTAATTTACATCACCATATTATTTCACAGTAATATATTCCATAATTGACACACATAACTTCTAATAATCCTTTTTCACTTTCAAATAATTCACAAAATTTATTTTGTTAAAATCTTAATAACCAATGATGGAGTAAAAAAATGAAATTAATGAACTCCATAATGATATATTTTATATTAATCATAAACTATCTGCTGAGAACTTATCTTTTCTCTTAGTAAAATGGTACTTTTACGAATTCAATATATTCACTATAAAATCACTTTTAGCCATTCCAAATTCATACTTAGTTTCTTGCGAAGATCTAAATTATAAATATCTTCAATACTTGATAAATAAAAGAAATCTTTCTTTGCAAAAATTGCATAATGACATCCTCATACCAAAAATTACTCACTTCGAGTTTTTATTTTTTATTTTAATTAAATTAAAATTTTAAACCATCGAAGCAGATCTTCTCAAATAATAACGTAAGTAACAGTATCCAAAACAATATCAGTTTCCTTTTTCTCACTGTATTTTCCATTCTTTTGTCGTGGTGAACTTTATCGCGCAAAATAAAAGCGCATAAAATAAGGACTCAATGTTATTTTCTGCCAGTCAACTATTGATTGAGCGGTCACTTCCAGAAAACTCACTTGTTGTTTCATGCAACTGCATCAATAATAATAAAAATAATTTACATACCAATGGGCGTCGGACTCACTTCTGATATGTTAGATTCGTACACATACTCACTCACAAATTGGATATTAAATACAAATAGTCTGAAACCAACTTATTCACCAATACCATAATTTGCCAATTCAAGCCATCAATCATAGGTACACAACACACTCATTTTTATAAGGCTCTCGGGTCATGGCGTTCTAGCCCGCGGTCAACGTTCGAATGCCACAAGGAATATCTTTTTGTTATCCCGTACGACTCCCCGCGTTCCTCAGGTGTAATTTGATAGCCAAATCAGCGTTAATCCTTTCGTTGCTAACAGGTACGAGGGTTGTTCAAAATGTAATGAGAATGGGATATTTCTAGCCATCACAAAAATCTGAAAAAAATTGGGTAGCTAATTCTTCACAAGAAACTGATAAATAAATCACCATTGCATTTAAGAATTACATTCATCTGAACACGACTCAATTTTTTTCAGAATTTTGTGTTGGCTAGAAATATCCCATTCTCATTACTATTTGAACAATCATAGTATGTACAGCGATTGTTCTACTGCAGCTGCCATGCCTGTAGCAACTCTTGGTTAAAACGTTTTTAACAACATATTTAAAGGTTAACTTAACTTGAGTCAAAAGTGTGTAAAATGTACTAAGTATTCCGTTTGACTTGTCGCAGTTGTCGAGTTTACGCGACGAGTTGTCGGGCGGCGAGGACAAATGGAAGCAGCGCCGCAACGTCAGCTTCGACCAGAACAGGCATCTGGAGGAGGTCACTAGGGAGAGGTAACAATACTTGTTATATCATCATTTCGGCCATAGGACCTCCACTGCTGAACATAGGCCTCCCCTAATGCTTTCCACGTTGATCGATTGGTAGCGGCCTGCGTGCATTCATAGTTATATCATGTCTGTCGTAATAGCTGAGGTCACAGCACACATCCTTCTTCTCACAGTCAGATTAATATTATTCAAGCTTGCAACGCGTTTTTCAACTAGTCCACTTTCAAAAGTATCCTGCCTCCAACCAATTTTAATGCAGCCGCTGCCACCTATCTTCTTGTGGTCATCGGTTAATCGAGGTGTGCAGTGCATCCCACACGTTTACCAAATGTTTGCGTGCATCATCGGCCGCGTAGCCAATAGAAGCAGCATCAGGCCGAGCGGCTGCCTCGTCAAAGCAAGTGGGGACGCTGCCTCAATGCCTCAAAACCGCTGCGTCCTGAGGCAAATTCTTAGCCGCGAGCCGAGCCATATTTTGTCGCTCGAGACGAGGCAGCCGCTCGGCCCAAGGCTGCCTCTAGACTCTAGTGGATCATCATCATCATCATCATCATCATTTCAGCTGTCCACTGTTGAACATAGGCTTCCCCCAATGCTTTCCATGTTGATCGATTGGTAGCGGCCTGCGTCCAGTGCTTCCCTGCTACCTTTACGATGTCGTCGGTCCACCTTGTAGGTGGACGTCCCACGCTGCGTTTTCCGGTACGCGGCCTCCATTTCAGAACCTTTCTGCCCCATCGGCCGTCAGTTCTGCGCACTATGTGCCCTGCCCATTGCCACTTCAGCTTGCTAATACGTCGGGCTATGTCAGCGATTTTGGTTCGTTTACGGATCTCCTCATTTCTGATTCGATCTCGCAAAGAAACACCAAGCATAGCCCTCTCCATAGCACGCTGTGCAACTTTGAGCTTCTGTATAAGGCCTATAGTGAGAGGCCACATTTCCGAGCCACTCTAGTGGATACGCGGCCAATATATCCCTCTGGAATATTTTATGAATATTATATTGTGTTTCCAGGGACGGACTGAAGCGCGTAGCGGTGAGCCTGCACCGCGTGGTGGGCCAGCTGGTGGCGTACTGTGCGTCGGCCGAGGACGAGCTCAACCGGACCGTGCTGTCGCATCTGCTGGCTCGAGTGCTGCCCGACGCGGACGAGTGAGTGTTGTGTTTTTTGTCAGGAAAAAACATTGATTTGTATACCCACCTGCCGCGGGGGAAGCTAGTGGGTTATGTGGGGTTCTTCCTGCCAGAAGGGCAGGAAGAACTCCAGGGCAGTGCTCTCGTTAGCCATAATATGAGTCGGGGACGCGGGACGTCACTATCGGCATTTTGCCCCAAACATTCGTTCGCGCTGGGGCAGCAGAAAAGTTCTTCGCGAAGAAAACCTGTACGTAGGTATTTTTATGCTGTGGTCCAGAGATGGATTGAGGGCGCGGGGTGAGATTGGACCGCGTGTGGCCAGCTAAAGCCTGGTCCGTGAGCACGTAGAATCCCGTCCAATGACCCCAAGCTACCCATCCTTATCGCTCGCGCGGAATTATATTGCTGTCGCGACTGTGCGACGCGGCGACTCGCGCCCGCAGTGAGTGTGCGAGGCGTAGTCACACGTTACATATACCTACCTATCGTAGCACTTTGGCAACGTGTGACTGCGGTTTTCCAAATATGAAAATTACTATGCAACTACATTGGCAACTTTGTTCAGTTCAGTATTCTGAAAATCTTGTTTTATACTTTTTCAGCGTCGTTTTTTGTCGTAGTTGGGTTTTAGTTTTTTTACTTTTTATTTATTATTACACTATTCTAGTCCGATCGACGAGAGACAGATAGGTAAATAAACTAAATCGTACGTCGTAACTGCATCAATATACGGTTAGCGCTTGTTTAGCGACTCAAACGTCGGATTTGTGTAAACCTCACGAATGTGTTATCTACTCGTAATTTATTTGGTATCTGTTTTGGTAACTGTGGATTCTATATATTTGATGGGCTTTTTTGTGCGGATGTCGTGCGATTATGGTGTTTAATACTATTTCCCTTCTTATTCGCTAAAAATATTGTTACTTATTTTTGGTTAATTTAAAATGAAACCTAACTTCAAAGTGTCCAAGTCACTTTGTGTTATTTTAAGGGCAAGTCCTTTAGACCGCTTTCATCCACTCCATTATCATGCACATTAATCAGGCGCCTGCGCCACTGCAATGGCCTCGTGTGAGTGAACTGTTCATTTGCATAGGCACTGGCACTGGACCGCTTTGTTTCAGCGTTCTATTGTGTTCTTTGTAAAATACGCTCCATCTTGCACCTCCCTAGTACATAATTTGAAAACTAACCCTTAATTTCCTGTATCTAATAACTATCTTGAAGACACTTTCAGATCCCAACTAATATTATAAATGCGAAAGTAACTCTGTCTGTCTGTCACGCTTTCCCGCTTAAACCTCGCAACCGATTTTGATGAAATTTGGCATAGAGATAGTTTGAGTCCCGGGAAAGAACATAGGATAGTTTTTATCCCGGTTTTTGAAACAGGGACGCGCGCGATAAAGTTTTTCTGTGACAGACAAAATTCCACGCGGGCGAAGCCGCGGGCGGAAAGCTAGTAATATAAATGTTGTGAAGTCATCAAAACCGCGACAAAAATCGAAACAACAAAAGAAGTCTGGACTGAGCTTGTTTTCTCAGAAAACACGAACTTATGCTGAAATGTTGTGCATCGGAGAGACAGCTTGTCGTCAGGTATTATTCACTCCGCCGGTCCCATTTGTCGCCAACAATCGCTCAAGATTAATGTGGGGAGTAAAGGCATATGAAGTGACAGGCCTAATATACTTGCAGCCACCTGGGTGTGTGACTCATCCTAGGTAGTTATAGGTTTGTGGTCTATTTTGTGTTGTCAGTTTTTGTAGCTTTCGACTATCGAAGATTAATGAACACGAGAAAATGGAATAAAGTGACAGACTCATATACTTGTAGCCACCTGGGACTGTGACACTGTGACTCATCCTATGTTATAGGTTTAAAGTATATTTGGTTGCTTGAGTCTTTTAGGTTTTCATAGTTCTTTTTAGTTCTTTGGGCATAATCAAATGATCTGCCTAACAAGTGAATTGTCTTTGAAATAAAAGGTAGGTAGTTAACTTGAATGGCTTACCTGGGAAATTCTCCAACTATAGCTTGGCCTTTAAGATAATCCATACCTTTTACATGTATCTTTTAGTGAAATTCGGTGCTTCCAAATGAAAATAACAATATTTCCTTGCTCTCGTTAGCAGACGTGACGTGGAAATCAACTGGCGTAAAATTTCCGACGGAAGCCCCGATGCAGTGTGTCTGTAGGTGAAGCTATGTTTAGCGGTTGCACTCGCCTCTTGCGCTAATCGCCCACCTATTTGTGCAACACGCGAAGTTAATATCTGGGGGTGTATCCATGAATATGTGCGCGTGCGCTGAAAATACGTCAAAATAGACTAAGGTTGTCAATTATGTCAAAATTAGGCTTGTACGAAACGAACTTCTGATACGTTCAAGTTGCTATTAGTTTAATCCTAGTTTAAAATGTCTTCTTTTCAATAATCAAAATCATGCTTATTGTTGAAGTCTTGAAGATTAATGCTTATTGTTGAACTCGCGCTTTAGTAATGACAGTGAATCAGTAAAATCTTTTTAAGTCTGCAACCGAATGACAATTATTTTTATTGTTTTAATGTCTGGAGAAGCCCTAGGTACTGGCAGCGATCCAACTGCTGTGCCATTTTGATATTACAAATGTCCTGTTGGTTACTCGGAAACGTGTATCTGCTAATTGCTGAAGTAAACAGTTATGATTGCTAATTATTTTAGACGTCATTCGGTATCTTTTGATTGGACTGAATGCCCTTTTAGCTTTTGGCAACAGATCAATGGTCGTACCTTCGGCGAACTAGGCGGTAAATTTCGTCAAAACCTGTAGCGTTAAATTACTGTTATGTAGATTTAATTTGATTTTGTGGATGACTCACAGTGTTACTCTTGATTTGTGACTAGTTAATCTATTGTGCAATTGAGTAAGCTTTACTATTAACATGGGTGATTAGATTTTATTTCCTCAATTTGAGCCTTATGCTACAAGTTGAAGTAACCAAAAATAATTCCTAGTAGTATTCACATTAATTCCTAGTAGGTGCAATCGTTGCAGGTGATACAAGGTGATTTTATGGTTTCCCTATCTTTTGGCGTCGATCCAACAGCTGTGCTTGATTATTATAACCGTTCGGTTCTCCAGAAAAGCGTCGCTCGTAATTGGCGAAGGGAGGCGTCTATTTGCGCTGCGCGGGATTTGTTGCTTGTCGTTTGTTTACGGAGGGAGTGCTTGTTTTGGTTCCGTTGGCTGTCTGATATTTAGATAGAAACTGTCGGCTCCTCTGTCTATTTTTATAGTTATTATTGAATGATTTAAAGCGACATCTTATTATTAAGCTACTAAAGGTTTCAATTTTGTAATGGACACTTTTTCAGAAATGCTATCTGTGTAACTTTAATCGGACCAAGTATTTTCACAGAAGCTTATAAACAAACATATCAATTTCTTTTTCAGAACAATTGCCGAAGAGGAATCCCGTCCGTCCACGCCCAACTTATCCACAGAACTCAACACCAGCTTAGTATCCCGCGGGAAGCACGTGCACTTCGCTCCAGACCTTCACTCTATATTGTCGGAGCTTGATGAGGAGAGCGTGGGGGGCTTCCTGCAGCAGCAGCGTGACGTCAGCGCCGACACCAAGCGGGAGCTCGAGAGCTCGCTGCAGCGGCTGCGGCAGGAGGCGCACGAGCTGCTGGAGCTGTCTGCGAGGCTCACGCACAGTAAGTTGATGGCTGCACAGCATCCTGCTGGACGAGGCAGCTTTCTGCAGCGGCTGCGGCAGGAGGCGCACGAGCTGCTGGAGCTGTCTGCGAGGCTCACGCACAGTAAGTTGATGGCTGCACAGCATCCTGCTGGACGAGGCAGCTTCCTGCAGCGGCTGCGGCAGGAGGCGCACGAGCTGCTGGAGCTGTCTGCGAGGCTCACGCACAGTAAGTTGATGGCTGCACAGCATCCTGCTGGACGAGGCAGCTTCCTGCAGCGGCTGCGGCAGGAGGCGCACGAGCTGCTGGAGCTGTCTGCGAGGCTCACGCACAGTAAGTTGATGGCTGCACAGCATCCTGCTGGACGAGGCAGCTTCCTGCAGCGGCTGCGGCAGGAGGCGCACGAGCTGCTGGAGCTGTCTGCGAGGCTCACGCACAGTAAGTTGATGGCTGCACAGCATCCTGCTGGACGAGGCAGCTTCCTGCAGCGGCTGCGGCAGGAGGCGCACGAGCTGCTGGAGCTGTCTGCGAGGCTCACGCACAGTAAGTTGATGGCTGCACAGCATCCTGCTGGACGAGGCAGCTTCCTGCAGCGGCTGCGGCAGGAGGCGCACGAGCTGCTGGAGCTGTCTGCGAGGCTCACGCACAGTAAGTTGATGGCTGCACAGCATCCTGCTGGACGAGGCAGCTTCCTGCAGCGGCTGCGGCAGGAGGCGCACGAGCTGCTGGAGCTGTCTGCGAGGCTCACGCACAGTAAGTTGATGGCTGCACAGCATCCTGCTGGACGAGGCAGCTTCCTGCAGCGGCTGCGGCAGGAGGCGCACGAGCTGCTGGAGCTGTCTGCGAGGCTCACGCACAGTAAGTTGATGGCTGCACAGCATCCTGCTGGACGAGGCAGCTTCCTGCAGCAGCGTGACGTCAGCGCCGACATCAAGCGGGAGCTGTCTGCGAGGCTCACGCACAGTAAGCATCCTGCTTGATGAGGCAGCTTCCTATAGCAGCGCGACCCATCAAGCGGGAGCCCGAGAGGCTTCCTACAGCAGCGCGAACTCACATCAAGCGTAGCATCGCTCGTTTCAGCCAAATGACGTCCACTGCTGGACAAAGGCCTCCCCCAAGGATTTCCACAAGTAATGGTCTTGCACCGTCCGCATCCAGGCACCTCCCGCGACCTTTACCAGATTGTCGGTCATCAGTAGTGCCTGCCCACACTACGTCTTCCGGCACTCGAGAACTTTTCTGCCCCAACGGCCATCAGCTCTGCGAGCTATGTGCCCCGCCCACTGCCACTTGATTTTAGCAATTCTGCGAGCTATGTCGGTCACTTTGGTTCTCCTCCTCAAGGGTAGCACAGTAAATTCTATGCCTTTTTCTAAGATTATTATTTTATTATTATTATATGGGCTCTTTAAAATTTGATATTTGAGCGGGACTTTAGTCATTCGTTTGCAAGAACACACTTATTGTTGGTAATTATCATCTTTATTCCAACACAGTTGCGACTAACTTCCGGCTAAAAACGGCTCAAATATACGAATCATTGTTGTTGCGAAAATTAAATGTGTTTATTTTTATGGGACTTCTATTTAATAAATAGGTATATTATTTACATACATTTATTAATCTATTATGTAGATACATAAATTTCATAGCAACATAACAAGATAAAATTTCATGGCTTAAATTGTGTAAACATTAAATAATTAAAATTGAGACAAATTAACAATGTAAAATAAAACTTAACAATTTTGTATGTAAAATGTAAAGGTTGTTACATACACTGAAACTACGGCCATTTAACAGTAATTTTTGAAAAATCTAACTATTTCTAATACTAGACGATTAAAATACACACGAAAATTAAATTCTAATAGAATGCTATTTGTGTATCTAACAACCTCTCATTTCGTACATCATGAGATCAGTTGGTACAATAATTTTGGTGGTATAGCTTATTACTTAATATAGTATTGAAATTATCATAAAGTAAGGTTGCATACAAAAGAAAGTCTTTAATTCGGGTAGCAAGTGGCGGAACAATATAGTAATACGAGTAGAATTATCATTAGATATGACTACAAGATATGCTATTTAATGTCGAAATAGTGAATAATCGATTCGTTGTCACAAGAATCTAAGAATTCGAGAAACACTAGTAAATGCTTGAGCTTCGAGTTATTAAAAGTTGAGAGATTCAAATTCACTTCGATCCGCTATTAAGAGAAATATTAGGAATTACCTACTTTGTTTCTAATTTACAGAAGAGCGCAATGAATCTAAAATGCTGGAGTCGGGTCAGGTCCAGATCACAGAATTAGTTCAAGACCTAGACACCAACCAGAATTCCTGTGATAATTGCGAGCTGCATAGAAAGGCAAGTGGTTTGATAGTTCTATTACGTAAATAGAGAAACTTAATACATAATTACGCATACAAAAGTGTGTAGCCACGCCCCTAAACTAAGTGAGGGGCGTAGCCTAAGTCACGAACATCTATTTGTTTTTATTTATCATAGACAATTGTTTTTCAGAACATGGAAGAAGCGATGGCAGAGTGCCTTCAACGTGAAAATTTGCTCCGGTCCGATCTGGAAGGAGCCATGATCAAGATAGCTCACCTCATGACGAGCAACGAAAGGCATTCTTCTGATCTTATCGCAGAAGGGTAAGTGTGTGTGTTTGTTTTTATTCACAACGAGGAAGCTTTTGGCCTGCACTTCACCTGATGGAAATAATGATCAGGCTGAAGTTTTGAAATGAAACTTATTTCAATTTCATGGGATCACTCAGTTGCTTTTTACAATACCTACAAGAGGCAGTGGTACTATTCTACTCTTTATATTATTTATAAAGGCCTGTGCATACCGCGTTTTTAAGCACACCATCTACTCGTGTTTATAACGATACAAGTTGGACTGTTCTGTAGGAAAAATGCGCGCCATCGACGCGCGTTTCTAAAACGTGGTGTGCATGTAACTTAAGTGGTATTTATTGTAAACGTGGTGTGCACAAGTTCTAAGTAGTACTTATCATAAAGTGGTATTTACCTTTTATGTATATTTCTAATTGTTCCCGCAGAACTAATTATTGAAATACATTCTTGAGTTTTGAGAATTTATTCATATACTTTACACAATAATATTACATTGAAATTGGAGTTAACGTGCCGGCCGGCACGTCAAGCCGGTTCGGTGGCTGATAGGCGAGAGAGGGATACAGTGAATGGAAGAGTGAACGCGCGCGCGGACCGAATGAGATCGAACGATAGTGATGTGTGGACATCCTGTCTGTCATAGACACTGATTTTAACACAGAATGTTATGTATGTGTTTTTCCCAGATACGGCACCGGACAGCAGCTGCAGGCAGCTCTGTCATCCGCTCGCATGTCGCCGCGCCCGCGATCGTGTCACACACCTGGGACCATGTCATTAGACGGATGCTCGTCGCCGCGTGCGCATGTGTCGCGCTTAGCACAGGACCTCGAGATGCTGCATAAGGAGCGCGATGACTTACAGCAGCAGGTGGGTAACTTAGATATTGGTCCAGGCGGCAGTTGTCTCTCTAGGCACCGGGCAGCAGCTGCAGGTGTCTCAGTAGCAAACTTGTTCTTGTCACACACCTGGGACTATGTCTCTAGACGGCTGCTCGTCGCTGCGTGCGCATGTGTCGCGCTTAGCACAGGATCTCGAGCTTCTGCAAAAGGAGCGCGATGACTTACAGCAGCAGGTGGGTAACTTAGATGTTAGTCCAGGCGGCTGGTGTCTCGTCTAGGCACCGGGCAGCAGCTGCAGGTGTCACAGTAGCAACCTCGTTCGTGTCATACACCTGGGACTATGTCTCTAGACGGATGCTCGTCGCCGCGTGCGCATGTCTCACGCTTAGCACAGGACCTGGAGATGCTTCATAAAGAGCGTGATGACTTACAGCAGCAGGTGGGTAACTTGGATATTAATCCAGGCAGTAGTTGTCTCGTCTAAGCACCGAGCAGCAGCTGCAGGTGTCTCAGTAGCAACCTCGTTCGTGTCATACACCTGGAACTATGTCTCTAGACGGATGCTCGTCGCCGCGTGCGCATGTCTCACGCTTAGCACAGGACCTCGAGCTTTTGCATAAGGAGCGTGATGACTTACAGCAGCAGGTGGGTAACTTAGATATTGGTCCAGGCGGCAGTTGTCTCGTCTAGGCACCGGGTAGCAGCTGCAGGTGTCTCAGTAGCAACCTCGTTCGTGTCACACACCCGGGGTCATTAGAAGGCTGCTCGTCGCCGCGTGCGCACGTGTCGCGCTTAGCACAGGACCTCGAGATGCTGCATAAGGAGCGCGATGACTTACAGCAGCAGGTGGGTACTGACTTACTATAGATTGTTTCATCCACGAAGACGCGCCCCACCATTCTTCCTCTAATGTTCGAGTGTTATCGGTACACGCTAAATTATCCATGAGTGCACACGCACACTACAATAATGACGGATTGCTCGGATCAAACTCCCCGCACCTCGCGTTTCCCTCGACCAAAAATTCGTGGATGAAATGATCTATAGCTATAGGTCCAGAAGACAGGTGTCTTGTCTTGGTACCGGGCAGCATAAGCTCTGGGTCTGGTAGTAAGCGAGTACCATAGCCGCGGCACCGGCCAACGATTTCGGGTACATCCGTAGCCTGATAATCTCATTCCTTGTTACAATGGATTCGATTTTATGCTGTATTATATTTTTCTACTAACAGTATTAAATATCTAGCGCATAACTGAGTCATTGCCTGAGGTATGGAAGGCGGCACAGGAGAAAGGTGACATATAATACCATTTATGACATGACAGAGCATACAAGTCTGAAGCACATAAGAAGTTTCGCTGACGTTTGACGTCACAAAATCATCCTGCCGCGCTGCTCTCACACCTCAGACACTGACTCTGTTCTCTCTGAGCTGAGACCTATAGTTATTACAACCCAATATTACTAACCATTTTGTATGTAACATAGCTAAATAATATCAATATTTAACGACTGCACTTTCACACACTATAAACCTATGTATTATGTACTGTATGATATGTATATTAACCACTTGCGTACCGTTTGCAACGGCTCGCACACAGGTGCGGCGGATGACCGACTCGCCCGTACATAAGATTTGCTGCGAGAAGGTAAACTTGCATGCACCCTGTATAGTCTACTGCTTAATATTATTCTGTCTTTTTTTGTATTATAGGACAATTAAGATTTATCTACCTTCTTATAATTTATATGATTTTCTTTGTATATTTGAACGAAAATGCATGCGACTTACATTTTATTTGCAGGTTATGTATCCAAGAATTTGTGTCATATTCTGTGTATAGCTGTAATTTGATGTTGTGTTATCTAATGTCTAGATGAATGATGATGAATAGTTTTAAGTTCATTCTTGATGTTATTTTATTTACCTGTGTGCATGACCAATCTAGACTGTTAAAAGTGGCTCCAAATGGTTCGTGTAGTATTTACACACGGTGCTGCTCGCCAATTCTGTTACTTGAACTTGGCTGGACACGTTACCGCGTATTTGACGAAAACTATTTACTTGAGTATTTTTGCCAGATCATAAAAGATAAAGATTTTAACCCCTTTTATTTATAAAAGCTACTCTATACTATTCTTACCATTCTGTCCTGTTTTTGGGAAAAAATATAAAGCAAAATCTATTTTCTTCTGCACCAGTTAAATACTTTAAACAAGCACAATTTCCGCTACATCTCTCCTTCCATTAGCTCGAGGCGGCCAACCGTCAGCTCCGCTCCACGCGTCAGTTCGTAGAGGAGCAGGCAAGCGAGCGCGAAGCGGAGCGCGACGAGTTCGCCAAGCGGCTAGCGGATCTCCGCGACGAGAATGCTCGCCTCGCCACGCGCTTGCAGAACAACGCCAGGATACTTAACGAGGTAGGTGTTGTTTAGGCCGTGAGTGTAGGTCGGTATTGTCGTCAATGTTAACAGCTTATAACCAACAACTTCTAAGTATGTTATTAGGGTAAGATCCAAGAGCGATAACACAACTTATTTTCAAATAGATGAAATATTAGGTTCTCAGTAACATCTCGTGTTCCTTGATCTTGGACTACATAAATCGTTTCATCCACGAAGACGCGCCCCACCAACTTTTGATCGAGGGAAGCGCGGGGTGCGGGGAGTTTGATCCGAGCGTCATTATTGTAATGTGCGTGTGCACTCATGGATAATTTAGCGTGTACCTATTACACTCAAACATTAGCGGAAGAATGGTGGGGCGCGTCTTCGTAGATGAAACGATCTATACTTACTAGATAAGCTTTTCAGAATATAAGTTGTGCCATAGCGCTTAGAGTGGTCTTAATTACTTTATGTTTAAAGCCCGAAAAGGCCCGCCATATACGAACAACTTGAAGCAGCTATCATCGACAGCTTCAAGCTGCGACTGCATAGAAAACTATGGTATTCTACGTACACACATACGCGGAACCGCTCAAGCAGTTCTGACTGCTTCATGCGGTTGGCAGCAAAGAAGACCTGTTGATTGTAGAATTAATTAGCTATTGACTATGACTGCAAGAGCGGTCCGTGTATGTTGATTACCGGCTAACTGCTCGAACTCTGTGTATGGCGGACCTAAGGATTTCCTCGTGTTATTTTTTATGTGAAGTTTAAAAATATATCTTTTTATTGCTGTTACTTTTATTTAATGTTGGTTTAGGCTGGTGCAATGCCCATTAATATACTGTGTTGTTGTGGCGTAGTAGGTGTTTACTAATAACATATATTTTTGTATTTATGTACTATTTCTATCAATAAACATGTCTGATTTGTATTTTTAAAGGTTGTTGTTAAAATCTAATATGCATAATCAGAAGCATGTTTATGTTTTATATGGTGTTTGTTTATATTTTATAAGTGTGCCGGACAATACGCTATGCAAAACAATTTAGTTTCATTTTTCAAAAGCTAAGTTTTGGTTGAGGTTACCCAACTAATAGCAGAAAGAACATAGAGGTTGGTGGTAAGCGGAATGATAAATACTTGAGTACATCACTATCATTTATTTATTTTTAAAATTCCTAAAGATGATTTATTTGGCATTATATCAGCACCAGTGAATCAGTTGTAATACTACTGCGGCTATTTCTCAGCATAAAACAATTCTTTTCTTGAGTAAAGAACTGCTGAGTGTTTCCATCTTCTTTCTGCTATTACCAGTATAGTGAGTCCAATAATTTTGCGTCTTTTCTAGAGTAGCCTCTGAGTGTTGCCATGTTCTTTCTGCTATTAACAGTATAGTGAGTCCAATAGTTTTGCCCGCGTACGGTCCGCTAATGTCACTAACTGCGTGTTTAGATGCACCGCCTGCGCTTGTCACAGTGCGCCTGTCGCTCGCAAGATGCACAAGTAAGTCGGCTAACACTACCTAACACTTTTGATCATTTAATTTGAATCAGTAATGGATAAGAGATTTAAATTATCGACAATAATCAATAACAGTAGCTGAAATGAAATTGTGCAAGAAATCGCAATGTAACTTACTGATTCGAATTAAAAACTAAATTAAATATACCCTTACCTGTCTTATAAATATTAAATTGTAGTTAGAAGTAAAATCGCCAACACATTAATTTATCTTGAAATGATGATTTTCCAATGGATCTCGAAAAATATAAAATTACGTTTGGAAAATTGTACATCTTCAAGCAGATTAATGTGTTGCTGACTGTACATAAGTGGCGCGTCAACTGCTACTGATGTTGCACACCCTATCATGGTATGGTTGAAGTGCTCACTACAGTACGTTATTTAAGTATTTGCACATTTAACAGCATGTTTTTGCACTAGTAGAATAACATTCAACACTAGAGTTGGTATTTGTTGCTAACAACAGTGATTTACCCTTTCGTATTGTTCAAATAGTTGAGTCATAGCAATGTTCGATACAGGTGTATTTATGTTTGGTGCTTGTGAAACAAATCTCAATTTTGTTAGGTGGAGCAACTAGAAGCCCAAACGCGAGAGATGAACCAAATCATCAATGAACTGGAAACCCGCAAAGCTGCGTCCGACGAAGAGCTCAAAGCGACGGAAGAAAAAATCATCCTACTACGAGACATAATAGCCAACCTTGAAAGTCAACTGGAGCAGAAAACAACTCATGAGACAGAAATATTGGATGAGTTAGATACTATGAAGAAGACGATAGAAGAGCGAGACAGCAAGATGAGGTCGTTATTAGGGGAACTAGAGTCGTTGAGGAGTGAGAAGTTGGAGCAGACTGATGTGACGTGCTTCAAGTGCGGGTCTGAGGAAGATAAGTACAGCGAGCTGATGGACAAAGTAAAGGAGCAGGTAAGCTATTTAAACCATTGGATATTTTTTGAAAGAGTAATGGATCATTAGTGTTCGTAACAGTAGCTTAGGTAAAATGGTAAACAAAAAAGGGAGTTCATTTTTGAAATAATTAAGTCACAAAACCTAGATTATTTAATATCTAAACAATGAAGACCTGATGGCCACACACTGTAAGACATATTAGGTAGGCGTCCCACTCAGTGGACTAAGGAAAGGAATTGATAAAGGTCGCGGGGAGTATCTCGATCCTGGCAAACGGCATTGTGTCCAGCAGCGGACGTCTTTTATTTGAAACAAACGAAGAATATAAATTCTCACCAAAAGAAAGAACAGAACAGAACTTTCTTCTTAATCATCATTATTGCTTGCTTCATATTACCCTTATTTATTATTTATTTATTTATTTATTCATGAATACCCTTACATCTCATAAACATAGACAGGCCTGGCTCACTCCGCGCGGTACATCCGATAATTACCTACAGCGAAGCGCCCCGCCGGCGGATATTATATCAGTCGAGTGGCACGCGCGCGCTCGTCAGGACGCTGGCGTGCGTTGTAGTATGATTATAATTCTATGATCGAAGCATTATTTAAAAATGGACATAAAGAGAAAGAAATATTGTGCGGCGTTCGGGTGTTTAAATTCGAAAAGTAATCTACCGGATTTATCTTTTTTTTTCGCTTCCCAAAGATGCTGAAAGGTATGTTGGCCATGTAGGTAATCAATAATTCTTAGGATAGTATAGGAACCTAACCTACCATGACTACTGCTCAGAATGCGTTCGTTCGTTTCAGCCAAATGACGTCCACTGCTGGACAAAGGCCTCTCCCAAGGTTTACCATAATGAATGCATACTTACCTACATACGTAGGTCATTACAAATAAGTAGATTAATTATTTTTTCACTAGACAGCAACCTTAACAGCGTAAGAAGAGTTCAGAGGCACGCGATAGAAAGAGACAAAACTTGTAGGTGAATAAAATTGTAGGTACGTAGTGCTGTGCGAGCTGAATTCCACTGTATCGCGTCGTAGCAAGACTCGCATTTATTTAAATCGTCTTGTGGAGTAATCCTTCTGTACCTGTACTATTACTTATTCTGTGACATAGAGTTGATTTTGTAGTGTCTCTGGTTGCAGGAGAGGATCACTGGCTCACGCATCCAAGAGGCGTGCTCTTACTAAATTACACTCAATTCCCATAACCATAGAGTACATTTTGCAGTGTCGCTGGCTGGAGGAGAGGATCCACCGGCGCACGGCGCGGCTGGAGCGCATCCACGAGGTGTGCTCGACCTCGTGCAGCGAGCCCAGCGAGGACGTGTCGCTGAGGGACCAGAGGGATGTAGAGGTACGTGACTAGTTCTCTATTTAATAGAAAGCAAAATAGTGCCTATCGTCGTCGTCGTCGAATAACGACGTATCTGCAAAATGTTATCTTGCACAAACACGTCTCTGTACTGCGTTAGAATAATCACATCCATGTATGTTTGATTCTGTAGCTTCGATATGTTTATGAAGTTTGAAAAATAAAAATAATTTTATATAATAAAGGAACTACTTTAGAGTAATTTAATGGCCAAAAACAGATGTTCGCGGATGTAGACGACGACGACGCTATGGTTCATGATTCCCAATGGGGGCAGAACTTTCTGCTGAGTATGGTGGTAGGGCCTGTTCTAAGTCCGCCTAACTTTCTACCATTGTGGTTTCGGCAAAAGGTTAAAAGCAAGATAAGCCAAATTCCTAGGTGGTCGATGTAATTTCCCCGGGACAAACTTGACCTTCGTTGGTTGGGTTTTTATTGGCAGTCAAGCTGTAGATCCTGGCTACGGGATCTAGCTGAGTTGCAGCGGAGGGAACGAGAGGTGGGAATAGGTGGTCGAGGAACCTAGTGAACCTCACTGCCACTTTTAGCTTGATATACACTTGTTTAACGAAGATGCATGCCAAAAACATTCCAGTTGTGGTTAATACAGTAATTTCTCACAGGTGAAGTCTCCTGAAAGCCCGCCAACGCCACGCAACGAGAACCTCGTGGAACTACTTGGCATATGGGAGAGTTTGGAGGCACACTCGCGCGCGGAAGACGCGGCGCTCAAGCGCGTGCGCGATCTTGAGATGCAGCGCGCACAGCTGAAGGACGTCGCACAGGTATGTGACGCCTTAGGCCCAGAACAGACGGTGAAACGCAACTGCAACGAAACTGCAACTGCTAGTTACTTTTGAGTTGCATCTAAGTTTCTGCCATAGCGTCCGTTGAGAGACCACACATGACGCGACCAGTTTGAAACTTTCAGTTTCAGTTTCATTCATAAGAATCATCAGAAAGTTGCAGTTTCGTTGCAGTCTTGGGCTTTATTCCTCGTCATCAGGTTATCTAGCCTTCACTGCAGGAGTCATCATCATCATCATCATCTTAGCCATAGGACGTCCACTGCTCAACATAGGCCTCCTCCAATGTTTTCCATGTTGATCGATTGGTAGCGGCCTGCGGCCAGCGCTTCCCTGCTACCTTTATGATGTCACTGCAGGAGTACGACTTTCTAATGGACAGAGGCTTAAAGAGGCCTGATGTTGACATTTATACTGCTTTTTGTGATATTCATGATGTGAGGTACCATCCTCATAAATTCTATTCCATCAGCTTAAATGTTCTTGTAGTAAGACCACCTGCTTTAGATCCAGAGGTCCCTGGTTTGATTCCCAGTGAGGGATAAATGTCCCATTTGGTAAGATGCAGGCCGAGAGCTTCCTCGTTGTGGATAAAAAAAACTTTTATTGTATAGCGCAAAATCTGTCAGCAAAATAGTACTAATTAACATCAGAGTTTACTTTGAATGTATCGTCCGTGAGTAATTGTAGCTGCTAATCGTGTAAAATACCCACGTCACATTTTAGTCTAATAATTTGAATTGATTTCTATTCGCCAATAACCAGCCAAATCTTCATGAGAGTATACTCTCTTACCTTTCCCAACGTAAAGGCAGGCTTTAAATACAACATGAGTAACTCACCTCTAACTACAGCAATAACTCAAAACAATGACGCAAAAAAATAATAGCGGAGTCAAACAATGACGTGCGCCAAGCGCTACATAGCAGTAGTCCGCCAACTGGGTCCAACATTTAGCTTTTGGCGGGCCGCCGGCGACACGCGATATCCACACAACTGGTTCTCAAACTTTAGTCAGCTGAAAAGCGGTTTATAGTCGCAACAATTTTGAAACGTCAATTGGCAAAAATCTAAACCTAACCCAGTATTGATAGTAGCGCCCTCCCTACAATGTTATAGCTGGGACGGTTCAGTGTAGATCATCTATCTATCTAAATAAATAAAAATGAATTGTTGTTCGTTAGTCTGATTAAAACTCGAGAACGGCTGGGCCAATTGAGCTGATTTTGGTTTTAAAATGTTTGTCGTAGTCCAGCCAGGGTAGGTCTAAACGGTGAGCAAATGAGAAAAAATTGCGATGGCTTATTTATTGCCTTTAAGGCGGAACAAAGTTCGCCGGGTCAGCTAGTCTGTAATATATTATTATGCTTTATAAAAAATCAAATCAAAAATATCCTACCAACACACTTTCGTACTTGCAAAGAAAGTAAAAATCCGCACGTTTAGACGCTAAATATGAATTTATTTACGGAAGTACGGATGACGTTTTGAATGTCATGCTAACAGCCAGCTGCATACACACACCCTTTAAAATTAACAACGTTAACTGAGAGAGACTATTAAGGCGTCGACACATCTGTCAGACTTCGTGTTACGACGAAAATAAATAAACAGTTTTAAAAAGGGTTCAAAAGCTGTATGTTGTTTTAAAGTTGACTGAGTTTAGTGTGAACAGGTGCTTCAAAAATATCTAAAAATATACGTCTAACATAACTCATTAAATTGTATATCATATTTTATCAAACGTCATTTAAAATGCTATCAAAGCAAATTCAAGCTATAGAACCGAAATATTTGACATTTTATCACAATGATGTCAGTTTACATTTGTCTTAGTGCCAACATTGGGAACCATTAGCAAAAGCGTATAAATTGAAATGGGAAAGTTGTCCACAAAATCCCGAGTTCCCTAAGACCTTGAGATTTAATGGAGTTGGAAGCGCGCCAGGTGTATTCTGAAAGCGCGTGCGCAGCAGGCGCCATGTCACCAGCGCGCTGTTTGACAAGGGCATAGACAATGGTCGTTGATTTGTTTCTAATTACTAAAAAGCTGGTTCTTTGCTTATCATTTTCAAAGTGAAGCTTTCATCTTTTCTGGAAATTAACGTTAATTAAAATCGTAAAATTTTAAAGAATTGCGTGTGATGAAAAAATATTGTTTTGACAATGTAAGAAGCACGCAAAATGTTTATCTTTTTCTGTAAGACACAATTGCTGTGCATGACGTAACAACGGATTACTAATGTTTGGCCAAAAAACGTTTCCCAAATTATCACATCGCAAACAACGTTTCGCAAATTTTCATTTGGCAAATTCTCATTTGGCAAAACAACTTATTGCAAACTTTTAATTCGCAAATGTCGTTTTTGGCATATTATTGTTTAGCTAATTATTGTTTGGCAAAGTATGTTTTGCCAAATGTTTCATTTGGCAAAAATATTTCACGATAAACTATTTACAAAACAATTTGATTGGTGCATAGAATGGAATACAAATTAGCTTGTGGTTATTATTTTGTTTAGTGGGTAGTTAATATAATTTTTTTTCTAAATAAATTTTCATATTTCATTCTTTTTATCGAAATTTCCAAATGATTCATTAACAATAGAGATGATTCTAGCGCTCGGCGGCCGCTGCCGCGGCACGCTTCGCTCGCCTTCGCGCATTAAGGGTCACTGTTCTAACCTAACCTAACCTACTATTTTCTACAATACCTACTTTTTGCAACCATACTATTTTCTGCAATCTCTCTGTTTTACATAAAATTATTGTGAAAACCATGACCATGTGCCTTATGCTTTGATTTGTGGGTAACGGTGGGTACTCGTAAGTATGTGAAGTGTCAATTTGACCAAGCAAATTATTTGGGATATAATATTTGGCAAAATAAAACATTTGCTATATAAACATTTGCCAAGTAAAATTTGGCCAAATGTTAATTTGACCAAATGAATTAGTTGCGAAGAGTACAGTTGCTAAAAGTTTATTTGGGAAATGAAACTTTGGCGATAAGTTGTTTGCGAAGTGAAATTTGGCGAAAAGTAATTTGGCCAAACGGAAGGATACCCGTAACAACACCCCCGCGGTAGTTGTATCTCTCAACACATTTGAGAAATAATACTCTTATTCACTGTTTATTTGTAGTACAATCAGTTGGCAAGAGCTGGGGTTCAATCGAGTTTTCATTGTCACGGATTTCACCTCCACAAACCAATAAACAAATATTGTGGCTTACGTGCTAATAGTATTTTAACCTAAATAGTAAAAAATCTCGAGAACTTTCCTGCCCCAACGGCCATCGTCTCTACGAGCTATGTGCCCCGCCCACTGCCACTTGATTTTAGCAATTCTGCGAGCTATGTCGGTTACTTTGGTTCTCCTGCGGATCTCCTCATTTCTGATTCGATCACGCAGGGAAACTCCGAGCATAGCCCGCTCCATCGCCCTTTGGGTGACTTTGAGCCTTCTTATGAGGCCCACGGGCTGGAAGACGTAGCGTGGGCAGGCCTCCTACTAGGTGGACCGACGATCTGGTAAAGGTCGCGGGAAGAGCCTGGATGCGGGCAGCGCAGGACCGTTCATTGTGGAAAACCTTGGGGGAGGCCTTTGTCCAGCAGTGGACGTCATTTGGCTGAAAAGAAGAAGAAGAAGAAGTAAAAAATATTTCTCAGAAAGATGAATATTTAAAAAGTCAAACACAATTAAAAATAGAGCGAACGAATGAGAAAGGAATCCGTTTATTATTTTATTATACTGCGTAAATCAAAATGCTATGAGTTTTTGTTGCTGAATTTCTCGAAAGTCATAGCTCCGATAGCTTTCATCCGATAAATTGCTACATGAATCATTATGTATTATCCATTTATATTCGCGTGAAGTATCGATGTTGTTTTAGTTGGCTCTTACGGCTGTTTGTGTTAGTTCCGTGGCGAAGTGCTACGGAAATAGTTGGAAAGTGTTAACTACTTGCGAACGGCTTTGAGTTTACACCAAAAGCCATGTATCTTAAAGTTATAAAATATTTATTATTTTGTTTATGTTAAACTTTCGTACGTCAGTCACGATAGCATTTTGTTTTCGTTGATTTAGGCGCATACATAATGTCAAAAGCGCATGTCAAATCCATAAAAATCTTATTAATCTTCTTCTTCTATATAAATAAAAATGAATTGCTGTTCGTTAGTCTGATTAAAACTCGAGAACGGCTGGGCCGATTGAGCTGATTTTGGTTTTAAAATGTTTGTCGTAGTCCAGGGTAGGTCTAAACGGTGAGCAAATAATGAAAAATTGCGATGGCTTATTTATTGCCTTTAAGGCGGAACAGAGTTCGCCGGGTCAGTTAGTTTATGATATTTTTATCCTGTTTTGATTTTGTTGATTAGTTTATTAGGTTGAGTTAATAAAATAAAGTAATTACTCGTAGTTACGTTAGGTTAGGTTTAAGATTTTTATGGATTTGACATTTTGTGCCTAAACCTTTTCGTTCTCTAAAAGCGTCTAGAATAATAATCAACTCCATACTTATCTCCGACTCAAAATGAATTGCACATCATTTTAGACTCGCCCATCAAAAAATCACCCTCTATTTTTGCTCTCCCCTTCTCCCATAAATCTAATTACTTCAGCCATAACACTCATGCTCTGTAGTCGACTCCCTAAATTGAGTGTACAAATCACGGCCATTATTCTGTTCCAATTTGGATCTTACTTCGTCAACTTAAGAACTGACAGGTCGTTTGTTTTATCGCCATCGCTTTGCCTAACTGCCAGTATTCAAAGCAATTACAAATCTCAGAATACCCTCAACTAGTCCGTGGTTCCGTACGCTCTGAGCTGAGTCATTCAGCTCCATATAGCGATAGTACCTGCGATCTGTCACGCCACTTCAAAGGGACACGGGTAGCCTTTGAGATGTTTACATGTCGTCAATGGGCATTTAATGCTGCCATTTTGTTCCTTATTACGCCTGTAAATATGCATTCAGGTTTAAATCTGGAAATCTGGATTACTTTAGGTCTCCCAAACATGCTATAACTATAGGGACTCGAGATCTATATTTAAAAAAATATATTATCTTACAAAAAATACTCGTTTTGGAAAAGTGTCCATTTAAATAATTAAAAATTACAAAATAAAGTTCATCACGACTTCAGACTATAATAACATTTTTATATGAAGAGAAAAAAGTATTTCGCACGTATCCCCATCGAAATTTGACCTCGGCAAAGCCTGTTCAAATCTCTGGAAACATAGCTATAACTAGCCCAGCCAGTGAGTCACGGCAGTCAGTCACTTGTGCGCCCTAATGCGCGGGATGAGCTCTCTCCGCTCAGCGTTTATTGACGGTAGGGGTGCGGTAAAGTTGTGTCGTCGAACCATCAATATCATGTTTTGATTTTGGTATTTGAATTTGATTTATAGTTGGGAGTAGTTATAGCCATTTGTTCGTTACTTTTCTAGAAATTGTCTAATTTTCGTACGATGATAGAAAGGGAATTTTCTTTTAATAAAAAAGAAACCTCATAGTATCAAAAATACGTTAATCTTGTAGTACGATGTGCGACTTCTTATTTCCAGACTGTAATAAAAGCGTAAGGTTTTGTCTTTCTTTACTTTACAGTCTTTAAAATTACCTCAAAGCAGATCGAAAACTGTAACGTGTCCACCAAACAAATTCTCGTTCCAAATGGCAACTTTCCCCGAAGACAACCGTGTGTTTTGACCGCTGTGACTAATTACGACAGTTACGTGTTAGTTTAACCGTAAACCGGCCGTTTGGTCGTGTTACTGCGCCGTTAACGTCTGCGCTCGGGCTGTAACCCATTTGCGATTGTGCAACAGGAAGATAAACTGAGACTGCCGACTTGACTGGTGCTTCGCGATGGCTATGGTTTTGTATTTCACCTGGGGCCAATTTTTGATATAAATACAGTTTACACAAAATGCGAACGGCTCCAAACAGAGAGCGACGAATGCTACAAAATCAATTCCAAAAAAAATATTTCTACGGACTAATAAATTATTAGGTACTTGCTAATAATTTTGCTCGCAAAGCACCTGTGTAGTTATTGTGATTGTATTCGTCATAATCGTACGTATAATATCTGTATAGGTGTGATATTTGTAGTAGCACTATAAATAGGAAGCATTAGTGCTATGTTTGTGACATTAGGACCATCTGTCATCTAGCCATCTGTCCCTCTCACTTCATCATCATTTCAGCCATAGGACGTCCACTGCTGAACATACGCCTCCCCTAATGCTTTCCACG
Source organism: Ostrinia furnacalis (assembly GCF_004193835.3). Taxonomy (NCBI): domain Eukaryota; kingdom Metazoa; phylum Arthropoda; class Insecta; order Lepidoptera; family Crambidae; genus Ostrinia; species Ostrinia furnacalis. The sequence goes on along the minus strand of NW_021135639.1, from coordinate 251,984 downwards.
TTGATCGATTGGTAGCGGCCTGCGTCCAGCGCTTCCCTGCTACCTTTACGATGTCGTCGGTCCACCTTGTAGGTTTTCGGTACGCTATCTTCCCTCTCACTTGCTATAGGATAATAGGACTATTCTTTGCGTTCCTACTACTGAAAGTCAGCCACTCTAACCATCAATGATACTCTTTCTAAGTGGGGTGCTGGCATGCGAAATACGCTTATGTTTGATTCGCAGTAAACCCTTGCTCTCTTTCACGTCTCGGTCGTAACGCTGTAACCCAGTTAGACAGTTGCACAACAGGAAGATAAACACGCGGTGCCAACCCTGCGCGGTTACTGCGATGTAGGAATACCTAAATATAGATACTATAGAGCTGCATTGACGTTTGAAACTTTGGATGTGGTGTCATTTAAAAAAAAACATAAATAGTTTACTCATATTACAAAATTGATATGCCTAATTGAAATCGAACTAGAAGAGTTAGCAAAAGAATAACAACAAGCAGTATCACACTGTTACAGCTGTTTTTTATCTTTACATTTCAAGTGCAATTGAAATGATCTTTATGCAATTTTAACAAAGATTTGGCGCTAATGAACATCAAACAAAAAGGTAGCCCTTTAAGGGGCTCATTACAGTATCTTCGTTGAGAAACGTCGCTTTTAACTCCGATGTGTAGTCAATTAATAAGAATATTTATTACTTCGGTCCATCATACTCAAATACCACATCCACCGCGTCACAACATTTCCTGGCAGCGCGCTCGGCAGACGCGCGTCTCGCGCCAGTCGGCCCCGATGCTCCAGAGTGTGTTCTGCTGCCGCAAGGTCTCACTGTCATTGCCACGGGCCCCATGCCATCTGTACCATACCACCATGTGACGCCATGTAGTGCCAGTGTGTGTGTGTGATGTTTGTGTTCAAGTACGTCAGGAAGTACTTGAGAATGGGTCTGCCTGATCTGACGGTGAGTTCACGACCTTCTTCGTTCGATCTGTGCGATCTTCGTTTGTTTTTTCTTTATTTTTTTGTGGCGTCCGATTTTTAACAAGGGGTTTTCGGCCAGTGTCAACTGCCTTTTCATGGATTTCTTTGAGATTAATCCCGTATGAGGTTTTGTGAGGTTAGCTCGTTTCTTTTCGTTGATTGTGAACTCTAAACAGTTTTCTACGTTACATACAGAATTTATTGCGCAGCGTTTTCCTATCGTCCTCAAGCTCTATTATGTCTATGTTAACTACATAGAGCATTTTTTCTAAAGCAGACAACTTAATCAAACCATGACTCATTCGCAGACTAATTGAATAGATGATCATAATTATGACAAACTGCGTCTAGTATATTTAGATTTTACGTTGCGACTTCAAAGATTTAACTCATCGCTGTGTGTAAGCTACTGTGACAACAGATAATTTACTGTGTGCCTTGGTTAATCTAATTTAGAGTCAAATGTTCCTTAATCTTAATTAATGTTACAGTTCATTAATATGAATTAAATTAAGCAGAATAATAAGCTTTGGTGGAAATAGTTTCAGACTAAATGCATCGCCATTGGCCATAGGTCTGACATGGTACTTTAATTTTCATGCAGTAATTTACTGATAGCTAAACATATGACCTCCTGTTTATTATCGGAAAAAAGAAGAAAACTAAATTAATAAAACACAATTAGCCTCGCAAAGAACACCGATACTTTATCATTTACTGCTCGAGGACTGATATTCGAGGAAAATAGTCCGAACTATTTCTAGCTAGATTTACTTCGAGGAATATGAACAAGGAGCTTTCTGTTAGCTGGATAAACCCTAGCTATCTATCAAGAAGCGAAGTGCGTAAATTGTTTTTCCAAGACGCGTTTGTTGTTAGTTTCAAAGCCGCTCGTCGCCGAAAATAACTGTGACACAAAGCGAACGAACTATGATATCAGGCGTTACATATACGAACTAACTATCAATGCGCTCTTGAACTAGATATTTTTAAATGGGTATATGCTTGTTTTTATCAAGTCACGGGTATCCGCTGTAAAATCCTTGTCTGTTTCACAATAGGTGCCATTGCATACCATTTCCCCCTGAAGATGGGAGAGTCTACTAGCATCATTAACATGAGAAAATGTTTTTAGTATGCAATAAGTGCTAGTGGAAATCGTTGTTTTGTCTCCATTTTCTGTGTCTTATTTGAATTCAAAGGTCAGCTTGCTTCACCTTTTTGTTCAACTCGTTCAAAAGACGTTTCAATTGGTTGAATACGACTTCAATTTAGCATCCTTACTGAATGCAATTGGAATTGTGCAAATAGTGCCAATCGTTATGTTTTTTTTATTTCTCATCATAGCATCGTTCAGCACAAATTACTTGTGCTGTTTCAACTTATTCGAATTTTCATCCTACAGGCTTGTTGGTCATGTCTTCGTAATTAGTTTTTCATTCGTGAATTTGTGTGATGAACAAAAGTTCTCGATTGTCTTTGCCAATGTCAAGATAGCTGTATATTCTGCCTCGCAAGATCTTTTGTTTATGTCTTATTTTCGTCGATTTTGTTGTACAAAACAGCTGATACAATGATAACACTGAGCCTTTTTGAACGTAATTAATCGAGTCTAATTATACAAGGCATTGTTCAACAGTGAATTTAAAAACACAAATGAATCTTCCTTGCTAGTAAACAGCATCTGATTCTGTTTATTCGTTATGACCCAAGTAAAATAAAAACTAGGAGATAATTTATTGTGTCTTTGCTACCTTTATGGGACTATTCCCTCTAGAAAACCCCTAGTTCCTACCACTGCAAATCCTGTGTAGCCAAGATCTTCAGCTTATCGTCAATGCAAATCCAACCAGTGAAGGTCACGTTTGTCCCGGGGGAAAGTTAAATTGTCATTGGACCGGAAAGAAATTAAACAGAAGAACTTAGAAGAAGTTCGAAGTTATAAGGTTCGAATTTCCTTCTGCTGTGTTTGGTCCAACTGCAAGAGTGCAGTCAGATTGTATAAATGTGTTGTTTATGTGTTGCTAGGAGCGTTAGCCCAGTTCCCTGGTGCAGGTGGGGTCAGATATTAATAGACGCAGACTGAACCGTCCGAATGACACCAACACTAATGCGATCTACATCTGGTACAATGACTGTGACATGTTATGTAAAAACAAGTGACATTCACAGTTCTGTTCCCCATGAAGAGCAACAATCGGAAAATTTATTCATGTCATTTTGGGTAATCCTAATTAAAAAGTCGCTATCGTTCTACATATTTAAGTTGGAAGGCAAAAATGATGAAAATCCCGAAATGTTAAGGAATTTTTCTCCAAGTAAAAATTTTACATGTCGGTAAATCAGTTATTGTTTAGAAAGCTTTCATTCCTTTGAGTTTGTTTCCCGGTTCAGCCGGGATCACAAAAGTGTATATTTAGCAGCCGGCTGAACTCGCTGAATGACACAAAGAGTGTTGTGAATTAGAACAATATCGCGGTCATTCACGTACAGTTGAAAACAATGTATTCGACTTTTTACGCTATTGCTGAAAAAATCTAAAATAAAATGTGGTAAATGTAACTCTATTTTTTATCTCTTCGTCTTGTTTGTACAAATACTGAATCGCTTCTCTTGTTGTCTACTCGTTATTATTGCTGTTTTTGTTGGTTCGTTAATTTCAGTCAAATGACTTCCACTGCTGGACATAGACCTCTCCCAAGGACTTCCACATTGTAGTTGGCCATAAAAAATCTTTATTCAGTAACTACAGAGCGTTTCTTAGTTTCATTTACATAAATAATATTATGACCATTTTTCATTGCATCATAGACAAATTACATTCATAGTAAATAAACATCGACAACCAATGACGCATGCGACTGATTGTTTCCGCGTGGAGTCCATCACCCGGCTGAATCACATCAATTGATCTAATTTATCGAGCAATGTTTGCATTTCCTTGGACTCCTATCGCCATATTTGTAATTTTATTTATTTTAAACACTGGCTTAGGTCACAACTTTTATTCTTCATGAAATATAAAATGTTTGTGCTCCTGTTTATTGTTGATCGGAGAGAGAACACCCTAAACATGCATTTAAAATAAACCATTTGAATGGTGTGACCGTTAAATCTAGTGTTATTTAGTACTAGCTAGTCTAAAGCATATTATTATTATAAATGTTTCCAATGCCATTATCGTCATTTTCGTACAAATAAGTCCATGACTTATTTTGCAGAAATTAACTACGATCCCCCGTTCCATAATATCTGAGCATCAGTGGCCTAAGGTCTTTGCCACACTGGCGGATTACAAGCGTTTTCAAAACGGAGGGGCGTCGCAGCAAACATGCCACGGCTGCGCGGTGGAAATGTCGCGAATGCGCAACGTTTCCGCCTAGAGTTTTCGCTTCGTGTTCGCTGCGCAGCCGCGACGTCTGCGTCGCCGCTCCCCTATACAAACGCTTGCAATTTGCCAGTGTGGCAGCTCACTAATAGATTCGTTAAAAGGGTCATTGTCTTATCCGTTCTCGCACCTCATTTTCCCTAACGTGTGTTTCTTTTGTTTTCGCTCTTCATCTTATCCTAACCCTCTGTCTTCCCTAAGGAGGTGCGCGCCGAGCGCGACGTGCTTCAAGTGCGCATGTCGGAGCAGGCGCTGAAGATCTCGTCGCTGTCGGCGCGCCTGCAGCAGCAGCGCAACGACGCCGAGGCGCTCGCGCACCACGCCTCCTCCCAGCTGTCCGTCCAGCTGCACGACGCGCGAGCAGAGGTAACCACCAACACAAGCTTCAGTACCCCAGACCTCGCTGATACTCGACTATTGTGGTGAACCCACTCGTGACAAGCATAGCAATCTGCCGGCTGGACAAAAGCAATAAAAATCATGACCCAGCTGCCATATCTTTGTTTTTTAAATAGCATCTCTAGTCATCTCTCCATGCTGCACGACGCGCTCGCTGAGGTTATAATGGTCATAGGGGAGAGTTCGGTATATTGTACCGCCGGGTAAATTGTACCACCCTCATATTTCGTAAAGTATTTATTGAATGTCTGTAATTGCAACACTCAGCGATACACAACTAAATTCAATTAATATCGGCCATGTGGTTTTTGCCGTGACAACGAACACGTGTGTTTTATTTTGAAAAGTATTTTTTCATTGTTTTCAAGTAACTTTTGACAATGCATATTTAGTTTGTAATTTTGTTAAATTTAATCACAGGGTGTTTCTAATATATTATTTAGAAGCGTAAATTAGTGCGGATTACAATTTTTTGAAACATTTTTCGGTATTTATAAGCTATATTTTTTACCGATTTTTTAAAAGCACTATCACCTAGTCGGCTAAATTGTACCACATCAAGTTGTATGGAACTTTACCAAAGGATTTTGAATTTTTTTTTAGTTAATCATATTTTGAAGTTATAATAGCGTAGTTATGTTTAACTAACAATAAATGAAAGCAAAATACTGGCAAAGTAGATTAAGTACAAGTGTGCGTTACGATAATTGAAATTACAAAACTTGTACTCAAAATCGTGATAACGTGTAAAACAATATCGATTGTCTATGTTATTAACTACTGTTTCTTTTCGTTTCCTTATTTTTTAAGAATGTATCGTATAATATTTTGCCATAGTTTTTTTATAGGCTTGAAATTTATTGAAATCCAATTTAGTAACCCAGTGGTACAAATTATCGAACCGGTTGGCTAAATTGGACCGATGCTCTGAGCTCGTATTTTGTTGATTTGTGCTAAATATACAACAATCATGTTAATTAATACTTATGAAATAGTAAGTTGAATAATTTATCTTTTATTATATACCATGAACATCAGCAAAAACAAAAGAAAACTATGTGTAAAATGGGATTGAAAAAAACTGGTCCAAATTAGCGGACTCTCCCTTATGATTTATTTAGCCTCTATCCATTCATTCACCCAATTTAACACAAGATTCATTCAACACTGTACTAGTTTTGTAAGTCTTGTATGTCAAATGAACACACGCTTATTCTGTACGATAATAATAAAGCTTCAAGTCGCTTACAGCAACGAAGCGTATACGACGGCACTACCCACGGCAAACTTCAATATTATTCATCATGCAATTGTGAAAAGAGGTCATTGCTCATTTCTATTACCTTTCCTCTGTCCTTAGATATTAGATCTTAGATCACCAGCACACTCAATATCTCTCAGTTGAGATTAATATAATATTGTTATTGCAGGTTCAGAAGTTGAAAGAAGACCTAGAATCGAAAGACAAACAGCTGCACCGGCTTAAACAGAATTTAGAGGAAAAAGACAAATTGAATGAACAGCATCAATCGTTGTATGGAAACTCATGTAAGTCCACCTTCAAATTGAATCAGTCATAATTAAACGTCACTTTTTGCTTATTTTTAGTCTATTCATAATGATTCAAAAGTCTTTTCCAACAGCAGATGCGCCCTGACTTTGATTTACTATTTAAAATAAAAATCAAGGTCTACAACAAAATCGTCGTTCTCAGCATTTTCACCAAAAAATAACCCATCTTTAGTTAATATAAACTTTTCTTTCTCATAGATCGTACCTATACCACTTTTAACACAGGCAATCCCAAAGACAAAGTGGTGATTCTGGAGCGCGAGCTGTCATCAGCGCAAACTCGCATTGCTCAACTAGAAGCCATCGCGCGCGGCCTCGAAGCTGATAAAGATGAGTTAAACTCGGCCCTGCGCGACCACCAGAGGGCGCTGGCCGAGAAGGAGGAGCAGCTACAGGAACTGCTGGGTGAGATAAGATATGATAAATGATTATGTACAGAGCATAAAGTTAATAATAAGTCCTTCGGAATAGAGCAACAACCACGAGCTGTCAAACGAAACCAATTTTGGATGACACTTGTGTGTCACTGTCAGTTATTTCACTGTTTTGTACAATAAGGGCTGCTTTTTCAATCATCTGATAACTTTTAACTGAAGAATAACTTTGGCATATTGACAGTTTCAGTATGGGAAATATGTCAAAATGACAAATTTATTCTTCAGTTAAATGTTAACTGATGATTGAAAAATCAGCCCTAAATCAATTACTGAACCAGTCACCACATTTCTCATAAACATCCACGATTTCACTCACGTAAAATCTGAAAATATATCAGTTCAAATGTCCAGCGTGCCACTGCGTGCCTCTGAACTATCAAATAGTTGCAAAAAATAGTTCTGTTTGACGTGACGGCGACGGCATCTTGCATCTTTTTTATCACTCAGTGTATCTGCTAGTGACATATCGCTCGCTTAGTTCTTTGTTGCTCTATTCCGCTAAGTATATTTACTTTATGGCACCGTGAGAAATTTTTTCATTTTTGGTTTATACAGGGAACAGAGTGCCTATTCTTTTAATGCTTACATGAAATCTCGCTAATGCTTTGGTTGTTTAATTAAATATAAGCGGCCGTGGCAAGATACCAAATCGAGCTGCCAAGAAAATATTTTTATTTATATTTCCGTAAAGCCAACTCGTCGGCTTATTAACGTGTTCGTAACCAAATATTATCATATGAAAATAAAATCTGCTTCGCACTTTCAGATTAAATACAAAAGCAGCACAAATATCAAAACAAATCAAACAATGTAGTGTTATTCTCAGATAGGCTAGGAGTTGGTTATGGCCCCATATTGAATAAAAAATTAGATTGTAAAATAATAAATAATTGTATGCCTGATGCATCCATTAGTCAAATAATAAATGGCATAAAAAAATGTAAACAATTACATAGCAAATCCATTTTAATTTTAATGTTAGGAAACAGTCAGAATATTAGTAGGAAAAATATTTTGCATAATTTTTCCATGCTGGCCAGCCTTAATGTTGAAAAGATAATTATGTGTGCCCTGCCATACTGTCAAAATGGCTCCTCAGATAATAACAAAAGTATTCACTTACTGAATACTCTATTATGTAACTTGACTGTTCGTCATAGCGACAAGTTTGTGTTTTTCGACACAAATAAATTTATTAATAATAAATTCTTATTGACAGGCAGCTCTTTACACCTGCCTCAAAGTATAAAATTAAAAGTTGCTACATTGTTAGCTTATAATATTAACTGTGTTATTAACACAAAACAAGTAAATTCAACTTTTGATATTATTAGTAGAAATACTAATATTTCTGTGACAACCTCTGATTTAAACTGAGAGGGACGACAACAGACAGGTCTATTAAAGGATTTAATATTGTTCATCAAAATTTACAAGGCCTGGCTGGCAAAGAATTAGAACTAGAATTGTTTTTAAAAAAATACAATGTTCATGTATTATGCTTAACAGAACATTGGCTTAAAAATTATGAATTAATGTTTTATGTAGGTAATCATATTAAAAGTACCTTAATGAAAAAGGGCTACTATAAAGTCGATGATTATTTAAAAGATAAAAATGTTTGGGATACTTTACTGCCTAGCTCGCATAAATATTTATAACTTTGTACATTTTAAAGCATGTAAACCTTTGAAAAAGAGGCTGACAATAGTGACTGAGTTTCTTGCGCTGCTTCTTCTCAGCACTGGCCCATTTATTGTCCTGAAGCAGTGGTAGGGTTAATACTGGGACGTGTAAAAGTGCTTTTTTTAAGCCTATTTACAGAAATAAATGAGTTTTATGAGTTTTTATGAGTTTTTTTAATATGACTTGTTTTCGTTAGCTTCCTGTGCCGATTCATTCATTGAATAAACATTTTGGATTAACTCCAACTCCCGCGCACTAATTTAGTCGAACAGATACGCCTAGACTGCGCGTCACCTAATTTACTATTTTATCACTCATAAATAACATTTCTTCACAGCGCTGAAACTGGACGATGACAACCAAAGGGAGAAAAGCGAGGACGGAGGGAAAGCGTCCGCTCGCACGCTCAGCGATATCGTGTCGATATCGGAGTTCGACGAGCAGGACTTGCAGATGAGGCGAGCGGAGCTCAAAGGTCACAATACGAGTCTGACGGGCGCGCCGCACGCGTCTGATTCAAGAGACAAAATGCTAAACAGGACGCTGCCTCCGGAACTGACGCGTCCGAACATGAGCTCCCTCAATATCGAGTACATCGACAGTCTGGACGCGCCGCATGGTACTCCCCGCGCCGATTCATTGCCCGCGCACCTCACCTCTACTCAAAACAAGGATAGATACAAACGCAACGTCAACGAGACCATGATGTTCGGAACCCTCGACAAGTTTGGAGAGAGCGTCAAGCACTCAACAGCTCAGAACATCCCCGATAACTGCTCCATGTACCCCAATAGAGACGTCAGCGAAAGTAAGGACCACAGCGTCGAACCAAAGAAGATCAACTTCTCCGTTGAACCTTCCCACGACAACAGAACGCACGACGAGGAGGAATTCACGTCGCTCAGAGAATTAGGAATCAGTTTAGACATCCGACAGGAGAATTTCCCGGATATTCTGACTCAGTTGAAACATGAAATCAAAAAGTCCCGAGCGGAGTTGGAGAATTGCAAATCTGAGCTGAAAAATGCCGAGGAGCAGCTCTGTGAGTTCCCAGCTTTGAAAGAGGAAGTGGAAGAGTTGAAGGGGCTATTGGAGAACACGATGGCCACCATGGAGACTGATAAAAAGTTCTACGAGAATCAACTGGAAAACTTCTCGTCGAACAAGAAGTTGCTGGAACAACGCTTGACCGAATTGACCCAGGAGGTCGGGGAGAAATCTAAGGACTTACATTTGCTCAAAGAAGATATTTTAAGAAGAGAGAATATGATTCTCGAACTCGCAAAGGAGAAGCGTAATTTGACAAACAAAATGACTGAACTCGAAGTAAAAATTGACGAACTGCAAAGCAGAAATAACGCATTAGAAAAATGTGAAACGGAAAATCACCAACTGAGAGAGAAATTGCAAGAAATGCAAAAACTCGAACAACTAGTTTCCGAGAAAAACCATCAAATAGACTCTTTGAATCAACATTTAGATAGATTAGACGATTTGCAAAGGTGTCTCAATGATAAAACCGAGGAATTAGAAAACTTGAAAGAAGCCTTAGAAGAGAAATCTAGCGAGGTCTTCCAAATGCAAGATACAGTAGAGGCTTTGAATCGGGACATCGCCAAGCTCAACGAGCATAATAACCAACTCAATGACAGCAACAAAGAATTAAAACTCAAACTTAGTAAACTAGAAAAAGAGCAAGAGAATGCTTCTCTAAAACTACAAAGTAGCGAGAGTGAGTTAGAAAGAGCTAACTCCCTAAACAGTGAATTAACATCGAAAATTGATGAGCTCAAATTGTTGACTGACAAATTAAAAGACAAAGAAACTGAAATTGAGATCTTACACGAGGACATAAACGCTTTCCACGAAGAAATAGCGTCATTGAAGGAGCAAATGAAGATGGTTTCGCGGAGTCCCTCGCCCAGGAGCAAGAATGGCGACGACAAGAAAGTGGCCGACCGGCAGGCGAGCAATGATAAGAAGCAGCTCGTCAAGATTAGGAAGCAAATATCGCTGCTGCAACACGAATTGGACTTCAACAAGAAGGAATTAAATGACAAGGTGAGTTGCATCTTATTCGATTACTATATAAATCATAATGTCAGTTAAATAGTTCTGCTCCAATTTAGGGACTGTGTATATATTCACATCAATTCTTATACACTCAAACATTTTGTGGTACAATTTATCGAATCATGGGCTTGAATTGATTGAGATTGAGTTTTGCCATTAATTTTACAATACGAGTCAGTTTAAATAATAACTATAAAATCTTACGAAGTTTCTGCTTTGTAACGTGATCAAGGGCTGATTTTTTAACCATCAGATATTTTTACCATTTTGACATTTTTCCCATACTGAAACTGTCAATGTTCCAAACTTATTCTTCAGTTAAGAGTAGGCGCACACCGTTGATTTTTCGTCGGCCGATAGTTTAGTCGGGCATTTGATCAGCATGAGAGTACGCACACTACGCCGATTCGATTTGGCCGATTCTTCATACAATTTAAAATCGGGTACAACTGTCGGCCAACTAAAAATCAACGGTGTGCGCCTACTCTAAAAGTTATCCGACGACTGCAAAATCAGCCCTAAATCGAGTATGTTATTTCAGTCAATCAGATATAAATATAAAATATAAATAAATAAATATCTTTGGACAATCTCACACAGCGCCATCTAGCCCCAAAGTAAGCAATTAATATGCTTGTGTTATGGGTGCTAGCTTAACGGATATACTACTTATATACTTTTTTTTTAAATACATACATATTATACATAGTAACACCCAGACCCGTCACAGAAATTAAAATTCATCATTTCAATTTCTGCCCGGCCGGGAATCGAACCCGGGACCTCTCGGCATAGTAGTCCGTTCTGAACCACTACACCAAACGGCCGACTAAGATTAAGACTAAGATACGTTGTTCATTTGATACTCATGACTTGCCCCACCCATCCAGGCCTTCGAGCTAGCAAAAGCGAAGCTGGACGTGACGGAGCTCCGCAACAACCTGGGCCAGGCAGCCAGCGCCGCCGCCGACAGGGAGCTGGCCACGGCTCGCCTGCAGCACGACCTGCAGGCCCTGGCTGCGGAGAAGGAGCAGCTGGCCGAGCAGCTGACGAACGTGTCTGCCAGGTAAGGACCGGGATTCATATTTGTGAGTCAAATAGCTCGCCGTAAAGTAGGTTTTTTTTTTTATCCACAACGAGGAAGCTCTTGGCCTGTATCTCACCTGATGGTAAGTGATGATCAGGCCGAAGGTGGAAGCGAGCTTCACCCGGAATCCTCAACCACGGAGGAACTGGCTATCTTACCTCTAACTGCCGGAACACAATAATGCTGTTAACATTGTTGTTATGGCGACAGACTTAGGTAAGATGGTGGTAGCTAGCCAGGCGGACTTAGAACAAGCCCTACCACCAACCAAACCGAACAGAAAAATCTGCCCCCACTGGGAATCGAACCCGGGACCTCTGCGTCTGAAGCAGGTGGTCTTACCACTAGACCACAGAGGCGGCGATGCATGCCTACTTGATGGACGATAGATCTTAAGAAAATATAGATTGTTTCATCCACGAAGACCCTCCCCACCATTAGTTGTTGCTGTTGTCCATTTTATTAGTTGTCGCGACTGTGCGACTGGCACCCGCAGTGAGTGCACGAGCCCGGTAGCAACATAATTACGCGCGAGCGATAAGTATGAGTAGCTTGGGGTCATTGGACAAAATTCTACGTGCTCACAGACCAGACTATACACGCTAAATCATCCATGAGTGCACACGCACACTATAATAATAACGCTCAGATTGCTCGGATCAAACTCCCCGCGCTTGCTTCGACCAAAAATGGGTGGGGCGCGTCTTCGTGGATGAAACTATCTATAGCAGCTGGCTGCTAACAGTTAGATGAAATAAGCAGGAGATCGTGTTTTGAGGCATTCTTTAGGGCTTACTTCCAGAAGCGGATTATGCCATTGACTGAAATTGTGATGATCAAAATTATCTCTGTGATACGATTTAATTCTCCATTTTGTAAGAGACAATTAAATATTACGTCATTGCTGTAATGTATCTAATTTGTGTTTGTCTTTGCAGAATAAGAGAAGAGTCAAACACGTCAGAATTAAAGGCGAAGCTGCGCGAAAAGACTGAACGATGCCAAGAACTGGAGAACGAACTACAGGACATGAAGGAGCTTGTTGACAGGTGAATGAACTATTCATTTAATTATAATAAAAATAATGAGGGTTTTTGACATGACATTGATAGATATGTCAAAATCCACCAATCACGCAGCAGTCAGACCCCACATCCACGTCCCGCCATCTAGCGGATCTTTCATACGCGAAAACCCTCATTGTTTTCGTTATTTTCAACCAAAAGACGTCCACTGGACAAAGTCCTCCAAGGATTTCCACAACGACCGGCCCTGCGGTCCAGGTACTTCCTATGACCTTCACCAGATCGTCGATCCACCTAAAGTTCGGTCGCCGAGCAGATACAATTTCGTCCAATGACCCCAAGCTAGCCATTCTTATTATTCGCACGTAACTATATTGCGGTCGCGACTGTGCGACGGGCGGCCGCAGTGAGTGTGGGAGCGCGATAGCAATATAATTACACGCGAGCGATCGGGATGGGTGGCTTGGGGTCATTGGACGAAATTCTATCTGCTCGGCGACCGGACTTTAGTGGGAGGCCTACCCACATTACTTCTTCCAGCTCATAGTCGCCACTCGAGAATTGTTTTATATCTCCCTATTTTTGGTCTGGAACTCATAAGCATCTTTGTGTTCAGGTTACGAGAAGCCGAAGCGAACGAAGCGCTGCAGCAGCATTCCTCGCGCGCGCTGGTGGTGAGCGGCAGCCGCTCGCCCACCGCCGAGCTGGAGCGCGCGCTGCGGGACCAGCTCAACTACTCGCACTCGCTCGACGACGACATCTGCGAGCAGGTGAGCGAGCGAAGCGTGCAGCAGCAGTAGCGAGCGCTGGTGGTGGCACCGCCGAGCTGGAGCGCGCGCTGCGGGACCAGCTCAACTACTCGCACTCGCTCGACGACGACATCTGCGAGCAGGTGAGCGAGCGAAGCGTGCAGCAGCAGCGAGCGAAGCGTGCAGCAGCAGTAGCGAGCGCTGGTGGTGGCACCGCCGAGCTGGAGCGCGCGCTGCGGGACCAGCTCAACTACTCGCACTCGCTCGACGACGACATCTGCGAGCAGGTGAGCGAGCGAAGCGTGCAGCAGCAGCGAGCGAAGCGTGCAGCAGCAGTAGCGAGCGCTGGTGGTGGCACCGCCGAGCTGGAGCGCGCGCTGCGGGACCAGCTCAACTACTCGCACTCGCTCGACGACGACATCTGCGAGCAGGTGAGCGAGCGAAGCGTGCAGCAGCAGCGAGCGAAGCGTGCAGCAGCAGTAGCGAGCGCTGGTGGTGGCACCGCCGAGCTGGAGCGCGCGCTGCGGGACCAGCTCAACTACTCGCACTCGCTCGACGACGACATCTGCGAGCAGGTGAGCGAGCGAAGCGTGCAGCAGCAGCGAGCGAAGCGTGCAGCAGCAGTAGCGAGCGCTGGTGGTGGCACCGCCGAGCTGGAGCGCGCGCTGCGGGACCAGCTCAACTACTCGCACTCGCTCGACGACGACATCTGCGAGCAGGTGAGCGAGCGAAGCGTGCAGCAGCAGCGAGCGAAGCGTGCAGCAGCAGTAGCGAGCGCTGGTGGTGGCACCGCCGAGCTGGAGCGCGCGCTGCGGGACCAGCTCAACTACTCGCACTCGCTCGACGACGACATCTGCGAGCAGGTGAGCGAGCGAAGCGTGCAGCAGCAGCGAGCGAAGCGTGCAGCAGCAGTAGCGAGCGCTGGTGGTGGCACCGCCGAGCTGGAGCGCGCGCTGCGGGACCAGCTCAACTACTCGCACTCGCTCGACGACGACATCTGCGAGCAGGTGAGCGAGCGAAGCGTGCAGCAGCAGCGAGCGAAGCGTGCAGCAGCAGTAGCGAGCGCTGGTGGTGGCACCGCCGAGCTGGAGCGCGCGCTGCGGGACCAGCTCAACTACTCGCACTCGCTCGACGACGACATCTGCGAGCAGGTGAGCGAGCGAAGCGTGCAGCAGCAGCGAGCGAAGCGTGCAGCAGCAGTAGCGAGCGCTGGTGGTGGCACCGCCGAGCTGGAGCGCGCGCTGCGGGACCAGCTCAACTACTCGCACTCGCTCGACGACGACATCTGCGAGCAGGTGAGCGAGCGAAGCGTGCAGCAGCAGCGAGCGAAGCGTGCAGCAGCAGTAGCGAGCGCTGGTGGTGGCACCGCCGAGCTGGAGCGCGCGCTGCGGGACCAGCTCAACTACTCGCACTCGCTCGACGACGACATCTGCGAGCAGGTGAGCGAGCGAAGCGTGCAGCAGCAGCGAGCGAAGCGTGCAGCAGCAGTAGCGAGCGCTGGTGGTGGCACCGCCGAGCTGGAGCGCGCGCTGCGGGACCAGCTCAACTACTCGCACTCGCTCGACGACGACATCTGCGAGCAGGTGAGCGAGCGAAGCGTGCAGCAGCAGCGAGCGAAGCGTGCAGCAGCAGTAGCGAGCGCTGGTGGTGGCACCGCCGAGCTGGAGCGCGCGCTGCGGGACCAGCTCAACTACTCGCACTCGCTCGACGACGACATCTGCGAGCAGGTGAGCGAGCGAAGCGTGCAGCAGCAGCGAGCGAAGCGTGCAGCAGCAGTAGCGAGCGCTGGTGGTGGCACCGCCGAGCTGGAGCGCGCGCTGCGGGACCAGCTCAACTACTCGCACTCGCTCGACGACGACATCTGCGAGCAGGTGAGCGAGCGAAGCGTGCAGCAGCAGCGAGCGAAGCGTGCAGCAGTCGCAGCGAGCGCTGGTGGTGATTTGATAGCGGCTGATGGAGACTAAATAAACAATAAACCTGCTTGCATCATTCCAATAAGGTCTCCTGCGCACTAGATAGCCTGGCTGTAGCAGCATTCCAAAATACGAACACTCTTGGCTGCCTAGTACGCGGGCATAAAATATGGTCGACTGGTTGCCGCAGCCAGGCTGTCTAGTGCGTGGGAGGCCTAAGACAACACAATCTGATAGAACATGCCACCAGCAAAAAGAAAAGTTAATTTTCATAAGGCATAAGTACTTGAGTTCAATTTTCGACAACTGACGTACAAAACAACGAAGGACATATTTCCATGCACACGACCGAACCTTGGCAATGAAAATTTGACTGACACGCACATTTTCCGATTACTGATGTAACCGGCTCGGTCACGAACTTACCGAATATCTTGTCGTTTCAGATCCTATCGGCGAGCAGCGACGACCGCGAAGACATTCCGCGCCTCGCTTTGAACATATCAAAGTAAGTTTTAATATTTTTTAACTATATTGGTTCTAAGACTCTTTAACAGTAGTTTAAAAAGTACCATTTCATAATCACAAGTATAATGACATAATTTATTGCACAATTGATTTTCAATGTGGTATATTGGTTCAAAAATTCTTAAAATGTTTAAAATGTACCATTTCATAATCACAAGTAATATAATACTATAATTTTTTGCACAATTACACATAAAAGTTTATTTCATTCCAGCATTTTTTAAAAAAATTATTAGATTTTATTAATTTTAAATAGAAGAGTCGTATTATCATAAAAAGTGTTGTCAATTGATTGGTGAAGTACCTGCCTTATTGCATAAAACAAACACGGTATACTTTATACGTCACGCTGCACGCAGCTTTCTTACGTGGGCAGTTAAACATTGCGCTCACAGTTGGCTTAGGATGCGCGCTCGATTTTAGACCAGTAGGCTTAAGATGCGTGCCGCGATAAGCGGTTATCACGCTATTTTATCGATTATGCCCATACATTTTGACGTCGATAAAATTTATCACGGCGCGCATCTTAGGTCTACTGATAAGCTAATCGAATCGATAAAATGCCTCGAAAAGAAGTCGTGGTGCGCATTTTAGGCCAATTGTTGACGTTTAGACGGTAGTTTCATATCTCATTATGTGCCAGGTCCTCGTCGTCGATCCACTCGTCCTCGTCGGAGCGGCTCCACCGACTGCGGGCGGACAACGACAAGCTGCAGGTGCAGGTCAACAACCTCGAGCTGCGGCTGCGGGACAAGGACGCGCTCATCACGGAGCTCAACAGGTAGGCTGTGGCAAACTGAACTCTATGGCTGTGTCGTAAGTGCTAAAGCCTGGTCCGTAAGCACGTAGAATTTTGTCCAATGACCCCAAGCTTATGGGGTAATTATGTTGCTGTCGCGCTCGCACACTCACTGCGGCCGCCCGTCGCACAGTCGCGACAGCAATATAATTACGCGCGAGCGATAAGGATGGGTAGCTTGGGGTCATTGGACAAAATTCTACGTGCTCACGGACCAGGCTTTAGTCTACAACACTCGTCGGAGCGGCTCCACCGACTGCGGACGGACAACAAACTGCAGATGCAGGTCAACAACCTCGAGCTGCGGCTGCGGGACAAGGACGCGCTCATCGCAGAACTCAACAGGTAGGCTGTGGCAAACTGAACTCTATGGCTGTGTCGTAAGTGCTAAAGCCTGGTCCGTAAGCACGTAGAATTTCGTCCAATGACCCCAAGCTACCCATCCTTATCGCTCGCGCGTAATTATGTTGCTGTCGCGCTCGCACACTTACTGCGGGCGCCCGTCGCACAGTCGCGACGGCAATATAATTACGTGCGAGCGATAAGGATGGGTAGCTTGGGGTCATTGGACAAAATTCTACGTGCTCACGGACCAGGCTTTAGTCTACAACACTCGTCGGAGCGGCTCCACCGACTGCGGGCGGACAACGACAAGCTGCAGATGCAGGTCAACAACCTCGAGCTGCGGCTGCGGGACAAGGACGCGCTCATCACGGAGCTCAACAGGTAGGCTGTGGCAGACTGAACTCTATGGCTGTGGCATAAGTGCTAAAGCCTGGTCCGTAAGCACGTAGAATTTTGTCCAATGACCCCAAGCTTATGGGGTAATTACAGCCTTGGCCAAAAGTATTGAGCACCCCCTAAATACTGCTTATACATGATAACTATAAAAGATACTCAAAGATATTTGATAAAAACCTTTCCTTGACAGGTTTTGAAACATAAACTCACGGCACAACGTGCAATAAAACACGTTTCGAGATGTTTAGCTATGATACTGTAGTATTGTTAGTCTTTGAAAAATCATAAAAAAACTTCTTCCGACCTCGCTGCTGAGTTATCAGCTGAAATTAATACGCCAATTTCTGCAAGAACAACTCGCAGAAGACTCCAAGAAGCTGGGCTTAAGGGCTATACAGCCAGAAAGAAGCCATGGCTCTCAGAAAAGACCAAAACAGCTCGTTACGAGTAGGCTTTAAAATACCAAACTTTCACTGAGGAAGATTTGAAAAACATTGTGTGGTCAGATGAATCAAACTTTGAGGTAAGTTAGCCAATATCATGTAATAACAATACGCGACAATAATATTATAAAACTATATTTGTAAAAATAAATATTGGACCGAAAAACACTTAACAAAATTTCGTTACTTTACAGATTGTTGGCACACCTGGTGTGACATTTGTCCGTCGTCGAGTAGACGAAGAATTTACCCCGGAGTGTGTGGTACCTACCGTCAAAC